>NW_006494614.1:17961924-17996868 GCF_000325575.1 Pteropus alecto | reverse complement strand
TAGTTTCAATTATAATAAAAATAGAGATCTTAGTATCAGAATTTTGCTGTTAACTCTTCAAGGTTTCTCTGTGCCATCCAAGCCACACATAAGGTTTGAAGCACCAAATCCACAAGTTTCTCCAACCAAGTTTAAATAAACAAAAAACTGAAGACTGAAGGATGCCAAAGTAACTGTTCTTAAATGAAGCTGTAACGTAAAGTTCTCCCCAAAACACAGGGTGTTAAGTGTCTAGTTCAAGTACTGCCAGGCTGTATGTATCTGTCTCAGACAGGCTTCAGACAACAACTACAGGTACCACTGGTTCTAGAAGGCATCATCCATGACACCAAAGCAGGGCAGAAATCACCTTTCCATTATAGATTTTTAAAAAGTTGCAAACCCCCCTTGTGATTGGCTGCCGAAGGGTCAGTGCTGAACCTGGGGGTTGAGGGGAGAAAGTGAGCCTCCTCCTCAGCCGGGAAGCTTTATTTTGAACAGTTCTTTCAGAGCTCTCTCTCTCTCAAGGCTGTCCTGGCTTCTTAGGATCCATTGCCCTTGCCCAGATGGGGGCGCCTCACTCTGACCCAGTAACAGGGAAAGAAGAGTCGACCTACCTGTGGAACCAGACACAACATGGTCCCCAATGGCCGCTTAGGCGACCCCAATGCAATTGACAAGTCAACGTGTGCACTTAAAACGTATCAGTTTATGGAACGCTTGTTTGAAGTCCTCATTGGACATGGTATAGATAATGGGGTTGATGAGGGAGTTGAGATAGCCCAGCCACGTGAAGAAGTCAAAGATGGCCAGGTGGAACCAGCAGGCATGCTTGCAGATAGGCATCACCAGAGAGATGATGAAGAAGGGGAGCCAACACACAATAAACGCTCCCAAAATGATCCCCAGGGTCTTGGTGGCTTTGCGCTCCCTAGCGGCCATGAGTTTCTTCTTTTCCAGCAGGGCGTCGGAGACCCTCACTTTGACTTGGTTCACGTACACAGGAGACCCGGATTCGCTGGGCACGTCGGGAGCCCGCGAGTTAATGGAGGTGACCGAAGACGTGGAACCAGGGGAGTCGGTTATGAGCTGGGCTCGGGTCAAACGCTTGCCGGTCTTATTGGGAGACTGTTTCAAAATCCGGGAGCGGGCTTCCACATAGATGCGGCCGTAGAGGGCGATGAGGAGCAGGGTGGGGAAGTAGAAAGCGCCCACCGTGGAGTAGACGGTATAGAGGATGTGGTCGGTGTTCACTACACAGTCCGACACCTCCTCCTCGGCTTTGGCTTGACGCCAGAAGAAGGGTGGCAGCGAGATGGAGATGGAGAAAACCCACACCAGCACGATCATGACCGCTGCCCTCCTGGGAGTCCTTTTAGCTGAGTACTCCACGGCGTCGGTGATGGCCCAGTAGCGGTCCAGGGCGATGACACACAGGTGCAGAATGGAAGCAGTGCAACAGGTGATGTCCGACGACAGCCACAAGTCGCAGACCACTTGGCCCAAGGTCCAGCGGCCAGTGACCGTATACATGGTGCTGATGGGCATCACCAGGATGGATACGAGCAGGTCGGTGACCGCCAGGGAGGCAATCAGGTAGTTGGCCGGGGTGTGTAGCTTCCGCGTCCGGTACACAGTGGCGATCACAAAAGCGTTGGAGAGCGTGGTGGCCAAGGTGATGAGCGCCAGCAGCATGACCAGTAGTACTTTCCAGGGCAGGGCGATGGAATCCTGGTAAATGTAGCCCTCGGCGCTGCAGTTTTGGGAGGGGGCAGCGGAAAGGTTGGCTTGAGAAACCCCAATCTGGGAGCCCGCAGGCGGCGGCGGGGCGCACCGAGCGCCGGTTTCCTCCATGTCTCTCCTCGCCCCGGGCGCAGCTCCCGAGCATGGAACGGACAAGGGAGAGGGCGAAAGGACAGTACAAGAGACCACAGTCTTGTCCCCCGGTTGCTAGTTATTTCCGTGGGTTCCTCAATTACTCCCCACCCACGTCTCCAGCTGAAACAAGAGGTCAAGGGCGCGGCAGCCGAGGCAGGCGAGCGCGTCCCCTACACTTCCAGTGCGCCTTGCGCTGTCGCCGCGTCTCTGGCTGCTCTTCTCCACTCCCCGTCTTGCTAAGGACTGGCCCACCAAGCCCTGCTCCAGCTTCCACCTGAGTGTCTAGTGGTGGAGGGTGATTTATTGTTTGAGGAGGGAGCATTAGTCAGGTGGGGTCTCTTACCCCCAATTGCTCGGGGCTGAGCGTCTCCTAACCTGGGCGCTCCTTGATCTGCAGAATCTGCCCGCAGGAGTTTCCTAGGTGTTGAGACCAAAGCGTGCGGGCCAGCAAGGGGTCCTGGTCTTGCATTCCCGCCCCCTTCCCCCGGCTGTGGCAGTTTCCTGCGGCGGCTGCGGCCGCCAGAGTTGGGTGGGGTGAAGTCTGGGAGCTGTGCTGCGCCGCGCCTCGCGCCGGAGCTCTGCCCTCCCTTCTTTTCACGCGCTGGCCACTCCGGCTAGCTGCCCCGCGGAGACGGGGCCGCACGAGGGGGGACTCGAGGGCTGGGGCTGCGGCTGCTCGCACCGCGTTGCCGCCGCGGCCACCTCGGTCCCACTGGCACCACTCAGAGTCATGCCGCTGGGCAGCACTGGTCTGGGGAACCTAGCTTGGCACGCGGGGAAGGGGCAGGTTTCTGAGTGAGCTGGAGGGAAGCGGTGTGCGCCAGCCCAGGAGGAGCGTATGAGCCACGAAGCAGATGGGCTCCTTTTATAAAGTCCAGGTCCGGTCCGCCCAAGCCGTGCAACTCGTGCGGCGCGGTGAGTGCGGTTGCTCGCTCCCCATCACCTTCCCTTTTCTGCCCTCCCTTCTTTCCTCCCGCCGAGTTCCCTCCCCGACCAAGGTAGCTCCCGCCGGGTCCTACAGCCCTCTTTCCCCATTTCCCATCCCCTCGCCCCGCTTGCGATCCTGACACCCAGGTGCCGCAGTTTTGGCGGAGAACGGGGATGAGGGCGTCCTGTCCTTGGCTCTCTCTCCTTCCGAGCTTGTGGTATGTCCCTCCAGTTAGCCCCACACTCTCAACTGGGGAAACAGGCACAATGACTGAGTTCCTTCCTAGGCAACTACCTACCACCTCCCACTCAGGCAGGCCAGTGCTACTTGGAGCCAGCCCCAGTCTCTGACCTTTCCGCTCTGGAATTTTATCCAGTTCTGCGGGCCACACCCAGGTTAGAAGGAGGCGCCAGTAATATAGCCTTCGAAGGAAAGGGCCAACAGTGCATTTTATACTTCCGGCATCAAGTCATACTTAACTCTTGGTACAATACAAACTAATTTTTTATATCTGGTTTTAGAAATACGTGCTTGTCTTTCAATCCCTCCCCTTTAACTGTGTGTCAACAAGAAAAAAAAAAAAAGCTGTCTGCAAAAATGTAAAAGTATCGCAAGGAAGCTCACTGTATGGGAAATTAAACCTTCTGCTACACCCTCCTTCTCCAGCAGCTCAGCAGTGCAGTTCCTTTGGAGAACAGTTCACAGTGAGCACGTTACCTTCCACAACCTGCCTAGAAAGGAGGCCATCATTATTCAAGAAAAAAAAAAAAAATGGCTCTGGGACCATCACCGCCAACACCATCAGTTTGTCTTTTTCACCTTCAACAAATGCATGAGGGTATCAATCATATGCAGCAATACCAATACCTAGATCCCATGACCCCGGAGCAGATCCCCCTGTGCTCAGATCCTCCTCCAGCCTTAACAGAAACAAATGTAGAGCAGAAGCACAAGTCAGAGAGAGTTTTTTAAGAAACTGCAGAAAAGAATAATGTACTTTCAGCTCTGAGAGCTAAGTGATCCCAACTATGAGTTCCCAAGGCCTACCTCAGTGTTTGGCAGGTAGAATGCATCTAATAAAAAACAAAAGAAAACAAAAAACTACAATTGCAATTGACTTTATCAGGTTAAATGTAAGCATGTTTTAAAGACTTTTATTCTTTTTAGAGCTGGAGATTATCTGGCTCTCCCAGAATAATTGAGAACCTTTGAAAGAAGAGCTCCTTACCCAGCGTGACACAACCCTAGTCCAATTTCCTTTCATTTCTCCTCTGTAAACCAGACAGGAAGGCCAAAATAGAGTGCCTACTCTATGAGAGAAATATTAGGCTTCAAATATATCAGCCAATGGGGTAAACCCAGATACAGTTTTCAAGCAGTGTACATTTTAGAAGAGGCAGACAAACAATAATCACATGAAGAAGTAAATAATTAACATGCTTTCATATACTGTTAAGTGTTATGAAGAAAATAAAACACATTCATGCATTAACACTGAGAGTACTCCTTTAGCTAGGTGGCAGCTCTCCAACATCCGCTGAGTGCGTCTGGGTTGCAGCACTCACTCTGAGGATAAACGTACAACTTTCTCTTTCCTCTCCTCTGGTTCCTAGTACCCAGAGCTAGTCAGGTAATATAAAACCTTTGTACCACATTTTAAGTGGTCCATTCCATCCTTTCACTCCACCCACCCATATCAGGTGTCTAGCTAGACTTCATTATTTGAAAACTGCAACTTTCTCTTAGAACCACAGCGGAAGGAAGCAAAGCAGGCAAACCTAAACCACTAGGTGGGGGCGTTGGCCAGGATGAAGCAAAAATTTCGTGTTTGCAAGTGAGGGATGTGCCAGGAAACTATTCCCGCTGTTTTATGGGAGCAGGCAAGATTAGAGAGAACTGTTGAAGGGATGGATGCGAGGCAGAGGAAGGCAGAGAAAGGCAGAGAGGGTTGTTACAATCTACTGGCAGCCTTTTTTTTTTTTTTTTTTCCCTGCTCCAGGAGCATGCAAGGGAGAAAACCACTTGCTCCTTCTAGGATTTGGCTTTAGGAATGGAGAAACCTGTGGCTTTCTCCAGCCACGTTTTCACTGCTTCTCGGAGTCCCAGACCCTGCGTAGAATATGCCACATGTAGGCGGAGTTTGGCTTTTTCCTCCTTTGGTTAAGAAGTACTTGAATACCCAGCCATCATACAGACGGGATTTTGACAGTTTAGTGGAGAATCACTTTTCATTAACTTGGTTCCCTCATTTCACTCACTCCTTTCGCACTTTAAAACATAAAATGTAGCTGTTTGCACATGGGCACATGTGTATGAAACAATCAAGAGAGCAGAAAACCTTTAAAGTAGTTTCTGTCTGGGTTTCCCCTGCGGAAAACCGGCCCCTAGGCACCGTCCTCAGCAGCGCTAGGAGGAACCCCTCTTAAAGTTTTCGTGAAATTCAGCCCGCGCAGACAGCACGAGGAGGGAACGGGGATAGAGATCGGATATCAGATCGCAGCAAAAGTTAGTTGGGTAGAGATGATTTCCTGTTTGACCACCTGGCACAAGAACTGCGCTTTAATGTGCTCCCTCCATCAGCTTCATGGGGGTGGGCTCCCAGGAGAAGCTGAAGGCGATGAGGATAACGCTAGAATCACAGTGAGCAGACACGAAGCCTGACACGGTGGTGAGCTGCAAAGGGACCACAGAAGAATCGCCTCTCCAAGACACCTCGCCCATGTTAGAAAGATACGGTGCTGCTGAGGCATTTCTGCAAGGAAGAGACACCGACTTCCAAATTTGTGGCAGACACTAACTAGACTGAATGCTGTAAAGAGAGACAGCCTCCACCTGCATGAAATCACAGCCGACACTCCACAGAACTTGCTGCAACTCGACTCTCTCTGGGCTAGATGCTAGCCAGATCCTCGGGTCTGGGGCTCTCGGGCCATGCTTGCAGCATACCTAGTCTTCCCAGCATTTCCCAGAAAGTGCCTCAAAAGAGGTCTAGGTACAGGAGCAAAGAAAAAGAAAGTACTTGAGAGTTTATGTTTGCTTTGCTGAAATTAAAAAACTAGAACACTCACGTTCTAGTCGCTTTGCCACTTTGATAAAGGAAAATGCAATCTCACTTCCTCTATCCCCACCACTTGAAAAATCCACAAGCAGTTCCTAACCACAAAATGTGGGGACCTGACAAGCTACTTCTTATTGCAAATCTTGTTTCCACAATCTATGACTACTGTGTTTGTGTTTCTTTTTATATTTTAACTTCCATCCAGGAAACAGGCAGCGGACCTTGAAATTTGTACATCCTCAAATGTAGTTTTAGCCCTTTGTTGGTTCCTCTTATATTCCTCCAGTAACTATCTTTTAAAAATTAATTGGTAATAATGAAAGTACAAGTCTTATACCTTACTTGATGAAACTATGGAAATGTTTAGATAAATGAATATTTGCATATATACAGATGCATCCATACAATTTTTGCAGACAACTTCTGGGGGTTAACAAACTCCGTGTCAGTGTTTCTGTCCATATTCATTGACCCCACATTGGGCCTTTGACTTGATACCTGTGTCATGGTACTTATGGGTTGTACACTTCATAAGGTATACTTAAACCTTGCCAAATAATAAAATTAAGTGCTTTATTTTCTAAGTGCTAGGCTGCCTACCATAAATTAATCTCTGAGAATTAGTAACTCTGCTATATGTTTATGTATAGATATAAATGTTATATATTTATAAGAAAGAATATAAACAAAAAATAGAGCAAATATATATAACATAGGTTCTTTCCAGTAACAGCCACTTTGCTACTTTAAACAGACACCCTCAACGGGTAGATTACTGCTGGTTCAAAATGAGCCCAGTTCCAACTAGTAGAGGAGCTAGCTCCCAACTTAGGTCTCAATCACATAATTCCTGACTGAAGACTCAGGTTTTAGAAGAAAATTTCTAATCTAAAACAAAGTTACATAAGTCGAGGTTGCATGGGACAGATGGGTGTTGAACATTTCTTCTTGTACAAACCATGGGATGTGTCAACGATAAGAAATTTTTAGATGGAAAAACAATGCCAATAAATCCACCAAACTTAGAAACAACTTGCTGCCTGAAGTTGGTAGCATAATTAATTAGGCAGCTCTGCTCAAGATGAAGTCACTCCAGAAAAATCAATTCAAAGAATATAGTAGTGAAATAGTCCACTGGCCTAAGGAAAAAAACAATAGATATTGGGTTTTGCCTTATGTTCAACTGGGAAAAATTGCATCACTTTCTGTGATTAGTTCCAGTCTTGTAAAAACAAAAACAAACAAACAAACAAAAAAAGGCAAGCTGTTTTACTGTTTCTTCACCTGTAATTAATGAATAATAATCATTATCCTTTATTTTCCAAGGTTTATTAAACCTTATGCTACGTGTTCCACATACATTTGCTCATTTAATTCTTATAACACTAGGAGTTGTCATTATCATCTTTATTTTCTGGATGAGGAATTTGAAGCTTAGGGAATTTAAGTAAATTTGCCAATATCAGACAGCTGATGGGTTATAGAACTGCTTTTCAAATCTAAGACTCTCTAATTTCAAGGCCTAGCTCTTTACCAATAGTTTACACTGAGTCTGCCACACAGCTCAGCATTAGCAGCCCTTTTAACCGTCCTGCTTATGGCTTTATTTCTTCCTGCCTGTGAGGTAACATCACGGCTCATAGCTATTTAAGTCTTCAGAATAATCTTTTGTTATATTCCTTCAAATTTTTCAGGGGTGGGGGACAAGTTGGTTGTGGTAAAAATCAAGTAGAAAATTATGCACCACGATCATGTTTAGCCAGCGATTTATCACTTCCAAAGCAGTGCTAATAGGTGATCACATACAACATATTCCTAAGTCTACAGCCCAAACAGAAACCAGGTTAAGCCTTACGCAAGAAGCTCCTTGACTTGCCTTCCTGGTCACATTTAATCACCTTCAGGGTGATTTTATTTTTTCAATCTTATCTATTGTCTTTTTTCTTTTCCCACTTCCTTCCCCTGTCCTGTTTCCTCATTCTTAACACTTCCCCCAAAGCCTGCCACACACACATATATGTATATTGAATAAAAACCAAAACAACAAATTAAAGCTTTGTTTTTTAATTTTACAGATGTAATGTGTTAAATACAGTAACATTTCCTGTTCTCCATTTTTAGCCATGTTAGTTTGAATATAAGTTAGATAACCTAAAAAAATTGAATTGCTTTTTTCTCCCTGCGTATTGAACATTATTGACTTGTCCTGCCCCCATGGGTCAGTAATTTATCAAAGAGGCCAACTCCTGGTGAGAAAAGCATTCAAATAAAGTTTCTTAAAAGCTATGTTAATCAGAAATCAGCAGCTGGGCAAGTTCATTTACTAAGAACTTGCCAAAACCAGGAATATAAACAAAAAGAGATCTAAATTCCAATGCACTAAAACTTTTGCACTTTATGCACGAGAGAGCTCCTCCTGCCCTCATTCAGATCTTACTTCTTCTTACGTTATGTACACTTCTAGTATATTTGGCTATGAGATTTCCAAGACCTCTGAATATTAGAAGCATCACATTAGAAATGGATGAGAAACTATGTCAGGTAAGCATGTGTGCAGCAAGATGTCACAGCTGTCATTGTTATTGCCAAATGGTCACAGAAATCCAGGGTAAACTTTAAAAAATAAAAACCCAAAATAATGACAATAATAACAACATTATTATTTGTGTCAACACATGTAATAGTATGAAGTATTAAGACTTTTATTGCAAGTGATGGAAAACCAATTTAATCATACTTAAAAGCAAAAGAGAATTTGTTTCTAGGAGAGTAGGATTCCTCAAAATCAAAAGAGTTATTGAACCACCAGGCTTTGGACAAAGAAAAGATACAGCTGAGCCTTAGGAACAACCAGCATTCTGGAACACCATCGGGGCTCTCCTTTTTCTGTTTGGTTATTGTCTGCATGTTGGCTTATTTTATCTGTCACTGTAGGTAGGTTTAATTTACACCGTGTGAAAACACAGCCATTAACATCTTTTAAGGATTACATCTTTCAGCTTCAATCATATTTCAGAAACTAATCTACATCTGTTTCAAGTTCAGAATGGGTTCTGAGATATAGGTTCTGATCTTGAGTAATGAGTTCTGTTCCCAAGTAAAATATAGGAGACGATGACAGATTAACATTCTGAAAGTGAAGAATTAAACAAATTAAGATTCCAGAGAAGTAAAACCAGCAGATGAGTGCTGTTTGTTGTTGTCATTGTTGTTTGTTTGTTTGTTTTTTATTTCCTTGAGGCATTTGCTCATTCTGAGCAAAGTTGTGGATTAGATTTGGTCCAGGCAGAGGGATTTGACAGAGAAAAAAGAAAAAAGCAAAACTTGTGAAAGTCACTGAGGCCAGTGTGAAAGTTTTGAATCTAGAAATATCTCAAATGTATAGCCAGTTTTCCCTGTGGACATTTGCTACGTGTTGTAGCAAAATAAAAACCAGGGGTGTGGACAGGAAAATTCTAATAGGCAAATTGAAATCCCCCACAGTTTTGGAGTTGTTAAAGCAAAAAGTTCCTCGAAAGAGAAGGGGCCTACCTTAAACATATGACTTGTCTTCCCTGAGGAGACAGAGATCTTCTAAGTTCTCAATCAAAAGGCCAGGATGGCAAACCCAAAGTACGAGACAAATTACAGACAAACTAAGTCTAACTACAAATCAGTTTAATGTCTGACAGTTGACGTAGTCAGCTCTGTATGCATTCTGCCTAACTTAGGAAAGGGTGAATAATCTCTGGGCAAAATAATATCATCTGGAGCTTCTAGAGTCCATTTATACACAATGAAAAGAATACATGTTTCGTGGCAATAAAAAATCTGACCAATAATAATAACTGAAAAATTAGACAATAGAAGTAAATCCACACATAATCCAAAGTAAAAAGGAAAGAAACAGAATCTAAAAATCTGAGACTGGGTCAAATAATCTAAAATACATTCACAAAAAGAGAGGAACAAGAGGGGAAAATAAAGTATTTCAAGAGATAATTTTCAAGAATTTCTAGAAATATTTTGGATGAATACATCCAACAAAGACAGCATTGAAGAAGCTCTAGGAACTCCAGCCAGAATAAATAAAAAGAAAGCCACAGCCAAGCATATAATAGTCAAACTGTTTAAAAAAAAAAAAAAAACAATGACAAAGAAAAAATTATTAAAACTGACAGAGAAAAAGACACATTACCTTCAAAGAAGTACAGTGAGGCTGAGACTGACTTGTAGAGAACAACTATAAAATGTAGGAGATAATGTAATAATAACTTATAATAGCTGAAAGGTTTTTTTAAAATCAAACTAGAATTTCATACCTAGAGTTAATATCCTCCCAAAATGGTGGCCAAATATAAATGTTTTCATCCAAATGGAAGGTGAAAAGGTTTGTTGATAGTAGGACGAGACTATAAGAAATAATAAAGGAAGTTCTTCAGGCTGAATGAAAATGACACCAACTGGAAGCACAGATTGAAAGATGAAATGAAGAGCACGGGAGAGTGCAAATAAATGAGGAAATATGAAAGAATATTAACTATTTAAATTATGATAAAAATAATGTATTATAGGGTTTATAACATACATAAAAATATAGGACCGCAATAACATGAAGGGCTGCTACCAAAAAGAAGAAAAAAGTGAACTATATAGTAAAAGTTTTGTGTTATTCAAGAATAGATAAAAGTATTTAAGTTATACCCTAAAAAGTCAAGGGTATATACTCCAAAAAAATGAAGAATATATCTTATAAAGTCTCTAAGGTAGTAATTAAAAATTAATACAAGGATGTTAATAGAATAATACAAATAGTTGATTAATACATAAAAGCTAGATAAGAAGAAGAAACAATGAAAGATACAGTAAAAAGAAAACAAACAGCATGACAGTACACTTAAACCCAACTGTATTAGTAATTTCAATAATTTTAAATAGATTCAACATGCCAACTTAAAAATTACCAAAGATTTAAAAAACTAGATCTAACTATATACCTTTATAGAATACATACTTTAATTAAAAAAAAAAAAACAAATATTTAAAAGCTAAATGATAGGAAAATGATGTAGCATGTAAACGGTAGCCATAAGAAAGATTATGTAGCTACTTACTATTTAAAAGTGACTTTAATGTACTAAGCATTGATCCAACAGAAAGACATAAGAATCTTAATACTATAGCCTCAAACTATATGAAACAAAATTTGATGGAACTAAAAGAAGTACTAGACAAGGCCACAATCAAATTTAGAGATTTTAACAGCTTTCTCAGTAGCTGATAAAATGAACAACTGTTAAAAGGACAAAATAAGCAGAAAAAAAATTAGTGAGAATATTTGGAGAATATATTTACCCAAACTAAACGACATAGACAATGTTTAATTTCAACTAAATGACATAGACAACATTCTATACCAACAACTACAAAATGTATATTCCTTTCAAGGGCACATGGAACCTTAATTTTGGTGTATCTCAAATTAATTTGTCATCTAAGTCTTGCCTTCCCACATCTCCCAAGTCATACTTACAAACAAAGAATATATGCCAGACACAAAACAAGTCTCAAATGATTGAAATAGATCCTTCATCAAAGAAGATACATGGTTGATATATAAGCATATAAAACAATGTCAATGCCATTAACTATCAGGGAAGTGTAAATTAAATCACAATGAGATATTACCACATAGCTACTAGAATGTCTGACAGAAATCCTGGCAGTATTGAGTGCTGACAAGGATGCAGAGGAAATGGGACTCTTGGTGCAAATACAAAACAGCACAGCTGCTTTGGAAAACAGATATGCAGATTTATTATAAAATAGAATGTATACCTATGATTTAGCATTCCATTCTAAGTTATCCCCAAGATAAATGAAACAAATTCACAGAAAAACCTGTACATGAATGTTTATAGTAGTTCTATTCATAATTGCCCAAATTTGGAAACAAGATAGATGATTTTCAACCAATGAATGAATGAACTGTAGTACATACATACAATGGAATATCATGCAGCAAGAAGAAGGAATCAACTACTGATTCATGAAACAACATGGATGAATTTTAAATACATTTTGTCACATTAAAAACAAAATTCAACCGAGTAAGTATGAAGATCTAATTGGCTTTATCAAGTGATTCGTGAATTGCAGCAGTATTATATCTGGCATCTAGAAGGGTGCTCTGAGGGGTTGTCATGAAACCACATTCCCTCTGCTTTTATAGGAAGAAGTGTGGGACAAAAGAGCTATTAACAAAAGGAAAAAAAAGGAACTATTTTTAGACCAGGACATATTTTGGGGGAAGAGAATGGCAAGGGAATGGCAATCATGTAGCTTGCTTCTTCTTTCTGTGAGGAATGGAGAGGGCCCACATGACAGATGATCTCATTAGTGTTGACCAGAAAATTCCAGACTGGTTGGCTAACATTATATTTCTGGGAGATGCTGAAACAATAATTAGGTCAGGTATTAAATTTAAATTGGGTATCATGGGCTTTAGTACAAGTGATACCATGTGGGGCCTGTGATTTTCTCTTTAGCAGCTTTGTGAAAGAAGGCAGACCCAAAAGGCTACATATCGTAGGATTCCATGTATTTAACAGGAGAGAAAAGGCAAGGCTATAGGGAGGAAACAGTTGCCAGTAGCTGCCAGTAGTTGGCGATAGCAGCCCCCACCCCAATATGATACTAGGAGAAGAGTATTTACTTCGATATTATTCTTCCCACACCATCCATAACCACTGTCTAAACATGAGAAAACATAACACGAACCCAAATTGACAAACATTCTACAAAATATCTGAGCAGTATTCTTAAAATATCAGAGTCATGAATGATAATGATAAGAATAGACTGAGGAACTGTCACACAAAGTGTAGAAGACCAGGGAGACATGCCACCTAAATGCAATGTGAGATCCAGGATTGTATTCAGAAATAGGGAAACAACATTAGTGAGAAAAAAATAGTATTGCACCAATGTGAATTTCTCAGTTTTGTTAAATAGTTCCACGGTTATATTAGATGTTAATATAAGGGGAAGGTGGGTGTGGGGATATAGGAATTCTATGTACCATTTTTGCAACTTTCCTGTAATTATGAAATTATTTCAAAACATTTTTTCCAAAAGTTTTTACCTATGAGAGTGTTGAAGGATTTAAGATAATGGGTCACGTTAACCATGAGACTTCTTAATGAATATATTTTATAAGTTATAGTTTTTGAACCAATGTGAAGGTTTGAACCATTTAGAAATAAATTTAATATTTAAAATTAATATAAAGAGAATTTTTAAAGGAAATTATTATTTAGCTACTCTCCAAATTTTGTCCAAAGTTTTATATACAAGGCTGTTCATTTGGCATATGATGCAATAATATTAGAAGTAAGAGATAGATGCAAATATGCCATGGATAAAGTAGCATAAAATTAAAGGATTTATTTAGAGTTGGTGACAGAAATTATTCAAGCCTTGGGATCTCATATTATAATATAACATCAAAATGAAGTTTCCATAGATACTGTTTGTGAAGCACAAGAGTGCATTACCAGCTATGCCAAAAATAACTTAGAGATAATGTAAATGCTTTTTCTTAGACTCCTAGTAAATGTTCAATGAATGCATCAGTATTACCTTTTTCTGCCTCCCCTCTACAGATCACAGATGGCCTGATCCAATAGAAAAGAAAAGCAGAGGGAGGGTGGTTTCATGGCAGCCTTTCCCTAGACTAAAATAAACCTTGAGCACATGAACTAATAAGCAGGAGAAAATTGATTGGAGGGACATGATGACCTTAAAAACTTTTTCATGTTCATTTTCTAAAATTATATTTCCGTATTCAACTGAGAATTCAATCCTGAGTACAGGTTTTAGGTCTGCAGATTTGTACTTATACAGTTGTACAGAATATTTAAATATTTTCTTTTATTTATATGTGCCATTGCACCATACTGTGTAACTAAAATTCAGATTTTAAAATCTGATCATGCTTTCTAGTGAGGTCTGACGGTTGACAGAAATTCTAAGGTTTGGTATCGCTTCCATGATAACAGACAGCTGCTCCGTGGTCCTGCTATTCAAGCAGGCAATTATTTCTTTACATTATATATATATATTTATTATTATTCAGACTATCTCAATTTACATGAATTTAAAATCAATTTTCCTCCAAAGAAACAAACTAGGGCACAGTTTCCTATTTTATGCAATTACTCTATGTGCTTAGGGAAACAAGAAAGTCTAAGTCATATTTTCTTTAATTCCAGGGTATCTTACAGCCATGATTTGCTTCTTGGATTAGCCATACCTAAATTTAACTCTGCTCTCCTTATCAAGTTTAAGTATAAAGCAGAATTCTATCAGCATTTTATGCAATTTCTCCAAATTAGTTTTATGGTTTTATAAAGCTAATTTCTGACACGAGTTATGCTGTCAGAAATTAGTATTTCTTACGCAATAAAGATTATTTGGTTGGATCGTTCCCTATGAAATGTTCTTTTTCTCAATCTTGAATGAAAAGTTCTAGATAAATGATAATTTCTCTTATTGGAAAAATTTACCTTCCTGTAAAATTTGTTTTGTACTTAACCTCCTACCCTTAGACTATATTTTTGTCATGAATTAGTCTCTTTATGTCCTGATGGAAAACATTTTTTTTGGATGTTTTTGTGTGGTGTTTTTGTTATTGTTATTGTTATATTTTCCTTTGTATGCAAATATGTGTGTTAAATTCTCATTTCACAGAATAAGGACTTAAAGATTAAGAACTACCCAGTACTTCAAATCCCGTATGCAAATTTGGTTGTCTTTTTGAAATGGTATTTTATTAAGCTTCTAATTAAAATTGAGCTGTTAGGTTTCAACAAAATACCTAAATTAACTTTCATTTCATTTGAAATATTTGGAGTAGAATAACGTTATTATTTTTGTACCTAGTTTCAATGCTTAATGGCGCTTTGCGATTTCTGGTGCCACAAGGCCACCTGAAAGCTGAGGAATCACTGTCCTGTGGCATACCTCTCGCTTATACAGCTGTAACCCTTTCACAGCACATTTTTTTTAAATAGCTTTGTTTTTGTATCTTCATTTATAAGTTAATTTTTAAACATCCATGGATGTTAGGCATTTCCATGTTTCCTGTCAAAAGTCTTAGGCCTACTGAATGGGAGAAGATATTTGCTTATGATACATCTGATAAGGAGTTAATATTCAAAATATATAAAAAACTCAGACAATTCAACAGCAAAAAAAACCAAACAAACAATCCAATTAAAATATGGGCTACAATTCAACAGCAAAAAACCCCAAACAATCCAATTAAAATATGGGAAGAAGACATGAATAGATATTTCTCCGAAGAGGAAATACAAATGGCCAAGAGATATATGAAAAGATGCTCAAGGTCACTAACCATCAAAGAAATGCAAATTAAAACCACAATTAGATATCACCTCACACCTGTCAGAATAGCTATCATTAATTACTTAACAAACTGTTGAGAAAAGGGAACCTTTGTACACTGTTAGTGGAATTGCAAATTGGTACAGCTACTATGGGAAACAGCCTAGATGTGCCTCAAAAAACTAAAAGTGGATATACCTTTTGACCCAGCAATTGCACTTCTAGGTATGTATCTAAAGAAAACAAAAACAATAATTCGTAAAGATCTATGCATCCCTATGTTCACACAGAACTATTTACAATAGCCAAGATATGGAAGCAACCTAAATGCCCATCAACAGACAATTGGATAAAGAAGTTATAGTATATATATACAATGGAATATCACTCTGCCATAAAATATGAAATCTTACCATTCACAATGACATGGATGGATGTAGAGGTTATTATGCTGAATGAAATAAGTCAGACAGAAAGATAAATATCATATGACTTCACTTATATGTGGAATCTAAGGAACAAAAAGAACAAACTAATCAAAAATAGACTCACAAAAATAGAGGACAGTCTGGTGATGGCCAGAGAGAATGAGGGTTGAGGGACTGGGAGAAAGGGGTGAAGGGTTAAAAAAGTATGAATTAGTAGTTGATAAATGGTCATGGGGATGGAGAGCATGGCATAGGGAATGCAATCAGCAGTAATGTAATGGCTATGTGTAGAGCCAGAGGAGAGAAAGAGTAATGAGGGAGATCATTTCTTAAACTGTGTAAATGTCTAACCAATGTACTATATACCTGAAACTAATAATAATATTAAATTAAAAAAAAAAGTCTCAAGCTCATTCCCAGAAAATGGCCTCAACCAATTAGAACAGGTAATCGTGTTGGAGCTGGTTTTGAAGGCCCATTGCTGCACTGTGGAAAGATCTTAGAAGGTCCTAGAGGAGGAGTATGAATGGCTGTGGTGAGAAAGAGGACCCACTGAGTGGGCTCAAATTAGAACTACCAAACCAATGTGGAAGTATGCTGTATTTTATCCAATCTAAGAAGTCATCAATAGTAAAACGAGTCTATTATTTTATGTACCACTAAAAAAAACAAAAAAAAAAGCTATCAATTAAATTGTCACAATTCTTTCTCATTATTTAGAATTTTATATTTTTCGATTGAAAGAGCTCTTAGAGACATATGGAAATATAAATATTTTTATCATGTCACTTTTATGCATACATAAAAAAGCAAAATTAATCGATAAATCGGTAAAGGTAAATTCGTGACATTTCTTTATATTAAAAATCTCTGTTTTCTGAATCACTTTCAACATAGTCATAAATTTTCATATTTTCTCACACATCATCATCTGTGTCACTCAGAGCATGAGTTATATAACATTTTTATAAGAGTGCGCCACTGTTATCTGTGTTTTTCTCCAAAGCAATATTCTTCCAGGTTTTTTTCAAGATGTATTAAAATATGCATAAGAAGTGACAACCACATCACAACTTACACTAGTAATTATAGAATCCAGCCCCATTTTACAGATGTTCAAATGTAGACAAAAATGTTCTTTTTAGACTTGATAAAATATGGCAAATTTGATATGTTTACCAGCTCTCGTGACTATGCTGGTTTACTGATTATCAGCCTTGCCTGCATATTCACTATAGTTAGTGTTTATAGTGCCCATTTTGTGTGAGCATATTAGAATATTTCTGAAGTATTACTAGTGCATATTCTGCTTTTAAAAACTTAAAATTTATAATAATATGTCCATTTTAGAAATGTGACAAATATGAAAATTTTATTATTTATCTGCCAAAACCCAGAATGAATATTACAAATTAAGACAGGTTACATTTAATTTCTGAATTAATTTTGTGAGTCTAATTCTGGTAATCTGATTTGAAATCAGTAAATGAGGAAAAAAATCCAAATTGAAGAAAGTTTAAAAAAAGTATAACAAGAAAAAAAGACCTGCTGTTGCAAAAAAAAAAAAAAAAAAACAACCAACCAACAAACAAAAAACAATAAAATACCACAGAGAAGGATTTCTTTACAGGAAGACAAAAATTTGAGAATTGCTAGATACATCCAGAAAGATTTGTAAGGGCATGAAACTAGGTGGGGCGGGGAATCAATGAATGGCATAGTTTACTATGAAGTCAGACTTCCAAGAGATATTTGAATGAGACAAAAATGCAAGGAAGTCTTAAAATATCAACACTCAAGTTCATTCTAGAATTAACTAAGAAAAAGCAATAATTCTGCAGAATATTGAACCATCAGTAGAAAGTACAGAATTAAGAATATCATAGAATTAAAGAGAAGTAGGAGAAGAAATACAGATATAAATATATAACAGATCTGTGGGTATTCTGGAGAAATAAGCCAGAAGACATGGAATAATCAATAATATAAATGAAGAAAACTTTACTGCGTTGAAGAAAATACAAGTTTATTTATTGAAAGAGTTTACAAATTCTAGTCCAATTGATGAGAAAATAAATATATATAAGTATAGACTATCATACTTGTTTGTTCATTTTATTTCCAGGATATATATTTTTTAATCCTATAAGAACTGATACAGAGGAAAATAAAAAAGATTACTTTCAACGAGGGAAACAGAGTCTGTGAAATGCTTTTTTTTTTTTTTTATCAGGGCTTCATCACCAGAAGATGATGAAGAAATGTCTGCAGAATTTCAACAGAATGTAGGTTGCAAAACCAGATTTCTATGCTCAACTAAATTGCTATTCGATTTTGCTATGCAAAAGAAACATGTAGACAGACTTAGCTATGCAAAAGTTGTATACTTTAAAAAAAGTCCAAGTTATATTTAACTGAAAAGTTCGGAAGGATATGTGCCAAAATGCTAACCATCGATATTCTTCAAATAGAAGGATGACAAGATGATTGTCACTTTATTATTCTCTTTTGAATTGTTATTTTTATTAGCAATTAAGTGTGAATTTCTATTATTTCCAAAAATTTTAAAAATCTATTTTTATTTTTAAAAGATATTTATATTTAAAAGCTATTTATTAAGTACTTCATAGCATTACATAGTATTATTATATAATCTTAATCCTCAGAATTTATTTACTATTGCATAATACATATATTATGCACAAGGGAAACAAATCAGTTCACATTTGACAGTTATTGAAATTTCATTCTATCTCTTAAGGTCTACCCAAGATAAAATTTTCACGCCTAAACATTACTGAAGATTTATTTAAGAGACTTTATGTACAGATTATGTTGATGTATCTGATTTGTAAACTCTTTAAATGTCTAGAGAAAGTTTTTTCCTTATCTGGAAATTATAGCAAGCATGGGATAATTTGAGCAAAATTAGGTTGTACTTATCCCTAAATTTGGAAAACATACCAAAATGACAGTATTTTAGCCCATGAAAGAATGTTTTAAATATCTAGTAGATAATGTACAAAACACTGATTGTTACCTCACTCAAATTTTAATATCTTTAGTGATTTTTACTCTGTACCTATGCCTTTGTGGTACTTAAAAAAAGTTGTATTTAGTAATTTTAGTATATCTTTTATGTGTAGCCTAGAAAATGCTTCCAGGAAGAGTGAATAGTTTAAACAATATAAAAGTTCACAAAAAGTTCATGTTTATATTGACTACAAATTTGAGGAAAATGTTCTACTATCACAAGAAAGACATCACGATATTTCTGCATCTCAGAAATATAACGTCATCTTATTGTGAATTTCTAATTTTCTGAATACTGTATTTAAAAACATAACATTGTATCTGTATTTAAATGTTATATCAATAAAAATATTTTATATTTTCAGTCTCAAATCTGAAAAAGATAATTTTTATGAAAAGCTTTTTCCTCCAGGGCACATTTAATATTATCTTGCCAATTTTACTGTTTTTATAACATAGTTTAAATATCAGCAAAACTTTAATAATTAATAGTTAAGTGTTAATATTTGCTAATAAAATAAAGCAGAAATTCTAATGCTCTATGTCTTTTTGAGGATGGGGGCTATGATAGTTTACTTTTATACCATAGAGTCAAGGCCAAGCATGGTGTGAGGATCACAGTAGTAAAATCACTATATATTTGCATTATGAGTCAACAATAGGTATTCCAAAATAGAGCTGGGAACATAAAATTTATAATTGCTACTCTGAGGACCTTTATGAAGGTGCTGTAAGACTTATTATTTCTCATCTGACATTACAAATATATTTTGGCACATAAAATCACTATATATCTCACTATTTGAACATTCTTTTTAATGTTTCCACACAGGTCTTAAGTCTTTTCATAGTTTACTGAAATGTATTTGGGCTTATTTAAATATATCATTATGTCGATTCTCAAGTTCAGATCAAAGTAAGCATGTAGCTTGACTTGCTCTGTAATAATACCTTTTTTTTTCCTCTTAAAGAGAGAACACACTATGGTACTGAAAGAAAAAAAAGAAAGAAAAGAAAATCAAGATATCTGTCTTATATTTGGCCTTAAGGATATTTAATTTATTACATAGTATCCGTTGATTTTCTGCATAATATCCATTCTCCCTTTTTCCTTATTAAGAGAAAACTTGGTTGATGTTCCCAACTGAAAGGTACATTTTTCTCATCTTTTGTAGGGTTTTTTTTTGAGTAATGTAAAAGCAGATGTTCTTGGGTGGGGCTTCTGGGAAATCCTGTTTTATGATTAAGATGGCTGGGGTTCCTGCCATCATTTTGAACGAGGGAGCCTTGAGCATAGAAACCTTATGCTAGGAATGTTTAAACAGAAAGTTACAAACAGCCTAGGTTTCAGATGATTCTGTGAGACTGCCATTTCAGCCCTGAACTGCAAACCTCTAGATTTCAATTTTACTAGGTCACTGTTATGTCTAGATTTTGAATTAGAAGTCAAACACAATTCCTAACTTACTTAAGAAATCATCTTTACTCTTAGTAAGTACAATATGATTACAGTCTAATCATGAAATGCTTTGGTTATTCTATTTTAATTGTGTTGGTCATAATGCTAACTCATCTCAAGAGACTTTTCAAAGAGATAACTACTTAACGCATTTTCATTCATTCCCTAAATGTTTTCTGATCAGCCAGCCATTTTTGAAGTGTATATGTTGAGTTAAATTCCTAAACATTTTTGTTTAATTATAACTAATAAGTCAATAACAATAAAAAAACAACACAATTAACAATTTCTGAACTTGTGTGTTTAATTTTACCATGTAGCTGAATATGTGTTTTCATGTTACCTAGAATTTCTCTCCTTTGAATTAAAATGCACATTTTAATATTATGAGGATTTCTCTACAGTTATCAAAATATACATTGTATAATTCTTTTACTTTGGAGAGAGTTACAAGATTATTTGAGCAGATATTCTATTTGTTTTTTGATTAAACATATATTTATTAAGGACCCTCACACAGAAACAGATGTAAAAGAACTTGTCTCAGACTGAGAGAATTCATGGTGTTCTCTCTCAATTGTGTCACAAAGAGTGTATGGCAAGTGTTCTAATTATAAGTTTAATTTTGCTTGCTATTATCATTTTTTCTAAGAGATGCCATTGTCCATTGTATTTATTACTTTCTACCTGGAAAAAATTGTCAAAACTGAAAATTTGCATGAACTGAAATCTTAGAAATGTGTGCTGAAGGCAGTGGAACAGCCTTATTCATGTTCTGAAATCTTAGCTTTATCTAGCAATTAGTCAAAAATGCTATCAACTGGCACATTTTTTAGAACTACAAAATCCCTTGCCAATACCTGTTCTTTCTATTTTAATTTGAAACTTTAACTAGGAATGAATCTGTTAAAAAGTGATAAAATAGTTTTTGAAAAACTACTTAGAATTATTTGTTTTTGAGATCTTATGAGATATAAGTAACTGGAAATGTTGACATAAAATACAACAGAATATTTCTTTCTGTCACATTGAGACAGTTAAATCAACACGAGAAGTTCATCTTGTTTTTAAAATATAGTTCAAAATTAACACACTTGTGTTTTCTGCTCCCTTTTTTGAAAAAAAAATTCTACTCATGTTAAGGTCAGAATCACCTTTGAAAATTATCAGAGGTCTTTGGCTTGCTATGACATCTGTCCTTTACGATGACAGTAATTTGGCTCTTCTGAAACAGGCACACTCTGTCACTTTGTAGTAGATGAGTTTTCAATTTCAAGTGATCAGAGGGGTCAATTTTCAGCAGAATTGAATAGCTCACCTTTTGGCTAAAAGACTGTTTTAGTAACACTGTTTATTCTTAACTCTATAGACAAAATTCATAAATTATAATTATATGTGCAACTTTTCATTAAGACAATTATTTTCTTCAAGAAAACTGTCTACTTTGATAATCAATAATCAAAAATATCTGTTAATTGTAATGTGTGTGCAACAAAATGATATTAGTATTACAAATGGCAGCTAAGCTTTATAGTGACCCCAGGGTTGAGGAACACCCCTGAATGAATGTGTTGATGCTCCTCACTTCCAGGAAACTGGTGCTCCCTGGAGATTGCCACCCAGCACTAGCCCAAGCGTCAGGCTTTCTTTAAAAGGTTGGCTTATCTATATTTCCTACAATTTGAGGTCACATACTAATAGTTCTTTCATTTATCTAGAAGTCATTTTCTTCTTTCTCCTTATTCCACTTTTCCAAAAAAATGAACTTCAGTGCCCATTTGTTCATCACATAAGTCATATTTAAGGGCTTGGTCCTGAATGGGATGAAAGAGCATGTGGAGGGAAGGAGGAAGGATGCAGCCAGATCTCTGCAGGACAATTTTTAAAAGTTGCACAGTTGTCCCTTTTAGCCTGCAGGAAATGCTCTCCAGCAAACCTCTTTAAGTAGAGGAAATTTTTAGAAGCCGCTGGCTTAGTAAAGCTGTTAACTAATATAATTTTAAAAATAATAACTTGGAATGATTGTAGAGCTAGACCAAATGAATAGGTTGTCCATCATCTTCTCTTGTGGCTGTGCAAGTGGCCAGATAGTTCAGATATTGCACTCATACCCTTCCATCACCATCACACCACCTGGTTCGTTTTGCCAAACTCCTTATATTGACCCCTCAGATCTCAGCAGAATGGCTGTAGACTATCAAACATGCTCTCCTAGCATTCACATGTACGCAGAAAGTGATGAAAAGATTAGTTACATACGGCTCTGGAAAGTTCAATAGACTAGGCAAGACTCTAGACTGACTTTATATTGCCTATAGATCCATTTTTTCGATGGACTGTGTAAGGATGTAAACAGCACTGGTGGAGAAGCAAAAGCAGATATCTTGTCATAAACCCAGAGCTACTTCTTCATGCAGTTCACTTCATCATCGCCCTTTCTCTCAGGTTCCACTGTAGGTGCTCAGTGGTATGCTTATTGCATCTACTCCTGGCTCAGTTCCCAAATGTGTAGAGGGTCCTTATTAAATGGCAGCCCTAGCCCTTCATGTGGGGATCCTCCCAGGGGGCTGTGTTTCTTCCACTTAGTTACACAGCTGCCACTCCAGAATCAGGAAATTAACTTTGGCTGCGAACCTACTATATATTAGGAACTCTTTCCAAATGTCATTAGGGAAACTCAACACAAGCTACTGTCACCATTCTAGAGAGATGAGATTTAGGACATGCCCAAGGTGCCACAGCTAGTGAGCAGCAGAGGAGCCAAAATGGGTCATCTGACTCCAAAGTTTGAGATTTTACCCTTTACTCTGCTGCTTTAAAATATTTATTTAGCTGTATTCTTAATTGCTCTGTTGTCACAAATGTCTAAATCTTGAGTCAATTATTGAACACTACTTTAGAGAAGCCGGCGGGCAGTTAGAAGACTCTAGTTCTACTCTTTATTTTTAAATGAACTTTGCAAATCTCATTAGGATAATTTGTAGGTTCCACTTCCCTCAGCCACTCTGGAATGTGGTCAGCCTTCAACTGCTAAGAACAATTAGAATAACCTTCAATATAGATTATTATAAAATGATAATCAGCAGAGTAGAAGCATCTAATTCTATTATGTAATATTTTGCAAATAGGAAAATGAAACACTTATATTATTCTAAAGGTTATACTGTAAAATACTAATACTGTAACTTTTTCGTTCAGGAAGTAGAGGGACATGTATATACAATATACTACAGAACGGTAACTAAGTTATCGACCTGAAAATGTAATTCTATTCTTTTATTCCTCATCTTACACACTTGAAAAAGAATCAGCTAAATAACTAAGAGCTGATTCTTAAAATCTGTACCATTGTTCATCTATTAGAAGGGCTGTGAAGCATAATTTGATGATCTATGAAAAGTATATTAAACTAATTAGAAAAAGAATTATGTTGTACCTTTTCTTCTTGAGAGTATTAACTAAAGTGTGTTGGTAGCCAAATAAAATATCAATTCACATCTCAATTCATTAGCTGTAACATCAAACAGATCATAAGATGTAGCATATGGAAATAAAAATATATTGTCATACTTACTATGTATTTAAGAATAACTCTTTTCCTCAATTTTCTATTAATATGGCACAAAACTATTCAGAAACTGATACAACGCCTTTAAAAGTTGTTTTAATAATGGAGCAGATATTTTTAATCTCCTTTACAAAATCAGCACATAGTTTCCAATAAGATTATTTTTAATATTTTATATTTGTTTTGCAAATGTAGACACATTTCTTCCCATTGGGTTGTCTGTTAAGATCATGTCTTATTTCTCACATAGCTGAAGATATTATTAATATTTTCATCAGATTCCCAAAAGTATCTCCATATCATGTGCTAAGTTTTAGTAGTAACCGATATTTCTGACCGTCATATAAAATACATTTTGCTGCTGAACTACTAAATGAATGTTTTCATTAATTATTTTCAAACTTTACACACTTTTTCATTTAGCTTAGATGGGGATTTACACAATGGTTTGAGATGGCAGCTTTCGTTTCCTTCCTCATCATGTCCAGTCAGAAAGGCTTCAGAGAGATACCGATTGGGATCCAAATCTTAGCTTTATGAGAGTGATTGTGGACAGTTACTTTGCACCTCTGGTCTCCTTCCCCTGTCAGTAAAGCAATGACAATAATACCTCCTATTTCAAAGGACTGCTGAGAGAATCAAATGAGGTAACAAATTTAAAATATTTAATACATGCCTGGCATTTAGTAGGCACTTTACCAAATGTGGTTTTCCTTTGCTTTGCCCCTTTGGGCTTGCCCCTATCTCCATGCAACAGGCCCTGTGATCAGAAACGTAGAAGACTGGGCTCTTGGCATCCTTTCTAATTATTCCTCTTTTTTACCCTCTACTGACTCTCTGACTATGAAATGAGCTTTGGTCTTCTTCAGTTTTCAAAATTTTTTCAATGATAAGATATTAGTTTTCATTAAGACTATATTTTATGTGCCATTACCAATAATGTGTGAAGTTAACATTTTCTACTGCTATCATCACAAGATTTGTGATCCCTAAAAGTACATTTATTTGGCTTAGCCTCACAAATACTTCCTTAATCTTTCCTTCCATGAGTTAGTGAGGATTGATAGCATCTCCTGTGAATGGGGCTGCCCTGGCAGTCTGATTACTTGGCTTTCTCAGGAATCACTCTGTCTTTTTGACCAGAAGGATTTTTCTGTTTAGGTGAATAGTCTAACCAGGAAAAATCACTCTTCACTCACTTTTGTGAAGGCATACTCTGAGTTATTTTTAAATTTTTCAGATGTTCTGATTTATATACAAGAATATTTATATGTATTTCCCAGATTTTTATCTTAAAGTAGGAGAAAGAAGAATGTGAGGCAGTATGTTGTAAAGACTATATGTCTGTTGCTTAATTGCTAGTTTATTGTAAGGTTTAGAATTACTGCTATTTAATTGTTCTTTTTTAAAATTCCTTCTGTGGCAACCACTATTACTGACCTTCACCTCTTGTGTTTCAGAAGGTACTTGCCAATGGGAAACCTGTTTAAAGTTCCAAAAGTCATGATGAGATCTACTAGTAGCCTACATTGGTGGACACACTGTAACCCACAGGTTAAATCCAGCCTGCTTGTTCTGGAAAGAAGTTTTTTTGGAACACAACCACACCTATTTATTTATAGACTGTGTATATCTGCTTTTGTGCTACATCAGCAGAATGTAGTAATTGAGATGAGAATGTAAGGACTGCAAAGCCTAAACTTGAAAGGTCATTTGGACCTTTAAAGAAAAGTGTTTGCTGAACCTTAATCTATACAGTAAGATTGGAGAATGTTTCTCATAGGTGCCCATTGATACAGAAGGCCTTTTTCTGTTTTTGAATCATTTCCTGGGGAGATCTGGCATTGTGACATGACCAAACAGTTCCACATAGTGGGCAATCAGTACTATGACATTTCCTCCTTTCTCTACAAGGAACTTTATGGTGAAAATATTAATGTGTGAAGCCTGCTGATGTGGGAAGTTAAGCATTTAAAATTTCAGAGGCAATTGCCCTTCTGGATAGTAATCCAGAGAAAACCAAAACAATAATTCATAAAGATCTATGCACACCAATTTTCATGGCAGCACAATTTACAATAACCAAGATATGGAAGCAACCTAAATGCCCATCAACAGACAATTGGATAAAGAAATTATGGTTCACATATACAATAGAATATTACTCATTAGAAAAAATGAAATTCTAGCATTTGCAATGACATGGATGGACCTAGAAGTTATGCTGAGTGAAATAAGTCAGGCAGAGAAAAGATAAATACCATATGATCTCACTTATATGCGGTATCTAAGGAAACAAAAAGAACAAACTAATCAATCAAAAACAGACTCACAAATATAGTGGACAATTTGGTGATGGAGAGAGGTGAGGTGAGTTGGGGGTCTGGGTGAATGGAGTGAAGGATTAAAGTACAAATTAGTAGTTGATAGTTGGGCACGGGGATGGGGAGCACAGCAGAGGGAATGAAGTTAGAATTAATATGGCTAAGTAGATGGCTAAGTAGAAGGTCAAGGGAGGGAGGGAGCAATTGGGAGGATCATTTCATGAACATTATAGATGTCTAACCAATGTACTGTATACTTGAAACTAATTTAAATAAATAAATTTATTAAAAATAAAATAAAGTTTCAAGGTCTGTTGCTAAGGCACCATGTATTTTCTTGCATGTAATCAGTCTTTAAACTTTTACTTAACACTTATCTTTCTGATAATGCTCCAGCTAAATTCGAAATGTCATTTTTTTCCTTTCCTACTTCCACATCATGCATTCTCCTAAAGTACTTGCTAACTTTTGTTTGTTTCTTGATACCGTTTAATGTTTTCTAACATTATTTTTGTCATTTCCACATAAAAACAGACCTCCATTATGCAATGCTAGAGCACTTACCCTTGCATTCAGATTTCTTCACTAACTCTATCTTCATCTTTGTCTCAAGGCAAGAGTGATTAAATAAATAAATAAATAAATAAATAAAAATGTGCTGTCATCCAAAATTTGAATCTCATCTGTTTTCACTTCTCTAAAAATGAATGGGCTAGAAAATACTAGAATTGTTGGTTTATTCCTTAACATATGCTTCCCTTTCTTTACATCCAAATTCACCTTCTGAAATAGACTTCTCTGATAGATCTGCATTTAGCTTTTCAGGTTCAACCAAGTGTTTCCATCATTTGGCTGATTGATAAAATCCTAACTAAATTTGGGACATTTAGTAAGTCTCTAAATATAAAGTATAACTGAAAAGAATGAAGAAAAAGAGTCTTTAAAAACTCTATTTTGCTTTTGTTTCTGTTTTTCCTTAGTAAAAGTTGAATGAGCCAATAGAGAATGAATATCTTAATTTCACACTGGTGAGTGAAGGGTATAGTCACATTCAGGCAGAATCCTCCAAAGTAAGGCTACCCTGGGGAATGTACCAGAGCCATTTCTAATATCTTTGACAAATGCTACTGAAGTTCAAGTTTCAGAATCAATTGGGGAAAAATTTGAAGCAAGACTTCGGAAGCAGTGGCAGGTCTGGTTTAGACAGACGTACACTGTAAATCAGTTTCCGCATTTCATTGCTTGAAACTAACTCAAACTGTCAGTATGTGGCCAAGTGTAAATCATGCAGTTAAGATAGAGGATAACAAACAACTTGAGTTGCAGTGTTAGATACTGGATCAAATTCGAGGATCAAATTCTTGGGGAAATAATCAGCTAGGAAAAGTCAAACTTAACGCTAATGTTAAGAAGATCACAATATTAAAATGTAGCCAAATAGTAATTATGTTGTATCAATAATAATAATAATACAATAAATCTCATTTAATTTATTAATTTGATTAAAGGAATAGTTGCTGGAATATATGAGTCACCACGGCTTCAATGTAAAGATAAAGAGGTAATATCATTCAGATGAACATAAAATCATTTGAATGTCTACCAGTAGCTGGAGGTACTATTGCCACTATTTGTTAATAAATATAATGTTTGCTTTGATCCAATCAACACTTAGATCTCCAAAACCTAGTGCAGGATCCACATTTATGCTCTTTCTTAGGGGAAGTCTTATGAATTCATCTGGAAGCAAGAACACACACACAATCTTTCTCTCTTGCCTAGGTGGTTTTGAAATTTATCAATCTAAGAAACACATTTAGAGCTATAGTGAGCCTTAGAATTCATCTGACCCAAGCTTTTCACTTTAGAAATGAGGAAACTGAGGCCAGACGATCTTTAATGACTTACTGGGAAGACAGCATAATAACTTCTAACAATTTAGGGATTGAATTTAGAGAGATAAAGGCTTGAATCCTAATTCTATAAATCAATTTTATTAATGTCTCTGAGCCTCAGTTTCTTTTCCTGTATGTGGCAAAATAAAAATATAAACTAGTCTCTTTTTTTTCATTGGAGGAAATTTTTTTTTTCCTAGCCTTGGAATCACGTCTTTGTAATTTGATCCTTGGACCCTCTATTTGTCCTAGAATTAGCTATCAGGTTAGAATTCAGGAACTAGTTCTAATTCTAAAGCAATTCTTATTTTTTTAGTTCAGAAAGCAAGGTCTAAGTATGAATACTGAAAAGATTTGAAAGTAGATGTAGTTTGGCAGGATGAGTTTTTTCCTGGTTCTTTCTTAGCATCACCTTCCCCACTTCTCTCACCATTAGATGAAGAACTTGTGAGCTGGGTAGTAAATGGAGAATTGGAGGGTAAGCAATCCAACTCTGTCTCCTCGTCCTGTCACCTCCCTATCTTAGAGAGGATGAGAAATAATAATAAAAAAGGTTCCTAAATAAGTTTAAAGGATTGGACACTTGAAGGATTTCTCCTGTCCTCTCTGAACTGATCAGCAAACTTGTTGATGTCCCTCTAGTCACAATGGCTATGGAACAGAGATAGATAGCAGGAAAGTTAGGAGTAGAGTGAGTGCTCACTGAGAGCTCCCATAGGCAACATGAAGGAACTGTAGAACAACTAATCATGTTCTTTGCCTTTGACAAAAGATCAAAAGACTGAGGAGGGGCTGCTAAAACAATCAATAGAGCATAGCAGTCACAATGAGGAAGATCCAGAGCTAACTGAGCTACTTTTGGACATAATGTCCCAAGACAGATAAGATATCTAAGAGGACTTTCATCAGATTTTTATAGCTACTAAGATATAAAAAGGAAAACAAGATTCATAGTCACATAGAGAAGAATGCTCAGCCCTCTTCAGCCCGATGTCAGAGCTCCTTCACTACCTGGTCCTAGTCTGTTTTCCTAACCTTTGGAACTCACTGTTTCCCCTCACTCCTCCAGTTCAATGCAGAGTCTGACTTATTAATCCACCTGTCATTCTCCAAAAAAGTATCTTCCCTTTCGTTTAGTTTATGACCCACCCTCCACTTAAAAGGCACTTTGAAAGCCCTTAAAACCAGGCCATCAAATATCATCCTCATTTTTTAGTGCTATAGCAAGTCTTATCTCTCCCATGAGAGTTTCTAAATGGCAGTACACTACAGGTTAGATTAACGTCTTTTTTGTCAGTTCGCCTTATGTAGTTTTTATACTCTTCCTGAAGAATGTTTCTTTATATGCTTTGGTTTTATATATGACTTCCTCATGAGACTGTGTATCTCTGGAGTTCGAAGACATAGATTCAATCACCACAGTATTCCTCGCTTTGGGGAGAAGGTAGACAATAAACACATATATTAGATGCTCGACAAACATTTTTGAATTAGATCTTTGGTGGTCAGCACACTGTACTGTATACAGATGTTGAATAATAATGTTGTATACCTGAAACATATAATGTTATAAACCAATGTTACTTCAATAAAAAAATGTCGAACCAAAAAAAACTAACTAACTAACTAAATATTTTTGAACTGAGATGAAGGGGCTACTCTTAGTTTACACACACATACAAAAGAAATAAAAGAATGAAATTTTCTTGAAATGTCAGAGTCAATAAATTTTAAGGAACAGAACATAAATAAAAAATTCACCTATTTATTATGTGGGCCCCGTATCAAAGGAAGATTCATTTGATACAAATTCTGAGAATTTATCTGCTGAGATGAACTATGTATGGTCAAACAAGGGCCCAAATTTTATGAATAGTAAGACTATAACAGCCATTTGATGACAGTATCTCACATACTCTATACCAAGAAGAACATCAGACTGAACTCATGGCTTCCAGTACCATGCCCTTCTTGTTTTACCATTTGAGTCAACCACTGGAGAAAAACTCTGGTTTCCTCTTTCCACCAATAGACTGAAACCTGCTCCGTCCAATCAGAACAACACAAATTGTATACTCATTTGTATCTATACCAACCAATCAGAAATGCACAATTTGAATACCTCATTGGGAACTGAGCAGGAACTTTCACTGTAAAAGGCAACTTCCCCTTTGTCTTGATAGAACATAATTTAGATTGCTATGTAAATCTGTGTCTCCTGGGCTACAGCTCCTTTTGCTGAAAAAAATGCTTTTTTCATTCTTCATTACAGTTTAAAATTAATATTGGTTTACAGTTATTATAGAAATTGGAGAAAAAGATTTTCAAAAAAGCAACTTTGTTTTCAATTCTTCAATTCTCAAGAGGTGGGCTAAATACTCTCTTTTTATGCTAGCAGTTCCAAAATAAATAACTAAAACATCACCATGATTCTCATGAAACTTTTGATTCCATGCTCTAAAAATCAGTTATATTGTTTTGCAAGTCACAATGATCAGAGGCTTTGTACTGAAAGATACAATTTAAAAGAAAAACAAAATACTTACCTATAAGTCAATAAACCTACACGGGCATGTGACAGGAGACAGGTTAAATAAAAATCTGTATGAGAGCCCCTGCTGGTATACCTGTGTATTAAAGAGGTATACTTTGAACTAAAGACAGAGAAATGTAACAGTTGAAATTTGAAAGAGGTGACCCAATCTATTTACTGGGATTATGTTTGATTCACAGAAAAATTAGGCCCCTCAACCAGCCCTGGCACCATGATGAAGGAGTCCAGAAATATTGGAAATAAAATGGAGGGTGAAGATCACCTTTTTGAAGGATGATAAGTACATTTTATGCCAATTCTCATGCATTAGCTATCTGATTCTCTGTGTTGATAAGTATCCTAGAGCCCCATCCAGGATCAGTGGGAAAAAGTGCCAAGAGAAAGTGGTATTAGTAGAGGTGAGGACCAGCTATTTACTAGGAAGGGACCTACAGAGAGTCACTGTGTGTTCATGTTTGGCTCCAGGTACCCAGCTACCAACTTCCACAATGGAATGCTATATCTGAACCAAGGTGGGCTCAGGAACCACTAGGCAGAAGAATAGTTATCCATGAGAACGAGACTATGATATTGTGATTTATAATAAAGAACACACATTTGGTTTTTGCCTACTTAGTAAAACCTCCCTGATAACCCAAAAAAATAGTTTAGAGAGTTTACCCTATGCTTCTCTTTCATCTGGCTGTTCTTGAGTTATATCCTTTAATAATAAACCCATAATCTAGTAAGTAAAATGTTAACCTGAGTTCTGTGAGCCACCCTAGCAAATTGATCATACCCAAGGAGAAGGTCATGGAAACCTATTATTTATATAGCTCTGCCCTCAAAAGCACAGGTTATAACCTGAACTTGAAACTGGCATCTCAAAGGGAGCAGGCAGTCTTGTGGAATTGAGCACTTAAGCTGGGAATCCGATGTTATCTCCAGGTAGATAGTATCAGAATTGAGTTAAATTTGTAGGACACTAAGTCAGTGTCAACAGAAATACTTGGTGTGGAAGAAACACCACATATTCAGTGACTATTAGTGAAGTAGTGCTATTAGTGTGATATAAATTTAGAAATAAAAAGCCAAAATGAGAATTAACAAGTGTATATTTGATATCAACGAATAGCTATTCAAGAAGCACTGATTCAGGCAGAAACCCAAAGAGTATTCTGATTATGAGGTGAAGACAAGGAGTTTATATGAAAAAAAGACGAGAAATAATTACATAAATAGAAGGAAGAAATTTCTATTGGTGCTAATTAGCTAAGTTATTCTTAGCTATACATGGCTATTTACTGAATTTAAAAAGTGTCTTTATCAGTCCTCATAGCTAGGATGTCTGCTTTCCTGTTAGTGTTACTAACAGTTGTTTGGGAGACAACGCTTCTCTGACCTAGTCCAAAGGTTATTTTTCCTGGTTCAAACACTCCAAAGGTTCAAGGAGTAAGATATGTAATGCAGTTTCTCTGGAATGGCTGTCCTGACTCCGTTTTAAAATGGCTCCACTTATGCCAACTTTTCATAGTAGGGTGAGAGTAGAGGAGAAAGACAGAGATGTTTTTTCTTTTCTTTTATAGAAGCATAAAAGAATTTCATTCTAATCTGTATCTAGGAGTTTATGTCTTTCAACTAGAAACTCTGGCCTACAGTGGGCAACTATTTACATGGTGAGTAGTATGGCCTCCAAAAGTGGCCCTCACATCAAACATTCAACAACTTTGAAAGAATGACTTGACAATATAAAAAAAAAATTCATATCTTAGATTCTAAAGTGAAATGCTTTTTTATAGCTCTCTCTGCATCCCAATGATAGATCCCAATATCAGCTTAATTTGGGAGTTGTAAGTTAATGGTTGTCTTTATATGCATTCTGATGCCCTTCCAAATATTATTTCTCCAAATTGTTTTCCATTAATCTATAAAAATAACTTTTCTCAATCTATGGACATCACTAGTCTTTATCCAAGATCACCTTCTTACCCATCCATAGTACCCCAGCACAAAGAGCTATGAAAATTCTCTGCTATAAATTATTCCTCTATTAAAATACATTATATAATCTCTTTACTTTCATATATTTCATTAAGCAAAAGGTTATCTTGATTGGTAATGAGGCTGATTCTCTTGGCATATAGAACCACAAATTGAATAAATCGATTACATATTTGGTATAGTAATGGCAAAAAAAAAAAAAAAATCCTAAAGAAAATAAGGTACTTCAACAAGTAAATTATTATAAGACTAACTAGACCATACAGAAAAAAATGTATATATAAATATAAATATATAAATATATAAAACAAATATATAACAAAGCAAAAGGAATCAATAAAAATTGGAAAAGAATCCAGTAAATTGTTTTCTGAGCTTGAAATATATTACAATAAATACACCTGAATTTGTTGACAATGATGTTTTCAATGTAGATAGGAGTGGGGAGATAATCAACTAGATTTAGTCATGATTTCTTTGATAGGAAGAGTTGTGAAAGCACATTTTAAAGAATCAGTTTATATATGTTCCTCTTTCTTTCCTTGTTACAGAGTATAAAAAGCACTACTTAGTAATACTATTCTCTCCTGGGAGACATATGTTGAAGTCAATGATTAATTATATTAGGGAACAAATCACCAAACATGTCAATGCTTTAATTTTTATCAAATAGTGGATAACAAAAAGACTATGCATTGATGCCCATTTAAAATTACTAAATATCCAGGAAAGAATGCTATGTTAAAAAAGATAAGTATAAGCTATTAATTCTTCTCAAAATCATAATGGATTAGGCTAAAATAGAAAGAGAAGACAATAGAATATATAAAATACTACAGCTAATTTTATTTGTTTGAAAAATTGATAATGTCCACTGAAACTCTATATCCCTAAATAGTAGCTCTGAGATTTTGTCTTATCAACTAGAGCTTTGCTGCTTATTTTGGGGCAAGTCAATGATACTCTTGGGTGCAAATGAATTGACTTGGATACTATTTACCATGAAGATTCTGAAGTACCTAAAAACTTTAAAAGAATATTTAGGACTTTAGTGACACCCAAGAATTTGCCTCTTTCTTTCAAAGCTGCTCTGTTTGGGACTGCAAAAGAACCTCTAGCATGCTTGATATAAACAATGATAATTTATTGCTCAAAGTCACTCATATTCCTTATGTCCTTTTTATTGAAACTGAGACCTGACACAGCTGCATATCCCACTCTCCACCCACATTTAAATGCTTATACTAACAATATGACATGAACAAATTAATGGTTATAATTGGATTTGAAAAGTAACATCAACATCTTCCTTATTGTCCTGTGTAGGCATGCCTTGAAACAATTATAATTGTGACAAGTTTATTTCTCTTCTCACTTTAAAAGAATATTTAGGACTTTAGTGACACCCAAGAATTTGCCTCTTTCTTTCAAAGCTGCTCTGTTTGGGACTGCAAAAGAACCTCTAGCATGCTTGATATAAACAATGATAATTTATTGCTCAAAGTCACTCATATTCCTTATGTCCTTTTTATTGAAACTGAGACCTGACACAGCTGCATATCCCACTCTCCACCCACATTTAAATGCTTATACTAACAATATGACATGCACAAATTAACGGTTATAATTGGATTTGAAAAGTAACATCAACAACTGGAGGTCTAGGAAGGAGAAGGAGGTTGGTAGGATCAATCTGCTCCAGCAAGAAAGAGAATTTTATCACTGATGTGAATATAGTTCTGGAGCAGAGATGCTGATAACGGCAAACCAAGGGAGTGGAGCAGTGGGAGAAATCCACCTAGGCATAGGCAATAAGGGGCTTCAGCACCTGCAGAGAATATAAAAAATGAAATAAACCTGACAGTATCTTTGCTCCAGAAGCTGTATTCACATTTTTAATACAATCATATCACTTTACTGTCTTTACTTTACTGGGAGAAAGGCAGTTGCTTGATCTCAGGAAGCAGGTGTGAAAAGCCAGAAAGTGTGAGGGAAGGGGAGAAAGCTAATATAAGATAAAGGCATATTGTTGAGGTCGCTGCTGTAGCAATAAAGGCACAATTCCAACTGACCTCCTGAGAAGGATCTCTCAGAATTGTCCACCTGAACAGTAGAAAGTGCAGCATTTATCCACCAGCTTCCTTATTGTCCCGTGTAGGCATGCCTTGAAACAATCATAATTAAGTGTGACAAATTTATTTCTCTTCTCTTTTTAAAAAATGTATTTATAGTAGTAGTAGTAGTAGTAGTAGTAGTAGTAGTAGTTTGTTGTTGTTGTTTGTTGTTGTAGTTGTAGTAGTAGTTTGCTACTGTTACCCATGCAGCTAAAACCAGACACTTGGACCAAGAGGATGTGATACAAAATATCTCTCACCAGAATGCACTCTGATTTGGCAATAGTCACAATGCCTTCCAGTTTTATAATGTTTTCTCAAATATACAAACATTTAATTTTCACAATAACACTATGGAG
>NW_006494614.1:17922652-17961862 GCF_000325575.1 Pteropus alecto | reverse complement strand
CAACACAATAATATATAGAACAGACTTAAACTCACATGCAATGCTTTCTACATGATTTGTTATTTCTTCTTTAAAAGAAATAAGACACATAATACATCTATCCTTGCTTGATATGTTCACCAACGATATTCATACAGTTTGAATATTCTGAAGATAGTAGAGCCATTTTGATTGCTGGGCATTAATTATAATAATAAAAATAGAGAAAGATAACATATACATGAAGACAGAACCTTCAGCCATAGCTAAACTATTCAGCTCATTTGATGCCATGGTCCATACAGTCCTATGAGGCAATGTGGTAGCCAGCCTCTAAGACAGGCCTACAAGATTTTTACATCCTGGCATTTAATATTCCCCTTCCTAAACTGAATAGGCTGATCTTTTAACAAATAGAAATGACAGAGTGTGATATCTGAGGCTGTGTCATCGCCTGTCCTCTTAGGTTACTTTCTCTATAGCCTGTCAGCTGCCACGTGATGAAGATGCTCAAGCAGCCTGTGGAAGAATTCTCATGGCAAGGAACAGAGACTCCTGGCCAATAACCAACACTAACTTGCCAAGACCTTGAAAATAAATCTTCCAGGTCCAATCAAGCCTTCCAATGACTACAACTTTATGAAGGGCCCAAAGCCAGAACCATTCAGCAAAGCCACTCCTGGATTCCTGACACAAAGACACTGTGTGAGATGATCGATATTTATTGATCTTTTGAGCTGTTAAATTTTGAGGGAATTTATTACATAGCAATGGATAACTAAATCAGACAAGAATCTGGAAGTACTAATTCTGCACTAGTTTTCATCACTTTGAGAATATCCAGGTGTGCTGCATTCTTAGAAATGACAAATATAATTAAGATACACAACAAATTCCATCTTTTAAGATATACTGTGAAATTCAGATGAAATTTCCTAATAAAGAAACACATTCATTATTATAATATTTTACACACCTTTCTTATAGTGCAAAATGTATTTCCTCTATATAGTCTCAATCTAGAAGGTTCTCCCCTATAACAAATAGTGTTAGCTCAAGGTTTCAATAATATATATTTCCTTGGCTCCCTATATCACCTCAGCTCATATAGAACACTTCAATCAGAATTTGAGTGTCCTAGGCTAATGGCTGACATGTTTTCAAGGTGAGTACCAACTATTCAAAATGACAAGATTTATCAATCTGAAATAATTCACCTGCAGATGTATAGCTATAGTATATACTATGAAATAATTGCAGCGGGGCATGGGAATTATTAAATTTTGTGGAAAGGATTGACCTAAATAAAAAAATGTAAAATAAGTAATAGAGTATTTTTAATATGCAATATTAAGAACATTGAATAAAAATAAATTTATAATAAATAAAAAGCAAGAGAATCTATATAGTTACAACACAACACCATAAACAGTTACTCTGTAACACTCTGGGAGAAGATAATAATAGAGAATAATACTAATGCTTAGTACCTATGGAATAATCTATGTGATGTGATATCTAAGTGTTTTATATACATCGCCAGAGTTAATCCTCAGAATTAAATCTTAAATTTTTCTTCCACTTCTAAATCATTCTCGGCAGCATATAAACATTCTATAATTTCTCTTATTTAAAAACAAACCAAAGAACCTCTTTTGACCACATATCTCTCTAGCTACTGGTTCATTTCTCAGCTTACTGGACTCTCTCCTTCTCTCCCCTCCCCTCTCTCCTCTCCTCTCCCTTTCTCTGTCTCTCTCCCTCTCCTTCCCTCACTCCCTCCTTCTCTCCCTCTCTCTCTTTTTAGCACATTTTACAAAGGCTTTCACCTCCAGGACCCCACCAAAACTGCTCTTTTCAAATCACCAGTGCCTCCTAGTTGCCAAGATTCTTTAGTCAATTCTTAATAATCATCTTATGTGACCTATACTTCATATAGCTGATCCCTCCCCCCTTGAAACACTCAGTTCACTTGGTATTAGGATGCCCCATTCTCTGGTTCTTCTTCTAATGACTGCCCTCTTTCTCAGTATCCTTAGCTGGTTCTTCTACATTTGTCCAACTTCTAAATACTGGAGTATCCCTGAATTTAGTCAAGCATTCTCTTTTCTAGCTATAGTCATTCTCTTTAGTTCACCTAGCTTTCATCTGTAAACACCATCCATGCACTGAGGACTCCCAAATTTATGCCTGCAGTGCAAACCTCACCTGTGAACTCCAGACTCATAGTCATCCCTTACTTAATGTTTTCTCTTAAATGCCTAAAAAGCATCTCAGTCTCAATATGTTCAAAACTGAGAACCTAATGCCCCTCAATGTTGGCCCTTCCCATGTCAGTTGATGGCAACTTATTTGCTTAGCTCAAAAACCTTGGAGCATTACCAACTTCTCTTTTTCTCTCATACCCCTTATCTAATATATCAACATATCCTTTTGATGATACCTTTGGAAATACATGAAGAATTTGACCATTTTCCAACTCTCTTGCTACCAACATGGCACTATCTTCTCTCAACTAGACCATTATAGTGACCTCTTAACCTTGCACCTTTTTCTATCTTTGCCAAACCTATAGTTTATCCCAACAGAGTAGCCTGTTTTTCTTTTAGATATGTGAGATCATGTTACGCCTCTGCTCAAAACATTCCAATAACCTCACTAAGAGTCAAATTTAAAAATAGTCTACAAGATGCCATGGTTCCTCATTACTTCTTTGCCCCATCCTCTACTTCTCTCTCCATCATGTATGGCACTGCAGCCACATTACTGTACTCATCCCCGGAACCAGCCAGCACATCCCTGCCTCAGAGCTTTGACCGTTTATGGCACATTTGTGAGGACAAACCTCTTAGATATCGCCTGGCTCACTCTCTCATCCCTAGCAGGTCTTTTCTCCAATGTCTCTTTCTTGGTAGAAGTTCCTCCACTATAATATTTTAAAATGGAAGTCATACCTGCACTGCTCAGAACTCTCATACCTTTCTCTGCTTTAGTTTTCTCCATTACACTTCTCATTATCTAATATACTGTACAGTTTACTTGTCACTTTCCAGTGAATGTAAATGCTATGAAGGCAGGAAAATAAATTAATATTTTGTTTGCTGCTGTCCATCTTTGCCTAGCTTGGTACCTAATATATGATAGATACTCATTAAATGACCAAGTAAGCTAGGCATTATTAGTAGCTGCATTTTAGAGAAGAAGAAACCAGTCACACAGCTACTCTGTTGCACAGCTGTCTATGTGCTGATTCCACAGCTCCTGCTCTTTACCACTGTGCAGACACTACTCCTCGGTGGTGAAGAGCAGGCATGAGCTCTGGAATTAGGCAGAGCTGAGTTCAAATGCAGGCTTCCCACTTGCTTTCTATATGACTTAAAGCAAGAGACTTAACCTCTAAATTTGAATTGTCTTAGCTTAAAAATGAGATTTAAAATAAAACCCATCTCTTTGGGTTGCTGTGAAGATTAAATAATCTAGATTTTATCTCTCAATCAGGAATAATATTTAGGATGGGTGACACAAAACTCAACTACAGTAGTTTCAAGAAAAAGTTTATTTTTCTCACATAACGGGATTTGGGGGTAAGTTGTCCAGGACTGTACAACTGCTTGAGCAACTAAAACGTAATATGAATCCAAAGTTTTCCATTAAAGTAAAACATAAACAAAAATACAGGCCTGCTTATATACTAAGTGACAATAAAAATATTTCATCTAATACTACAAAAGCAGTAAGTTTTGGTTTTCTTGTTAATTTAACTCTTCCGTCTTACCTGTTAAGATTTTGAGATTTTGATTTTTAATTTTGTCAACCATCATCTACCTCTGCTACCAAGGTTGGTGTCACTAATGAGTGTGTTAAATGCCCTTCTTGATTTGAGTTACTGATAAAAATTATTAAGCAGAATAGCTGAAAATTAAGTCCTGTGGCAGGCTACTAAAGACCACTCTTTGACATTGGTGCTTTATTGGTACAATCATTCTATTAAGAATCAAAATAGTTATAATATTATAATTCATGTTTCTCAATTTTTAAAAGTCACCATGAGAGATCTTGTCAATCACATAGCAAAAATTCCCACACAGAATTTCCCTGGTCAAACTCTTGATACTGAGTTTAATGTTCCTCTCCGTCCTTAATATTTTTTCTTTCTGATTTACTCAAGCCTTTTTACCCATGCTTTGAACCAGAAAATGTGCTTACTTTTATCACAAATATAATTAATCATCGCTTTCATAAGGAAAACATCTCAAAACCCACACGTCACCGGAAAAGTTCTCTTTACTTCCACAACTTCTTGATTACAGTGATAACTGTAGGCTCTGGAAACTGTTTCTGCTACCAGGCTTATGGTCCCTTGCAAGCTCCTGAAAAAAGCCAGCCAGTCCACATTCTCCCTCTCCCATGAATGGTTCTATATACTCTCAAGTGGCTATCAGATGAAGATTCCTAAATTAATGACACTGATCTTCTTTCAAGCTAGTCTCATATTACCAACTGCCTACTAAATCCTTCCAACAGGATGTCCCATAGGACCATTAGAATTGTCACGTTCCAGTCTAGTAAGATCCCCATTCTCTCCCTCACTACCAGCCCAATCTGCTTTCCTCTGTCTATAGCACCACCAATCTTTCAATTTATTCCAATTCAGTACAGAAGTATATGAATATTTCTTGGGTACTGACGTTCCAGGAACTACTCTAAACATTCCAAACACAAACATAAAGGCCCTTGGTCTAGGGGGGTTAACAAACAGAAAATGACTTATTTCAACAGAAGTGATGTAAGTGGTGGCTTAAATAAGGATAAGTACTCATGTGTGCAGAAGAGAAATACCTCAAGTATTGTCCTTTCAAATGCGTGTGATCTGCCTAACTCTATAAAGCAGGCAAAGAAAACTCAGCACACAGAGATATTTTTCAACATTTTCCACAGAAGAAACATCTCCAGGAAGAGGAAATTACCACACCACACCTATGCTTGAATAACTTCATAATGATAAGAGGAACACATGCTGCATCTTGGGCATAGGAAGAACAAAGGGGTGTCAATCAAGGTGGATGGTGAGAAGAGCTAAGACAAATAGCTAAAGCTTTTTGACCATCTTAACAAGCAAATTCAACATATTGCTAGATGCCAAGAGGCTGAAAATGTTGGCAAATGTATAACTTTCTCACACATGGCTTCAGAATTCATCAGGATCACAAAAAAACTTCTTGAAATTTCTTTGGCAGCTTGAACTTAGTGAAGAATTTGGTTGGTGTCATGTCATAACTGGTATCAGTTTATGCAAATGTCCATAGCTTAGTGCTATAGTGAAAGTCATCATATATTATGGATATAATATATAATATATATTAATGTATGATATATTATATAATATATATCATATATTATGGATAGTAATTATGTGCCCAGCTCTGGACCACATGCTCTGGAAGACAATCATGAGCTTACAGTCGTCTTTTAAAAATGACCCATTCATTCACATAAATCTGTGAGCTATTATGCAATCTGCTCTATTAGATATATTTGCACATATGTAAGGAATAAAATAGTAATATGAGTAAGAGAAAAATAGTATAAAGTGTAAGTAAAATGAAATTCTTAGTGGGCTATAGGCTTTTAGAGACCATCTGGAAGTTTAAAGTGAGATTATTAAAATGTTTTTTAAAAGTAAAGAAACCCTGAAAATGCAAGGGCACAGCAGTGGCAATAGCACCTTTCTCTTAATCCTGTGTCTTTGATAATCCCTTTTAAAATTTCTAACATTATAATTTGTATTTTATATTTCTAATCTTTCTTTGTTATTACAGATTCGATATAAATTAAGTGGAAGAATATGGATGTTAGAAATAGGAAAGTTAAAAAGGAAACCAAAGATAACAGAAAGACTCAGAAAATGTGAGCATGAAGCCATTTAGCAGAAAGTAGTAGTGGTTTAAGAAGCTTGATGTGGAGGGCTATGACTTCCCACACATATTCTTTAGCTGTGTGTCCACAAAGCTGTGGTTTCTGACCAAATGGAGATAGTCAATCGTTTAGAAGGCCCCAAATAGATAGGAAAGTCTTTGAAATTTTCTTAGATCAAACTCAGCCAGAGCCTGCCTCTCCCAAACTCAATCAGAGACATTCATTGACAGCGTGCTGGGCTACCGGCCTCATATACAGAGACTGAAATTGGGACAATTAAAGAAAATGGAGGTAGGAAAAGTCATAGATGGTCTCCAGGCAAAGAAAGTGTCCCAAAACAAACTAAACTGAATTATATTATACGCAATAGTCAGCATGTGTTAAAAGGCATAGAGTTTTTAAGTCAAGTACTCAGTGCTGTCAGGAGAGTACTTTAATTATGCCAGTAACTGACAGATGGGTTTCGTTGATCCCCAAAACATCTCTTACTTCCTAAACAATAGGCTTCTGAGTGAGAGACTGGCTAAACGGGATAAAATATATTTTGACAGGGTGTTTGGATTGTCCCCAGTTGCTAGATACTTGTGAGAGCCACTCTTGTGAACAAGTACCACATTCCCTCAGAAAAGATGTGTTAGGGTATCTTTTCCTCTGGAGCCTAATAAGTGAATGATAAATAAGGCCAAATTGATCCTCTGCTGGTCACATTTGCATCCCTCAATGAAGCTGTGTTTCCCTAGTCTATTGTTTATAACTGAAGACAATCTATTTAATTTTCTTTTAAATAAACCTCCTGAAGCTTCAGATCATATTTGGGGGTGGGGAATCCCATGATATTAAGGCTGTCATTTAGTGCTATTCTTATCAAAAGAAATTATATAATTAAAGTGTCTCATATCCTGTTCTAATGGATTTTTCTTCAGAGATCTCACTCCAAATTACCAGAGTATTTTCAGAAATTCAAACAAAAACTGTTAAGTGTCACAATATTCTGCTAATTAGAGGCTGAGTACTAATTAGTCATGTATTCATATCATTACCCATGTACATTTTCCCCATACTCATATCTCTTCCTCTCCCTAACAGTGTCTATCATCAATTTACTACTCATGCTTTATCTCTAAGTTTATGCTTAATAATTTGAAATGTTTCATAACAAAGGCACCAGAAACTTCATTAACCAGTGACATATTAATACATTATTTTATTCTATTTGATATGGTCAATTCTTTTAGTAAGGTTATCTTTGTTGAAGATTTTGAACAAACTTCAAATCTCTTTCTATTCAGCAATCTTATTTTAAATACGCACAAACCTCATCTGGAAAGGCTACATGTGAAAACACAGTGCTGAACTCTATCGTAACCATTGCCTTGTCCCACAAGTGTCACAATGCATCTCAAACCCACCCTTATTTTCTCCCTAGTACAATTGCCGTAAGAATTCACAGACATATGGGGCTCTATCTTATCTCAGAAAATAACATGAATAAAGTGCCAGCAGCACTGGGATGGAAGTGAGAAGGCAAAGTCAGAATGAGGGAAGGCAGAGTACAGAGGACCCTCAATGCTTAACCAGGGCAGTGGCCAGAGCCCAAGTGCAGTGAAAGTCACCCAGATCTGAGTAGGATAAGAATCTTGGAGCAGTTCAGAAGCAAAATCCAAGAACCAAGTTGTCATGAAAGCAAGGATAGAGTTGGAATGTCCTAGCAAACTGATATAAGTAACTGGGTTCCCTCTGAAAAACAATGGCCTCCCACATAAACATGTACCAGAGTTGCCTTCATCCTATTTCACATGTTTGATCTATTGTTATCAAATATTGACACTCCCTACCAATGTAAGAGCTTTTATTAAAACCTCAAGAAAATGGTCTCCTTTTCATAAGTTCTTATGTCCCCTTTCATTAATCCAGTCAACAGACATTTGGTGAGGATCCGCTATATGCTAGGCCAGTACTTATGCTGAAGGCAAAGGTGAAAATGAAACACATGACCCATGCATGCATGGAGCTTAGAATCTTTGAGGGAGATGAATATTAGTCAAAGACGCAAGCAAACAAAAATCCAAATGACACTGTAACCACTGCTGCCAAGGAGAGGTACATTGTACCGTAAGATATGTTATGATATCATAAGGGGGTTGGGTCTGGTTGAGGAAGACAGAGGAGGCATCTCTGAGGAGTGGTTGCTTTAGCTGAGATCTGCCAAAAGAATAAGGGTTAACTAAGGACTGAGAAAACCAATGCGTATGTCCTGCAGTGGTGAAAGCTGGAAGGGGGTGATTAACTAAAAAATGTCCAATGTGTTTGGAGAAGTGAAGGTAATGAGGGTGGTAGTTGATGATGACATTGGAGGAAAGCCAGATCAGATCCAGGAAGGGTTTCACTGGCACGTTCAAGGATTCTCTCTTCTTACTGAGAGCACTAGGAAGTCACCAAAACGTAGAGCAGGTATGAATTTAAGGCAACAGACTGAATTGTGAAGACATATGTTATTTCTGTAATTTTCATTAGTTTATCTTAATTTCTATTTTAAGCCTATCCCGCCAGACGGAGAATACTTAATCAGTATCAATTAGCTGTAAATTTTATCAATTTAAGATTCCTCAGTCAATATAAGTTTGCCTTATATCCCATCCCCAGAGTTGTGTCTACTTTTTAGGTGTCCTCTGTTGTCAACTGTATCTAAGGAAATAAACGCTGCTCTTTCTTCATTATTAACCCACACATACCATATCACCAGTGCATTCAATCTAAATGCATTGTTATAAATGAACCAAATGACCCAAAATTTCAAGGACCAACAGATAGAATGCAGGGTATGAAAATATTATCTTGCTACAAATTATTTTCAATGTGGGTGTTAATATGATCAGATTTTCCCTATGAAAATAGATCACTCTGGATGCTCTGTAGATAAAGGGTTGGAGAAATACAAGACTGGATACAAAGAGACAATAAGACATTGTAAGTAGTAGTTTGGGCTAGGGTGGTGAGGATGAAAAGGAGATAAGAATATGGATACATAGGATATTTACAGGATAAAAATGACAGAATAAGATGAAAAATTTGGATATTAGATTGGGGAAGTAATCCTGAGATTTTTGACTTAATGCAAGTGATGTGTAGTGGTGCCATTTACTGAGAGAATACTAGAGGAAGATCTGAGGAAAGATTCTAAGTTGGTTTTAAAATGTCGAGTTTGAGATGGCTTTGAGACATTCAAGAGGATGTTAAGTAGCTGGGCCAATGTAACAGATGGAAGCTAAGGGAAGAAGTCTGAGCTAGACATATAAATGAATAAAACCTCTGCATGTGAATTCTATTTGAAGCAATGGATTTAGGTGAAAGTGTTAGAAGGAAGAGTCTACAATAGAGAAATAATGCAGAGATGAGCTCTATCTCTTATTTATATTGCATAAGTTTCTTTTGGCTGATTAAAATGACTACTCCCGGAACTCTAAATATCTTCTTTTGTATTAAACATCAGTCAGTGGTGCACCACAGAACATAAAAATATCAACATCTCTGACTTCAGGGTAAGCCTTCTGCCTACCCAGGTTCCTCAACTCTGTGGTCATGAGAGTGTTTATTCTATTTTGTCTCATATTTTGAGACCTATAATCCTGGGGTTATTGACAGTGAGCATCAAAGCCTGCTTTCTATGTTTGTCCTTTGTGCAATGACATGGTCTACAGCCTGTTCTGGTTCAACAGAACTCCCAAGTTAAAGATTAAAAATTCATATTCCCACTATAAAAAGAAAATGTTAAAGTTCTAATCTCTACTGAATTCAACAGGAGAAACAAAACCAAAAAGAGTTAAGCAACTTACTAATGATCTTTTAAAAAAAGAAGTTTGTTTAATTGTAAATAGTAGGTAATAGATTCTGAGTCTCTGCTCCCCAAGTCTAAAGTTCAATTTGTCTATCAAACGCTATCTTAGAAAAATAAATATAAGCTCACATGTTACCAAAATAAACATAACTTATTGCTTTACAAATAAATGTGTGCCAAAAGTCCTAGAATTTCTGATAGAGTGGATGTGTGGACTCTTAGGAGGAATGTAATAATTATTTAATAATTAATCAAACAAACACTAAAAAAAAAATGGTGCGTAAATAGTGAGACATTAGAATTTCCTAAGTTATTTTAAAGTATTTCTTAAGCAGAAGGGAAAAAATGGTAACATGAAATTTAATGAAATACACTAAATATAGTTTTTAAATGGGAGCAAAAGTGATGAAAATAACTAAGACTAAAAGGAGAAACAACTTTAGTACTACATAACAGTCTAAAATATATTTATGCTGATTTATTTTTTAAAGTTTATATATTTACATATATTACATCTAAAATTAATGAAACCTATGGAATGCCTGTGCTTCCATTTTCTAGAGCTATAAAGGTAGGTTCTTTGTGTAGTGTGCCTGAGAATATTCTGCTCTTAGTTCTTTGGTCTTCATAGAACATTGAGGAGAAAATGATTCCTGTATGTCATTGTGCTTATGATTGAGGAGGAAGCCATCTGTCATTGCTTATCTATCACCTAACCAGTTATATTTATAGAGCCAAGAATCATGTGGAAGAAAGCATGATTGGTGAAACTACAAAGTAAAAGATGTGTAAAGGTAACCTAAAGCCAAATGTCACAGTGTGTACCATAAAGCCTGGAATGGTAGAGAAGTCAATGGGGGTTAAATTCCGAAGCAGAGGCCTCAGAGAAGTGGAGTTCAAAATATGCTTGGAAAAATTAAATGAAAAGAGAATGGAGAGTGTTTTAAATGAGAGGACCTGCATGAGGCAAGAGTACCAACAATGGTATTTATGACTCAATTACAAAACAAAACCAAAAACAATAAAAACCCAGTCTTACTTAAATAGAAGTTAATTTGAATCAATTAGTATGGGTTAAATTTGCAGTGTGGTGGAGGCTACTTAACTTCTTTCCAAACCAGAAGACTGTTAAAGACAAAGAAAAATGTCATAACTATGAAATTTTTTTATTCCTACACAAACCAAATTTAATTTTTTCTCTTATAGGCAACAGGTCTATCTTTGGACACATCTCAATATTTAATGATTCAAAACATTTATGTTCAAATAGAGCAGAGGTATCTATCACGTACCAGAAGAAAGAGCTGAGCCATAGCCGGAACTGCAACCAAAAAACATCAAATCCTTGCCTTAGCAGTCCCCTCAGAACAATCTATCCAGAATGTAAAGCCAGTAAAATTTTTGAAAACTTACTTATGGATCTCAGATTTTGACTCTACCACTTAAACATATTATAGCTCCTCTCCATCTTGTTGAGGAGAGGAGGTCCTTTTTAACTAAAGTAAAAAGAACCAAGAGTACTGCAGATAATGGAAATTTTAGATATTGAGAAGTAAGCAGTGAATAGCTTCAATCAGTTCTTTGGGTGAACTTGGATTTGGTATAAAGGATGCTACGCAAAACAGTTCCTTCTAAAGAAGATAATAAGTCTTCTAGTAAAAAGAAGAGTCAGTAACTATGAGCCATGTCAGTCTCATGATTTTCTTCTTACATTTCTTTTTTTTTAATGTACAGCTTGAATATTTGAGATTGGGTAGTAGAGGATCTGCTAGATTCAAGATTTTTATTTTTATTTAAATTTAGTTTAAAAATAGAAAGCTCTCAGTTGTTATGGCTCCCTGAATTTTGTAATTTAAGTGAAAAACACTGAAAATATGGACTTAACTGTACACTGCAGTCATATCTATTTAACAGTGCTTTTTCTCATGCTTCTCTAAGTTAGACTATTCCACTTAGCAAAAAGCTCAGTAGCATAATTACAGTGCTATAAAAGATTTTTTCCTTTTTTTTTGGAACTAAATTTCATCTGGTACGTTTCAAGATGCATTAACAAATTACACAACCTGACAACTAGTCAAATATTAAGGTTTTTGTCATATTCCAAAAAAATTAAAAAAAAAAAAATACAACATTTTTAGAGTAGTGTTTTAAGTTTCCTAATGTCTAAAGGCAATATCTGCAAAATCTTTGAAGATTTAAAATTATTTTTGTGAAATCAATTTTTCATATACAATCATGAATTATAGATAAATAGATATATCATATATATTATATATGTTACATATTTAATAAAGAACTACTAAAATTACAAACATTATTTCCTGTTAAAAATTAGAAGTTAACCTAATTCAAAATTTTCATCTGGTTCTTTGTACAAAACTACAATCCAATATATCCTCCCCTACTCCTGAAAATTCACTAGATAATTACTTTTTATATTATTTGTATGCTTCTAAAATTATGGTCTCTCTTTTTTTGAGTTTTTTTTCCCCCCCTACTAAACAGATGAGTTTACTGTCTTCACTTTCAAGTTGCTTTTTATTGTCTCACATTGAAATCTTTTTAAATTGTCTCACATCGAAATCATTTAAATTGTCTCACATCAAAATCTAGTCAACTAAGTTTGCCTTCTTTGTATCACTTATTATTATATCATTCTCTCTTCTGAACCAAATGTAATAGAATCTTTTCATAGTCTCCACTCATCTTACCTTTCTACACATATATTTCAGATGAACTATGTCTGTCTTTTTCTTTAAGCATTAAAGCTACAATAGTAATTCTACAAGATAATTTGCCTTCAACAGGATTCTGAGTTACATCTACCTAGTACCTCCTTAGTACACAAGCAAATTTTAATATTCAGGAATCCAAAAAAAGCTATCATTTAAATAATATATTTGATTATATAGCTACTAGCCATAATTAAAAGTAGACATAATAATAAAATATTTTAACTTTTTATAGAATTAGATGAATTTTATAATGTTTCATTTTATTTTTATCATTGAAGCAATCAAACACTTAAAAGAGTCTTTTTAAATATTTCACTGGAATATTTTTAATAAGAAATTAAGTTGGTTTGAAATATTCAATAATTTCTACATCATGAATTTTATGGAGTCAACTAATTTAAATTTTGCTCAAATTATCATTTTTATGTTTCCAACTTGTTTAACTGGTGCCCACCAAATGGATAATAGACAGAAACTATATTTCAATATTAACTACCACATTGTAAAAAGGAGAAAAAAATATGGCCATAACCAAAAATAAATAAAGTTTTATTTATTTTTAAATTAAATTAAAAGTTTGTTCAATTGTCTCAATAAAAGCATCTTGTATATGACTAAGTAGGTGTGTTTTGTTTGTTTGTTTGTTTCTCTTTTAATATTTATTAAAATTTTAAATGTGCCTTGGACAAATTTTATTAATGTAATACACAAAGTTCTGGGAAAGTGTAATTTTAGTTCATTTAAATAAGATGTGCATTCAAACCACATTTTTATTAAAAGGACAATAAGCTTTCAGTTAAGAGGTTTGGAAGTAACATGTTATTTTGAATATTATATATTAATTTTCTATCATTTAAGACTTAAAACTTTTTAAATTGTATTATTCCATTTATTTTCTTTTTTATTGATGTGTAATTGACATATAGCATTAGTTTCAGGTGTACAAAATAATAAATAATAAATAATAATAAAATAATAAAATAATGAAGAATTTATCACAGAGTCCTTTGAAGTTGAATTGATGATTTCAACAGTTGTTATGTTTCATACAACCAGTGTAAACAAAATATAATAGTTTGGGATTTATTCTTTAGAGGTTAGCTCAAAAACAGCTGTACTACTATATATGTATATTAAATACTTTCTACTAAATGAGCTCATCATGATACTAACATGCTTGGATAAATTAAAAGTTTGCGTTAAAATGAAAATGCACTTTCTTCATGGCAGTGATTTACTGAATCAAATAAAATGGCTCAAAATCTGCAAAAAACATCTTAAATAAGATTGCTAATCTTTTTATGAACTTGGTCAAAAAATAACATTAAATATTTAAACAGTGTTCTGGTGTCATAGAGTCCAATTCTTCAATTATAAAATATATTTTTGCTTACACAGAGATTACTTTTAAACATTCATTGATCATTTTTTTTTATTTTTGCAAAATTGTTTGAGAGATACACAGTGATTTTTCTTAGCCTTAGTTTATAATCTTGGATCCATCAAAAGGTTCTTGATTCATTAAAAAGTCCTTTGTGGAGATGAAAACAGTTCATGTCCAGTCTTTATTCCCAGACATAGCATTCTAAACCCATAGCATTCTTTACTTTAGTTAATGTTATTTTCCATGTTTTTTTCAAGTCTACAATTCCAAAGATACTTGTTGCCCTCCAGCTTAAATACATATTTCTGAACACTGCCTTGAAATTTGTCCACTGGCTAGACCAAGATAAAACACATGCATGCATTTTTTTCTTGCCTCTGAATTGCAGATAAAAAACCTTATTTTACAGAAACATTTTATTAGTGAATCCTAGTTATTTAAATCTACAAGCAAAATCCCTGCTATTCCATTTAACTAAATAGCTGTATTTTTGCCACTTATATAACTTTCTTTTTTTCCTTGTTAATAAATTCTTTAAGAAATGGTGTCAAGTATTTCTCAAATATATATTCCAAAACTTTGAACTCTTAAGTGAGCATTATGCTACTTGTTGGCCACCACTAAGGAAGAAATTTATAGTAAATAAAATGAAACATAGTTTTCATTCTGTTAAGCTTGGAAATTTATAAGAAAGCAAGAACAAATGGTTGAAATTGGTTTGCTAGAACAACAGTAAAAATGAGAAAATATTTAATGGACTATGTTAATATATGATGACGTCCCTAAATTGTAATTTACAATCAAAACATTTGGTAGCACCTTTGAAGCATTTCTTTTTTGGACAGTATCTATGTTGCCTGCAAATTCTTACAGTTACATTAATATACACAGCCTTCATAATTATATTGGTTTAAATACGTTTTCTGATGTTTAGATAATCCTTTTAATATAACTTCTGTGTGTGTATTAAAATAAGATTATCTGAACATCGGAAAATTTGTGTGTGTAAACATGTGTATAGTGAAAAATATACAAATAGTGGGAAAAAAGGAATAATAGCAACAGTGCCCCCAAATAATAGTTCTTATTATCCAGATATTTTTGTAAGAGTTTTAGCCTAATAAAAATTTTAATTCCTCTTAAAAGCAAATCAGAAGTCCCTTGGAAACAGTACTTTTTACCCAGACACAAGATCAGACTCAATAACGTAAATACAACAGTGCAGAGACTTATTAACACCTTAAACGTCCCCAACCCTCTTAGATTCTCTTTCCCATTAGGCTATTATATGGCTTAAACTTCCTACCAGAGCAAGTTATTTTCTCGGTAAAAATATTACAAACTCAATGTCACCCATTTAAAAGGCAAATGTCTTTGAGAGGTATAATGCGTTGTGGCTTATCCATTGTTACTACAAAGTAAAGTTTAGGTAGAATATAGTTAGTGATTACATAAACACATTTATGTAAGGTTTAGTAGTTTCTGTTAATCTCACTTCATTCCTGAATTTGAAACCAAAGAAGAGGTAGGTTCACACAGATGATAAAATTGGATTGAAAATGCAACTTTGGAGCCTCTGGTCAAGATGGCAGAGTAGGGATACATTATACTTGCATCCTCACAACCACATCAAAATTACAACTACAGAACAGCTCATCATTGAATTGTCTAAAGTCTAGCTAAACAGAAGTCCTAAAACTGGGGACTTACAGAAGAGGCCATTTAGAGATTAAAAGAAGGGGTAGAGATGCAGAATGGAATGGTCCCACACCAGTGGGCAGTGGTTGAGAATTAGGAGGAATATCTCAGCTGTGGAGGTCCCACGGAAGAAGCAAGGGGTCCCAGCCCCACAACAAACTCTCAGCCCAGGGTTCCAGTGACCAAAAGAGAAGTCCCCCCACAACTTCTGGCTGTGAAAATCAGCAGAGATTATGGCTGAGTGAGACTACGGGTGGCTGGAGTAGCAGACATTCCTCTTAAGGGGTCTGCATGCAGACTTACTCACAAATGAACTTGCTTTGAGCTCCAGAGCTGAGGCAGCAGCTTGAAGGCACCAGGGACATATAGGGAGGAATTAAATTGTCTGGCTTTAGGATAAAGACTTAAGGGACAGCTTTCTCCCAGACAGAAATGCTGGCAGAATAAATTATTTCTTTGTTGGGCTCTCCTGCCTCAAAGCCTGTAGACTAAGGCAGTTGCCATATCTGAGTCTCCACCAACCTGGCCAACAGGAACCCTGACCTGATGATTCCCTGAGACTCCACCCCACCCAACTTGTGGGCCCACTCAAGCTGCTTGTAATTGCTTTTCCATATAAACAACCTGTCTTGGCCCATGCTTCAAAATTTTCAAAAATCTCTCCAAGGTTCGCAAAATCTAAAGAAGCAGCACCTGGTTTCAGTGTGCCACCACAGCTCTTGATGAGCTGCCTTAAGCCTAGTACAAAAGGCAGCTGGCCTCAGTTTTTGGTTTGGCTTCTCGAGGCGCCATAAATCTGACAGCAGTTGGCAGCCATCTGTGGATTGCAGGGTGACTCTTGCCAGGTGGCCCAAGGAAAGGCACAAGCTATAGCTGAACTTGGCCTGAGCAGGGCCCCTTCCAAGGAGGCTCGGGGCCAGCACGCTGGGTAGCCAACTTTGGACCGAGCTGAAGCACCACTCGGGGATGCATCCAAGGACAACACATCCAAAAAAGAAGACTGGGCAGCCATCCAAGCCATGCTAAAGTGAACCCTGTTCCATTGGGTCAATCCCTCACTGGCCAATCCTCACAACCAACAAACCCAAAGGTCCCTCTCACTGATCTGCAAACAGCAAACAAGTTTCAATTACAACAGGAGGGCACGCACAGTTCGTACTAGGGACATACCTATAGCATCTGGTTCAGGTGACCAGGGAAGACTGTGCCACTGGGCTCCGCAGGACACATATTACATAAGGCCACTCTACTAAGACCGAGAGACATAGCAGCCCTTCCTAATACATAGAAACAAACAAACGGAGGCTGTCAAAATGGGGACAAAGAAACATGTCCCAAATGAAATAACAGAACAAAGCTCCAGAAAAAGAACTAAACAAATGGAGACGAGCAATCTACCCGATACAGAGCTCAAAATACTACTTATAAGGATGCTCAATGAACTTAGGGGAAGAGTAAATGAACTCAGTGAGAACTTTACCAAAGAGATAGAAAACATAAAAATGGAGATAGAAAACATAAAAAAAGAACCAATCGAAAGTGAAGACTATAATAACTGAAAGGAAGAATGACTAAACAAATGGAGACGAGCAATCTACCCGATACAGAGCTCAAAATACTACTTATAAGGATGCTCAATGAACTTAGGGGAAGAGTAAATGTACTCAGTGAGAACTTTAACAAAGAGATAGAAAACATAAAAACGGAGATAGAAAACATAAAAAAAGAACCAATCGAAAATGAAGACTATCATAACTGAAAGGAAGAATACATTAGAGGGAATTGATAATAGATCAGATGAAGCAGAGAATCGAATCAGTGTTTTAGAAGATTAAGTAGCAAAAAAAACCAATCAGAACAGCAACAAGAAAAACAAATCCAAAAAAATGAGGATAGTTTAAGGGCTTCGGGGGGAAAAAAAATCTAGCAGACCACCTTTTAAAACATAGCAGTACCAGAAGGAGAAGAGAGAGAGCAAGGAATTGAAAAACTATTTGAAGAAATAATGACAAAGAACTTCCCTAACCTGGAGAAGAAAATAGACATACAAGCCCAGGAAGCACAGAGAGTCCCAAACAAAATAAACCCAAAGAGGCCCACACCAAGACATATTATCATTAAAAGGCCAAAGGTTAAAGACAGATCTTAAAAGCATCAAAGCAAAAGCAGTTAGTTACCTACAAGGGAGCTCTCATAAGACTATCAGCTGATTTCTCAACAGAAATTTTGCAAGCCAGAAGGGATTGGTCAGAAATATTAAAAGTGATTAAAAGTGAGGACCTACAACCAAGATTGCTCTACCTAGCAAAGCTCTCATTTAGATTCAAAGGACAGATAAAGACCTTCCTAGACAAGAAAACGCTAAAGAAGTTCATCAACATCAAATCAGTATTAAAAGCAATGTTAGAAGGACTTCTTTAAGAAGTAAAAGAAAACAAAAAGATTAAAAATATGAATAATAAAATGGCAATAACTACATATCTATCAACAATTACTTTAAATGTAAATAAATTAAATGCTCCAATCAAAAGACAGCATGGCTGAATGCATAAAAAAAAGACCCTTGTATATGCTGCCTACAAGAGATACTTCAGATAGAAAGACTAAAAGTAAAAGAATGGAAACAAATATTTTATGAAAATGAAAACAAAAAAAAAGCTAGGGTAGCAATATTTATACCAGACAAAATGGACTTTAAACAAAAGGCTATAACAAGAAACAAAGAAGGATCCAGTAATTCTACTTCTGGGCATTTACTGGAAGAAACCCAAAACACTACTTTGAAGGGACATGTGACTCCATATGTTCATTGCAGCATTTACAACAGCCAAGATATGGAGGCAATCTGGTTGTCCATTAATAGTTAAATAAATAAGAGGGGATGGTACATATATACAATGGACTATTACTCAGCCATAAAAAGAATGAAATCTTTTCATCTGCAGTAACATGCATGGATCTAGAGGGTACTGTGCTGAGCAAAGTCAGAGAGAGAAAGACATATACCACATGATTTCACTTACATGTGGAATCCAAAGGACAAAACAAACAAACAAAACAGAAACATGTTTTGATGGTTGCCAGATGGGAGGGGGTGTGGGGGGCAGGTGAACAAGAGAATGGATTAAGAAGTACAAATTAGTAGTTACAAAATAGTCATGGGGATATAAAGCATATCATAAGAAATGTAGTTAATAATATTGTAATAACTGTATATGGATATGGTGTGAGATGGGTACTAGATTTATCGGGGTGATCACTTTGTAAGATATAGAAATGTCTAATCAACATGTTGTACACCTGAAACTAATATACTATTGTATGCCAACTTTAACTGAAAAAATATTTTTTAAATTATATATAAAAAAGAGAGAGAATGCAGCTTTGACCAGCAGCCAAATATAGTTCTGAATACTTTACCTCAGGATTGTACCTACCCACTCCCCAAAAACAAGGAAGAGTGAAGAAGAAAAACATATTGTTCTCTTGGATAGTGTAGTGTCCCTCAGAAACAAAGCAGGACACTAGTTAAAGTGATAAAGACAGATTTTAATCAGCAATATACTATTGCGATTGAAAAGAGTGTCCTGCTTGAAGTGAACTTAACCTTGATTTGTTCAGAGGTGATTGGCACTTTAAAGGGAGAATGAAGTAAAAGGGAGAGAAAATGGTGCAAATTTGACCAGTCGAGGAGGTAAAAAATTACTAAAGGTTGGTCAGGGTAGATGCCAATTAGGCCAGCTGTATGTTTTAGCTGATGGTTATGGAAGTTAAGATTCTATTCTCTCCCAAAACATTGGGAGATGGAGGCCCTATCTTAGATAATTACATTTCAAAGGAATGGTTCTCAGGTCCTTGAGAAAGGCACTCCTGAGTTTTAGGAGGTACATAAACACCTCAAAGGGACAGAAAAAGATGAACAATTATAAGCCTTTTTTAGTTAATGCTCTAAAAAAGAAAAGGAGGTCAGGGGCCTATGTCAGGTGTTGGCTAGAACAAATAGCGAATTCTTTTGACAGCACTGAGCTTATCCAGACAAAACTCAAAATGAGGCTGGCTGGGTTGTCCCTGGGACTCAAGCTTAGGCTACTAGAAGCCATGTTAAAGTTGGGTGAAGTCTTAGTGAAGGGGTTTGAATGGACCATTCTGCTTAGAGTTTTTGTAGTTCTCCACAGGCCACAAAGAAAATGCTGAGAGGGGGCAGATTTTGAGCATGCTCTGTGCCTCTGCTCAACCTCTGAAGAGGGCTGAAAAAGGTAAGAGTTATCTTGCCAATACAACCAGGAGGCTAATGTTTCTATTCTTTGGAGCCTGGCAGGGCTATCAAGAGTGGAGTAGGGTGGATCCTCTGGGATGATTATAACCTCAACGGAAACATTTGGCAATGTCTAGAGATATTTTTGTTTGTCACATCGGGATTGGGTACTGCTAATGGAACCAGTAGGTAGAGGCCAGATTCTGCTATAGGGAAGAAAAATAATGTTCTTTCTTTCCTCCTAAGGTCCTGGTTGAGATCCCTGTAATGAAAGACAGACTAACAAAACAAAAAAAACCCAGAAGTTAATTAACATGTATACCTCATGTATACATGTGAAATACCAAGGGAAAAATGAGTAACTCAAAGAGGTATTTTAGAATTCAGGGTCTTAATAAGGAAAGGGGTGGTAGAAGGTGGTATAGGGAGAATAAATGACTTTTAGGAAAGATAAATGGGCCCTTAGAAAAATAGATGGGAGACAGTTTGTGACAAAGTTTGTCTGGGTGCGATACAGACTTCTAGTCTTCTCTATGGTTATGAGTCAACCTTTCCTTGTTGATAAAACTCTTTGGGGGTCAAGGGGTGGAGGATTTATGACAATTGAGTCCCTTTTGGAGAATTTATCTTTACGCATATAAGAGGAGTTCAGAGGAAGTGTCTTCCTCATTTGCTCTTATGCAAGTGCCTATAACTCAAAATAATCAATATACCATTACTCTTCCCCTAAATACATTTGGGGTGGCATGTCCTGCTACCTTTCACTACTAAGCATCCTATAGTGCACAAGACAATTCTCCACAACAAAGAATTATTAAGCTTCAAAAGCCAAGAGTGGCTAGGTTAAGAAACCCTGCCTAAGCATTTGCAATGCACTTTAAGATTCATTGCTCATATTATTCTCACAATTGTCATGTGGGAAAGAATGAGAGATATCATCATTTAACCTAAGAGATAGCTGGGTCTCAAAGGTTAAAAATTTCTCAGCATTACACACTTGAACCTAAACTTCTGATTATAAATAGCAATATACTCCTTTTTAAAGAGGAGTATATAAGCAAGTGGTCTCATCGCTTCCTGGAATAACAGGTTTAAAAGGGGCCAACATGTTTATGGCCATGCTACCCTGAACTAGCTGATCCCATCTGATCTCAGAAGCTAAGCAGGGTTGGGCCTAGTTAGTACTTGGATGGGAGATCACCTAGGAAGACCAGGTACTGTAGGTGTAAAAAATAAAAAAAAAACGAGAGGAGTGTAAGCTGACAAGTTCCTTGCAATCTATGAGGTCAACCAAGAGCTGCCTTGTGTAAAAATAAAATAAAAATAAAAATAAAAATTAAAATTAAATTAAATTAAATAAATTAAAATAAAATGAAAGGGGCCAATGTAACAAAGCTTTTATAATCAAGGAGGCAACAGGAAGACTCGTAGCAGAGCAGAAAATAGACAATGAAAGGAGAGGTAATAAGAATACCGGAAAGAAATTCACCAACCTGTCATTAATAAGTGTCAGCCCTGCCAGAAAAATATAGAAACTTTCTTTCTGTAACTGTGCTGTTTAATGGAGAAAATTGGTATTAATTATAAATTGCTTTTGTTTGTGGGATTTCCTCATCTTCTCATAAATTGCATATGGTGTTTAATCTTAGAAGAATTCATACTACTTTTTGAATAATAATTTTCTCCAAGTAAAAGTCATATTCTTTCTGCCAGTTCAGATGCTGCTGTATAGTTTTAGGGATATCCCACAGATATTTGTGACAATGCAAAATTTGTGAGTAGTTAAATGTAGACAGTGGCAGGCACTATCATAGAAGATGAGTTCTTGATTAAGAAAAAGGTACAATTTTGTGAATATTGAAGAGAAATTGAAAAGAACACATGACTAACTTCTTATTCAATATGAACAATATCAAATACCATTATTATTACAAAGGGAGGACTGTGCTAGAATTTAGTAGACAAGCCAGTGAAAATATGAAAAGATTCTCCTTCATATCTAGTCAGTCTTCCAAATGGTTGACACTGAGGTGGTGCTAATAAAAATTAGCAAAATTAAGTCATGGACGTCTCCACAGTTTAAGTGTGGAGAGAGACATATGAACAATTGACTATAATAAAACATGATAAGAGCTATAATCTTAATAAAGTAATATAAAACATGGAAGAAAAAAATGAATAAAAGGTAGAATGTAAGTGTGTATTAGTTAGGGTTCTCTGAAGAAACAGAACGAATAGGATAGAAGGCTAATAGTGTAAATCCTGAACTGAGTCCAAGAGTCTGAGAAGCAGGACAACAGATGTCCAAGATCAGAAGATGAATATCTCAGCTCATGGAGAGAAGGAAGAAGAGAGAGAGAATTTGCCCTTCCTTAGGCTTTTTGTTCTGTTTGGTCACTGAAGATTGTATGATGCCTGTCTACGCTGGGGATGGCCACCTGCTTTATTTGGTTCACTAATTCAGATTTAATCGCTCCCAGAAACACCTTTACAGACACACCCAGTAATAATATTTTATTAGCTATCTGGGTATTCCTTAGCCCAGTAAAGTTGACACATAAAATAATCATCAGAGTCTACTCCTAGTCAACTTGGCATTCATAGGTATCTCCTTAAATCATGCTTAATCTCCAAACAAAGAAAATAACAAAGTCATAATTCTGTCTCTCCCCAGAGGTCCGGGTAGGGCTGAAAGTTCTAACATTCTAATCCCGTGGCTGATTCCTCTAGCAACTAGCCTCCACTCTTCAAGAATCACTTCATTAACATAAACTCATGTATGGTTGAAATAACAAAAAATGCTTCTCTCATCCAGGAAATTTCAAATGTTTTTAGGAGCTCTGTGTTGGGAACTGGGGATAAAGATCAAATATATATTTCTTATTAAATCACAGTATCATTGATTCCCAAGGCAGATGTAATGGAATTTGGAAGTCGACTCATTGTAGGGGTCAAAGGAATGGGAAAAATCGAAAGTGTCTGGTGATTTCTTATAGAATGCCAGGTCGATAAATAATAATATAGTTAAAAGGTTCTTAACTTAAAGGAAGAGAAAAAGAGTGAGGAAATAGCACAGAAAATAACAAATTATTTTGTGTATATGTTTATCAGAAGATACCTACCCCTGATAATACATACAGTAGTATTTCAATATAAGACTTGAGATTTAAAAGAATACTAATGGCTAAAAATATTTATTTACTATACGTCTGTTTATTGTTGACATATTGAGCATTTCTCAGACTAGAATTTTGATTGCTGTTTTGAAGTCGAGGGAGTATTTAAAGAAAATTATATCTAATGGAGAGATAAAATAAGCACATAGTTTTACAGTGAGTAATGCATATTTAATAATGTAATTCCATGATAAAATTTACATGACACTTAGTGTGCATTCTAGAGATGTTCAGAAGGAAAGAGAAATCAATGAATAGTGCAAAAAAGGCTTTACAGAATTGGTGAAAGTAAGTTGGGTCTAAAAAGCTGCGTAGAATTTAAATAAGCAGAGAAAATATAAATAAGCAAGGCAAAAAGAGCACAGGCAGTGGTATAGTTAAGCATGATGCCTTCTCTGAACAGTAGGGAGACTAATTTAGTAAAAAGTTTGGGGAGCAGTGGAAAATTAAGTTGACTAAAAGTAGTGAGGGCAAAATTACAAAGCAGCCGAAAAAAAATGTATAGATACGAATGTGTATTTATATTTAATGCAGCAGAAGATAATCATAGAAAGTTTCAATTTCAAAAATGAATAGCATAATTACATTAGCGTTTAAGTAATATTTTGGGGGCAGTAAGAGCAGGAGGATAGAATTCAGATTTGGTCTAGCCACCATCTAATAATGACTTATTTTTCACTCATTCTTTTACCAAGTATTTACTGAATGACAAATACTTGTGTGCCAGACACTATTTTTGTATTCGGGTTACCGAGATATGAAACATAGACAAGGTGCTGCCACCCAAATAGTTTATAATTTAATTGGGATAGACAGACAATATATATGCTAGATAGTAACAAATACATGAGAGAAGGAGGATGCTGTTTCAAACCTAGGCAAGGAGCTAGGAGTAGGATGAGAGACTAAATACCAATGAAAGAAAAATAAATTTTTTTTTATTTTTCTAAATAGAGAAACATTTGTGCCATTGACAGAGATGAGGAAGTGAGAAATGAACATGGTTCAAAATGGAAAATAAGTTCACTTTTGAACATACTGAATATGATGTGTTAGTAACATAATTAATTTAGTGGAAAAGCAATTAAAAACAAAAGAATATGAAAAAAATTTTTCTAGGACAAATGCGTGAGCTTCTGTGATAAAAAATATGTAAACTTTAGCTTTAGTGAGTAAGTTCTTTGCTATGAAATAGGCAAGCCATTATATTAAATACATTCTAATTTACACTGTATCACAAGTACATTATTAAAACCTCCCAACCATACATTAGAATGAGCAAATTTTTTCTGTCCTATATGACTTGTGTTTTAACTAATCAATTGATGACCCACAAAGGAAACAGAAAAAACCTAAATCAACAACCTACAAGAACATATAGGAAACTATTTTAATAAAGAGTGGGTTTGTCAGGTAGGTTTCCTGATTAAGTCAAAGCCACAGACGTTGCTTTGGTCTGATACATTAAAAGTAATTTTTTTCTGGGTAGCTGACTATTTTAGGCAAGGAGAACTTGATAGTCAAGGAGAGTATTTGCTCCTAAACCATATAAGATGTTCCTGCCCTCTATTTATGGCTGGCTCTTTTATTTCCAATGTCTTTTGCTACTATCCCAAACAAGGAAATGTTGAGTTACATCTGATATCTTATAAATATCATCCAATTTTTATGCTAAGGTTGACTGCTAAAACTCCACCATGCTTTCCAGGGGGATTAGAAAAGGAGGGCTGTAGCTTAGAGTTGCCTTTTCCATGTGACTGAATAAATGAATGATGAAAATATATCTGTTCCTCCTTACCACCAGCAAATTTGGTATGTGGATATGTGTTTCCTTTAGTTTGCATCTATTGCTACATTCATGATCTGCAGTTTTGTGCATGATGAACATCTTGCTGATAGCTACATATCTGGTGAATTCATCTTTAGCTATTTCTCAGTAGGTTTGGATTAACCTATAAAGTGACCAGCAATCTATCTTTAGAATTTGAAAAATAATACTGTTTTTTAAATGGAAAGAAATAGACAGATACACTATGGAAGTGTAATGATCTGCCTCTTGCATCCACACTAACAGGCATCCGGAGCACTTGCCTGACCTGCGTTCTGGAGAAAGCACAATACCACAGCCGCATAGTCCTGCTTGAAGCCAATGTCACTTGAAAACCTAGATGCCGCTTATGTAGAAACTCAACAGTAATGAATACAAATATTCCTCACAATTGGTAAATAAAACCAGGAAAACAATTCTGCTATTAATCATGCTAACATCTACCACAATTTTATCCTGAAAGGTTGCCTCACTAGAAGCAAGGCAACCACTGTCATCAGCTTCCAGCTAATTAATTTAAGGAGACAACTTAGTTAGTCATACAATTTGCAACAGTGTAGGGATTTGGCTACATCTGCTAGATGCCACCAAGATAGATTCATATTCTTTATGGTCCAAAGAATGAGCAAGATAAAGTACACTTTTAAGTATGTGCCTTAAAACAAAATGGTGTAATACATAGCTAAAAATAACAATTCTCTATCTTTTACAAATACCTTAACCAAGCAAAACTATGTTTTCCAAAGACTTATTTTGGACATTATCAGAAAAATATAACAATATCTCAATCCATATTTGTAAGATTTTTCAAAAAACATCAATCAACAAGAGGTTATCATGTGTCATTTAGCACAAGGTTTAGGCTGTGTTGATGCTGCAAAAATATTTAATCTAAACTAAGTCAAGAATGACAGGTTTCAAATCTCATGCCAACTCAAATTGATTGGTAGTGAATTCCGGAACACTATATTTTTAGAGAATTCCATGGCTGTTTCTGGGCTCCGGCAGAAACAGTGCAATGATTGAAACAGTGCAATGATTGATTAGTAATGACTGTTGTGGGGATGGGAGGGACAAGTGCTCCCATGCCATGAATCTGACACTCCAACTTAAGGCAAGAGCAGACAAATTTAGCAGTTAGAACAGTATCATGGCAACATAAGTGAGCAGTGATTAGCAAAGAAACACCAAAGTTCTGGAATATTCCTGGGCACCATGTAAACACTTCTGTACTTCTGACAAGTTATATGTGAACTTTCTCAGGAATACCTTAATAAGGCAGCATGATATTGATGAAAGTTTGTGAGTTTTATTATCTATTATGAGTCAAAAATTTAGTGAATTCCTGGAGACAAATTACACACACACAAGGTTTCACAGTCAGTGGTTCACACACTGCTCCTTTCAGTGGGTTGGGAATATTTACATGATTTTGGAGTAATATTATATCACGTGAGGTGAAAACTCTTAAAAATATCTGAATAAAGCAATATATAAATCAGGAGTCTGAATGTGGAATATACTACCATCTTTTCAAACGGGAAGCCAGTGTGTACAGCCAAAGATTTCAGGTCAAGAATATAGAAGCTAGAACCTGATAGCATGTTCCATCAAGGGAGTATCAGTTGAGAAGCAGCTGCCACCGGTTTCCTTAAACCTTCCAAGGAACATGAATTAAATCTTACCATAGCACTAAAAATATGTCCGAGTTGCTTTGGCTTCATATCAGACCAATAAGTGTGTAAACAAGAACATCAAGATTAAGGTAGTAAAGCTGAAATTATAGTGTGTGCTGAATTTGGAAGGTTAAATGGAAGCTCTAATCATTCATTTTGGTTTAAATTAATTTAAAATACTGCCCTTATTTTTTTCTCACAGTCATGCAGACTACTATATCACTTCAAAGCACTAGCTTGGCTGTAATTTTTCATGGACTGAATTTCTTCCACACTAGAATTTTAAGTATCTATCACTGAAATCATATTTTAGATTACTTACAAGGAATTTTATAATATATGATACTTTAAAAATATTATGAAGTTTGTTTATAATAGTAAATCTTATTTTCAATGCTATGGAAATTAGTGCTTAAAGTTCTTGAATTGAATTCTAATTCAAAAATTGGCCAACTGGACAGGAAATGACAAGATGTGTTGATTTTTCCAGAATTATTGTTAATATTTATATTTGTTCTTATTAATCAGGGAATCTTTGGAACTTAGATAAGTTTTTGTATTCAAAGGATTAAAAAAAACAAAATGAGGCAAAATAAAGAGCTTATGATTAAATTATATATATTCATTTAAAAATATAGATATAAATCACAAGTAGTATGTCGTTTATTTTTATTGATAACAGAATTAATCTTTTAAAAAAGAATTTTTATAAGTGTTAAGGAAATGTACTAAGCAAAATGAAACTGAAAGCAAATTGATTATTAATAATGTTAACATTATTTTGACCAAAACTGTTAGCTATTTGACGATATTAACTTTCTTACTGTTATCTATGCAATTTCCACTGAATCTAACACGATTAGGCTCTCAAAAAACCAAATTAAGAAACCATCATTAAATAATCAAAAAAAATTCAGGTTACAGGTACTATAATAAGTGAAGTAAAGAAAAATGCTAACTCTTCTTTCCTGGATTAGTTGAGGGTTATTAAAGTTATGCAATGAAGGATAAAAAAAAAATGACAAGAAAAGTTAAAAATTTTTATTACAGAGCACAAAAATTATTTCCCATTGAGTTGAATAATGAACATAATAATAATGATGAATTACATAATTTTCAGAAGTCCTGTTCTTGATAGAAATATTCTGCTTTTAACTGCTTATTAAAAACATTTTTCAGGTATTAAATATTCAATCTAGTTTATCTTAAAGACCTTAGACTTTTCTAAATAAGGAAAGCCAATAAATTTATAACCACTTTAATTGAAACATAAAAATTCTGTTTGCAGTAGTCTTTTTTAAGTAAAGTACACTCTTTAAAATTTTCTCACTAAGGACATGTTATTTCTATTATTTTAATTTCAATTCATCACATTGTGAACTGAAAACTTAGAAAATGTGTATAATGGAATTTAAGGCAATATGTTCTTATAAGAAGTTTGAAAATGTTCTGCTATAGAAAGAAAAAGTTTGAAGTATAAAGTAGCTAACATGCTACTGAAAAGCCACATATAATGGAAGTATATGTTTATTGGGGGGAAAATACTATCAGTCTAGTGGTTAAGATTTTATTAATCATTAGGCTTATCAATCAAACCTAAAATAATGTTTATATTGGCTAGATAGTATTATTTATATTTAGATACTTTAGTAGTAGCCTAATTTCCTCATAAAAATATGTTTATCAAGCATCTTTAGTAGTTTGTTGTGGCTCAAAAGATAATGACCTTTCTAAACAGGCAAAGCTAAAGAAGTTCATCAACATGAAACCAGTATTATAAACAATGTTAGAGGGACTTCTTTAAGAAAAAGAAGAAAAATAAAAGATTAAAAATATGAATAATAAAATGGCAATAATTACATATCTATCAATAATTACTTTAAATGTAAATGGATTAAATGCTCCACACAAAAGACAAGGTGGCTGAATGGATAAGAAAACAAGACCCTTATATATGCTGCCTACAAGACACTTTAGATCAAAAGACACACACAGACTAAAAGTAAAAGGATGGAAAAAGATATTTTGTCAAAATGGAAACAAACAAAAAAGCTTGGGTAGCAATACTTGTACGAAAAAAAAAAGACTTTAAAACAAAGGCTACAACAAGAGACAAAGAAGGACCCACTTCTGGGTATCTATCCAAACAAACCCAAAACACTACTGTGAAGGGTATGTGCATCCACATATTCTCTGCAGTATTATTTACAATAGCTGAAATGTTGAGGCAGCATAAGTGTCCATCAACAAATGAATGGATAAAGAAGAAGTGGTACAAATATACAATGGAATATTACTCAGCCATAAAAAAGATGGAAATCTTACCATTTGCAACATGGATGGACCAAGAGGATATCGTGCTGAGTGGAGTAAGTCATAGAAAGACAAATACCATATGGTTTCACATTAAGTTGTGGAATCTAAGGAAGAAATCAAAGAAACAAACAACATAGAAGCAAACTCATAAATACAGAGAACATTTGGATGGTTGCCAGATGGGAGAGAGGTCTGAGGGTAGGTGATAAAAGGGAAGGGATTAAGGAGTACAACTTGATAGTTTCAAAATAGTCATGGGGATGTCAAATATAGCATATGGAATATAGTCAATAATATTGTAATAACTATGTATGGTATCAGTTGGGTACTAGATTTATCAAGGTAATCACTTTGTAAGTTATATAAATGTCTAATCACTATGTTGTACACCTGAAACTACTATATGTCAACTATAATTGAAAAAAATCAAAAACCTATTTAAAAATGTTTAAATTGGCAAGCTTGATAACTCATATGAAGGAAGGGTTGTTTAACTCTTCTCAACAGTGTGTCTTTGATGTCTAACACAGTGCTTGGCAAATAGTTGGTGCTCAATGTATCTGAGGAATACCACATGAGAAACTTTATTTGCCAGTAAAACATGAACATAGGCCCAGGAATGAACTGGAAAGTTTTAGACATAGAACATCGGTCTAAACCTCTTGTAGAAATAATGATTTACTGAGTGGGCTGTGAGCTCCTAGAAAGAAAGGCACATATTTTATACATTTTTTTTTTAATATCTAGCATATAGGACAGTGTTTGGCAAATGGGGGCTACTCAGATATTTAGTGAATTAATACATAGGTATCTATTTGAGACAGAATAAAGACATAGTATGATACTCCCCCTTCTCATGATATCCAGGGTATTTTTGCTACCATTAAAGCAAGGAAAACAACATATATTTTCTAGTTCACTCTCCCAAAGATCCTTTTTCTTTCTCTGTTCTCTTTTATTCCTTGATATTACTACGATGCATGACTTATTTAGGACTGGAAGTTTTGGCACACAAGCTTCCAACAAAAAATCCAATTTCAAAGGTGTTTGGACTTTAAAATTGTGTCACCTAGTATTTATTCCAAGGGTATGTGTTGTTGTAATGGTTGTAAGTTGGTTGTAGAATAGAATAAATGGAATAAAGAGGAATAAAAAGGAACTCATTTTTCCCAACTAGCTCTTACTCTTCATTTTCTGAGGCTTTATGTGTAGAAGTATACCATCTGCCAGATAAAGTATATTTGCCCCCGTTTCAAAGCTATGATTCAGAGAGATCAAAATAATTTGATCAAAGTGACTTGGTTGAACAAGGTTGAAGGGAAATTGAGTTGATCTATAGTGTCTTTCTCTTTACTACTGTGTACATTCAAATGTCCACATTCAAAAATAAAGGCAATAAGTACTTCACCAGGTGCTCGTGAGAAACAAGATATACCAGAGCCAGGGTTCTGGTAACAAGTTCACATCCAGGTTAAAAGGTTGGCTTTTTCTTTCAAAAAATAAATGGCATTGTCCTGTTATAAAACATATGTAGTCCTAGAAATTGGTTGTTCTGTTTCTAGGTAATGACCCAAGACGGAACTGAGATCACTCTTATATGATTGCTCACAGCTGTGGTCTACACAGCTTGAGTAACACCAGCTCGACAGGCTTTGAAAATCAGAGGAGAGAACAGGTATCTTTTGCAACCAAATGATAAATCTGTCAGAGTGAGGTTTTTTCTCAGTACATTACCCTAGACAACATCTGACTGGTAGAAATAAAGGCCCTTTGGGGAGCCAGAAAGCTAAAACAAGTCTCCCTGGTGTTTGATGCTTGTTTCTGAAGAGAGTCAAGAGAGAATGTATCGGGTTGGCAGTTTTCCTTACAGGTTAAATTTATTAATAAAGTTGAGGTCAGCGGCACTAAAAGCAATCTTGTATGAAGTCTACATGTAATACTCTAAAGGTGACATTTGGAAAGAAACAAATATTTCCAAACAAAATGAAGGTATTGCTGGTATATAGATAGATTAGAGATGGAGATAGCTAGACAGATAAAGATGAGATAGAGATAGAGAGAGAAATTACTTTCTGTTCCCTATACTTATCAAAATATATGTTTTTTATTTTTTAACTTTAAAACTTATTAAATAAATTCATGCGCAGTCTAAGGAAATACTGCTAAAAGAAACAAAAACCACTACTGCTCCCATCCTGTCACTCTCCCCTCCCCAACTTCCATCCTATTCCCATGAAGCTCCTGCTTTAAAGTCTTTTAGCTCTTTCTTCTGACACTCCTGCAACCACAGAGGTTCTCCTAAGGGCTGCTAACAGTGCTCATGTCCAGCAAAGACAATACTTAGTCTCCACTTTGGACATAAACTCATCCAACTAGACGTTTGGGCTGCTGTGAACATTCTGGGTTTCTGTATGTTACCACAGATACTTCAACTGGGAAAAGTTATTTTACCTTCTGTGCTCTTGTGCTCCCTGGCTGGGTTATAGGTGAGAAACAACTTGATCAAGATTTATTCGCTGCTGTCTTACCTAGAAAGGAGGGACTTGACCTCCTGAAGAGCACCATGAGAATCAGCTACAGCTACGTGTTTAAGACAGTCCACTGGGAACTAGTGCTGAGATGATAGATTAGGACTAGTGTTTAAGTGTGTATCAGGACTGGGAACCACTGGACCATAAACATACTGCTTGGAACTCAGCCTTCTCATCATTCTAGGTTTAGAGCTTGTTCACTCTAACCAAGAAATCTGAAGAGGCAGTACTGGGAGAAAAACCAAGATTCTGCTTTTGGATCTCAAGCCATAATCATACCAGGGAAGGGGTAATGTTTCTCCAATCATGCAGCATGAAAGTGCTACAGCCAAGCCAGACTCTGTCTCCTAGCACTGCTAGATCTCTCTGTGCTGCTCTAGGGTGTGATGGACAAGGGAGACTCCCTGCCACTCACACACACACATTATGCACATACACATTAGTATGGCTATTATTTACAGAAGTTTTTCCTAAAAAAGGCTTACTCAGAAGGTCTGGTGTGTGTAATGTGTTTATTCAACTCTAATTGCTCACTCACTGTATGCTTTAAAGCAGTGTTAACTAGAGCTCTAAATGTCTTCCTAACATTTTAGACCTTTCGCTCTCCCTATATTTGCAATCCTTTTTAAAACCAAAAATTTCGGAATGAGGACAGTCTGAGTGAGAGCCATTGTACTTTCCACAAAAGTTCTCTACTCCCCTAATCTGACTTGAAACCTAATTACCTCCTCTGCTTTTACTCTCTCACCTAATGTGATATTGATGTCATTAATAATAATGACTGAGTCAAATACATGCTCTCATTCTTTGCCTTTAATACGGTGCAGAGTAAGGTGAACTTTTCATAACTTTATCATGAGTCTTCAGAATTTAAAATGTTAAGGAACTTCTTATGTGCTTTTTTAGGTGATGTTCATTAAGGGAAAATATGTTACAGCCATATCTCTGGTCTTCCAAGCTGTTTATGTAGACAGTAAAGAAAAACCAATTACACTCAGAGATTTTTGAGTGTCAATGGCTCTACTGGTTTTGTTAACGAAGGAGAGAGAAAATACTGTAGTTTAAAATACATTGAAATAAATTAAGCAAAAGAGTCCACAAGGAAGATGCTATAATATAGTAGGACAAACAGTACTGAGGACAAGAAGACTCATTTTCAAATTTTCAGTCTAGCCTAGAAATGCTGAGCCATGTTATTTAAACCCAGTGGAGACAGGAGTGGGGAGGCTAGTGATGCAGGATAGCACAAATAATGTGTTGTTGATAACAATTAGTTATTAGTAGTTATCGCTTTCTGACATGGTAATGTGTTATTAGTCGTAATAAAAATACTAAAATATAAATTAGTGTTGCTTTGTCTACCCTCTCACCACTCTAACTCACCTACATGCTGATATGCATTTCACCCACTAAGATGAATTCTACTACCTCACTATACAACAATCATGATCAATAGCCTCTAATGAGCTCTCACACTTCCAGGAATTTCTATTGCTTTTCTGGTCCACCTTCTTTCCCCTTCCCCATATATGACTGTGGAAAACTTTTCCATCTCTTTAAAACTCCTCCCAGCCCGGTTCCCTAACCCACTTCCCAGAGAAAAAGAAGCCATCAAAGAGGAATATGCTCAATTTTATGTAGAAAATTATTACACTACCTACATATATAGCTATCCTCTCTTGCTATGTTAGAGGAGGGTTCCTTTTGCATATTTAAGTCCCAGAATTCTACCTGGTCTGCATTTCTTCTGCTGATGACTTTGCCAAAATGTTTACACTATCAGTGATCCATTTAGTCTTTTTTCTCTCAGTTGAATCTTTTCCATCAACACAGAAACATAACCAAATATATTCTATCTTAAATTTTTTTTTTCCTTTGAGCCCAAATCTGTTTCCAGCTGTTGCCCTTCCTCTTTCAACTCTCCCTCACAGCTAATTTCTTGAAAAAGCTTTCTGTACTTGTTGTGCCACACCCTTCTGCACTCCTGACTGTGGAATCTCTTCCATAGTCTATCTACATCCATGAAGCCAACTATAAAGCTCTCAATGATAATGTGACAAAATGCAATGGCCAGAGTTTCTGTTTCTGGACATTATTATGTAGTAACAAATATTGAACTTTACTTTCCTATCTCAAAAACTGTAAAATTAGTGAAAATAAATGGAGAAAATATGTTCAGACCTTGTTTAATTGGTAAAACAGAACTCTTGTTCTGGAGATAAGTAAACTCACCAGACGAGCCCCATGTTTTCTTTGATTTTCTACTTTCTCAAGCAGCAACAATGAAAAGAGGTTGAGGCCAGGGAGAGAGCAGCAGTCTCACTCTGCATCCTTAAGATCTCAGCTTGTATCTCATTTCCTCAAGGAAATTTTATGCCCCCAGTCTAAGACAACTGCTTTTATTACACTTTCTCATGAACTGATTTTCTTTCCTTCAGAGCTGCTATCTAAGTTCATAATCATATTGATTAGTGAGATCACTTGTTAATGTTTCTCTCACTCACTATTCTATAAGCTTCTAGAAAGGAGAAACCATTCTGGTTCTATTCATCATTGTAAACATTGTAAATCTAGTGCTCTGCACAGTGCTGGGTATATAGTCTGTGAAAGAGTGAATGGAAAAATGGATGAATAGATGAACGAAAAAATGAATAAAAATGATTTCTTGAATGGAAATAGAATGTGTGGAGTCACAGCTAGTAAAATTGAAGCTGTATATAACTCACATCCTCTCTATCTAGACAGCAACCCATAATCCAAACACATTTATGGTCATGTATTATAATATAAAATTAATTCATCCTATATTTCTAAAAAAAATTCAGAAACATTTATCTAAGAGTAGATCAATTGTTTTGATTATGAGCACGTTATTTTGATTTTGAGCATCTTTTTGAATCCTCAATTGAAGCTGTATATAACTCACATCCTCTCTATCTAGACAGCAACCCATAATCCAAACACATTTATGGTCATGTATTATAATATAAAATTAATTCATCCTATATTTCTAAAAAAAAATCAGAAACATTTATCTAAGAGTAGATCAATTGTTTTGATTTTGAGCATGTTATTTTGATTTTGAGCATCTTTTTGAATCCTCAGTATTAAAATCTATAAAATTAAAAGCTTAGAATAGATTAGTGGCTTTTAAACTTTTTTTTTAAAGCAGAAAATATTTCACTAAAATAAAATCCTATGTTGATGCCATGTTAGTCAGAAAATAATGAAAGGAAACCTTTTTTGTGGTGGTTGTGTGCCTGCGGGAGTGTGTGTGTGTGTGTGTGTGTGTGTGTGTGCGCACGCGTGCACAAGCACATGAGCATCCCTCTTCTTCTTTTTTTGGGGGGCAGGCAGAGTAAGAGGCATATGGGAAGAGGTGGAGGAGCTGGAGCTTCATGCACTTAACCACTACCAGGGTGTCATAGGACACAATATGGAAATCTCTGGTCTAGATGATATTTATGGTTTCTTCTAGATATAAAACTACTGGTCTCTAAAATGTGTCAACATTATTATAATCTGAGGATAAAATAAACTGTTTTCATAAATATTTTTGCTGGTTTGTCCTGTCACACATTCTCAGCAATGTGTTCAATGAACTAAATATCCAGTATACGGTTGTCACAATGTTTTTATTTAATGAACAAACTTATAAATATTGTTCAGATGGTCTTTACTTGGAAAACTACAAGGGTTTATAGATCTGTTACGAGAGTAGAGAACAAGGTCAGAATATGGGCAGAAGAAGAATCAAGTCAATGTCCTAGGAATATTCTGGCTAGGATTTTATCATATAGCAGCACTTTCACCAGGCTCTCAAAAACAACACAGTGATTAATTTCACCATTTCACTGCAAATTTGCCTCAGTCCCTCAGTCTTCAAAGTCCTAGGTAGAAGCATGCAATTGCTGCACATAAACCACATTTCTACATAAACTAGCTGTCAGAACTGGACGAGGAAATAGCTGATCCCTCAGGCTGTACTAGGAAGACTGTCTGAAAAGATGTTTAAATGGTAAAATTTTGTAAAAGAAGAATATAAATGCTCATTGAATGAAATAGAAGGGAATAAATTTAATATTCAATAGCCAATCGGGAAAGATGAAACCAAGCACAGCCTGGGTATATGGGATAAGAAAAAAATTATTCGGGCAAGTATATAAAACATATAAACACTTAAGACCAGACTAAAGAGATTTCAGCTCAAAAACAAGTATAATCATGTAATAAAACTACAGACTAAAATTCTGGCTCAATGCTTACAAAACCTTAGAGTCAGGGACTAAATATAAAACAATAACCCCTTTTCCATATCTTTTGAACTACTGATTTGTATTGATATTGAATTGAAAAATGCTAGCACCATTTAAGTCCAGAGTAAATAGACAAAATATTACATAACAGAACATGGCATGATCGATAAACATACCCCTTAACTGGGTATAATAAAATCAAATGTGATAATACCTTTATGAATCTGCTACTGATTAGGTCACAGGGAATTAAGTAGTCAGGATTAGCATTTTATTTTCTGGATGAGCTAAGGCTCTCTCTCTAAGGCTGAAATATCTGAATTAAGGGAAGAGAGAAAAATAAACAAATAAATTAACTATATAACAACTACACTGATATTTCTTGCTCACTCTACCTTTGCCCCAAGTATTGATAAATTTATAGAGATAGCAGAGAAGGCATTAATAAGGAAAAGAATGATAAGATATAATTATTTAAATGGTTTTGAGCACTGCTCCATGACTGTAACTGAGCTTGCCTTTCTCATATTCACATGCGGAAAAGATTGAGCAAGGTGTCATATATCTAAATGTAGTTGGGACCCCAAGGTGGTGCATTCTAATCCATAGGTTTCCTCTGAGTTCACATGTGGAGGTGTGCTCAGGGTAGGCAATAAACTCATCTTGGAGTATTGAAAGTCATGCATTGCATTTTTGAATAGTGGTTTTTGAGAATATACATTCTTTAATGAGATAATGGCTGGTGCCACTTAAATTATCTCTGACCCTCTAAATTCTAAAAATCAGAAAATATGAGGGGAAAAGGAAGAGATAAAAGAGGAGGATCAGGAGCAAATGGAATAGGAACAGCAGAAGCAGGAGAACTTTAACTGGAAAGAACTGGCTGGTCCTGATTAATGAGGACTATTAGTAGTTTTAATAGGATGAAGGAGAAAAACATAAAGCATTAGCAAAAAAAAAAAAATTTAAGCATTAGTAAAAAAGAAAAAAAAAATAAAGCAACAGCTAAAAGCAGCTGTGTGCTGGAGCCAGCACATATCAGCTCTCATAGCTAATTGTGTCCATCTCTTTCCAACTCCTCCTTCTGTGATGTCTCATTGGTAGGTTGAAATTGGCCATAGTGGGAGTTTTTACACCATGAAAACTAGCAAATGCTACAAATCAAAGCTTCCCCCCACAACCCTTGGAGAGCCAGTAGTTAAACATTTATCAGAACACCACTGGCTAAAAAACAGAAGAGGACCCCAAGGAACAAGAACATTGGAAGCAATAGGAGCATATACAACATTTGCCAGTTGAAGTCTTTTTGCAACAGAGAAGCAAGAGGAACCAGGTGGCAGTACATTTAGAAGCTGTAAAGGCCACTCTCTGATGGTGCCTGGGGTATTCAGGTTAATATTTAAGCCAAAGGAATAATAATGATCAAATACATGGTTTAGAATTTCATTGAATTTTGGTCAAACAGCTCTACTAAAGTGATGTATAATCTGTGCCTACTGGTTGAATGTTATCTGAGAGGACCAGGATATCATGTGCAGCTCTCATTGACATGTCTGGCCTCTGGATTTGAGAAGCCCTAGTGAACAGTCATGCCACACCACATTGTAGCCTGAAGTAACATACTCTTTGGAGGTGGACAGAGGTGATGAGGGTCTATATTGGCAAGTCCCAATCTAGACAATTCTTGCTACAGAATGAGAAAAGAAAAGCAACTATAATGGCTTCAGTTTATCTCTTGAGATTAGAAACAACAGCTACACATAAGAAATCCTGTATAAATAAATCACACTTCTTACTCTGCCTTATAGGTCCATTTCTATTCATTTTGTTCACCTACAAAAGATTTTTTTTGTAAAATAATTTTATGACTTACTCCTTAATCAACATCATTTTTATCAAACCACTATATGGTTAATTTACTGAACATTATCATAAGTAAAGTTACAATTTTATTTGTATAAATAACCATGAGGAAAATTACACTATTAAAATGATGTTTAAATTTTATTTTCACTGCATTAGAGAGTCAGGTTGCTTTAACTATAACAAGTGCTTGATGTCCCTTATCTCTTATTTTCCTTGTTTCATGGTTAGGAAGCAAATTTATGTGTGTCCTTGACTAAACACCTTCAAAAGAGATTAACCATGGCATGTATCAGAGATAGGTTTAGCATTTCTTGACATCTACTTACTGTTATTGGGAAATTCATGTATTTCTTATATGTAATATATACATATTTATGATATTTTCTACCATATGTCAATAAAAACTAATAAATTCTTTTGGCAGTAGCATAATTCATGTGGTAGAAGCAAACATATATGTGTATATAATCCATATTCTCCATTAGGCTTAAAGACCCTGTTGTAGAATACAGATTTTTCTATTAACATTCAAATGATTCTAGAATTTGAGTTATGTAAGGCTAAAATGAAACCCAAACCCCTTATCTCAGAGATAAAGAAACTGAATTTCAGAGAAAATAGAACCACAGAAATACAAATCACAGAAATATGAGTCAGAATTCCTGCTCTGCAGAAAATATGAGTATTAAATTTGAGAGAAAACACAAACTCATAACAGTTAATCCAAGGTCCTCATTGCATGTTTACAAATGAAGTCAATCCTCTGACATAAACTTATAATTAAACATAGAGAAATATTTTTATTTGCCTCCCTTCTGAGCCAATTTTGAATGGGGAATTTCCTAATAAATTCAGAAATATACAACATTAGGAAATACTTTGCAGGGTGTAGGAACCTGACTAAAAATAACCTAGCATATTTTACAAAAGAATGGCACTTTGTGAATACCGAATGGTTACCAAAGATATATGTGACATAAAGGAGAAAATAGAAATACATAAAGAAAAATAAGAGTGTAAAGACACAGAGTCCCTTGAGAAAACAAAATAGAATCATGAAATGAAAATAAGGAAATGGTTAAAAACATGTTGTTTTAAAATAATTGCTAAGAAGGATGTTTTCTTCACTTATGAGTGTCAGAAAAAACTAACCAAAGGAGCCATTTATAGATGGAGGTTTAATGGATGAACAAGAGTTGGGAATTGCAGGGAGTGGGAAGTAAAAAAGAAAAACAAAATCAAAGATATAATGGTTAAAGACAATGTTTGGGGAACTGACAGAAATTTATAAATGGGGAAGAGCTAAGGTTGTGAGGAGGATGAGACTAGATTTAAATAGAGGCCAATTTTTTTTAAATTATGGATTTAAATTTTGATTGGATAAGAAGCCATTGATATTTTTTACTTTTTATTGTGTCAAGTTTGGTAAGATATTTTATGTTTTTCAACATTTTTTTAATCTAAATTTTTAAGTTTATTGGCATAAAATTGTTCATAGTATTCTCTTTTTTTGAATATCTATATCCCTTTGCTTTTTTTTTTTACCTTGGTAACTTGTCTTCTCTTAATCAGTAATACATGGTAACATATTTTGTTTTTTTTTAAGTTAGGGTGACATTGATTAATAAAATTACGAAGGTTTCAAGTGTACAATTAAATAATATGTATATTGTGCTGTGTTCACCACTCCAAATTAAATTTCCTTCCGTTACCATATATTTGACCCCCTTTACCTTTATCTGATTCCCTTCCTCTCCTC
>NW_006494614.1:17912440-17922634 GCF_000325575.1 Pteropus alecto | reverse complement strand
CACAAAACTATTGTCTATGTCTATGAGATTTTGTTTGTTAGTCTTTTTGTTTGTTGCATTCAGTCTTATGTCCCATATATAATTGAAATCATATGTTCTCAACTTTTCTGTCTGATTTATTTCACTTAGCATGATAATCTCAAGATCCATCCATGTTGTCACAAAATAGCAGTATTTCATCTTTTCTTATGGCTGAGTAATTTTCCATTGCATGTATGTACCACATCTTTTTTATCCAATCATCTATCAAAGGGCACTTTGGTTGTTTCCATTTCTTGGCCACCATGAATAATGCCACTGTGAACATGTTTTTCTTAATCAATCTGACAGAAATTTATTTTCTAGTTTAGTCATACAGGCTCCTAATTATTCTCACTTTACATTCTTTGGATTTAATTAGCTGTTATAATCCTATCGTTTAAAAATATACTATTAATCATTGATTTATAGATATTTTTTCTCAAACATATGAGTTGAAGACAATAAATTTTCTTCTGACCAATAATGTAACTCCACTCTCCAAATTTTGACATACCACACTACATTTTTATTTTATTCAAAATATCGTTTTAAATGTTTATACTGACTTCTTTGACTGACACATTACAAAGAAGTATACTGTATTGTGATTAGAGAATTTCTTCTTAAAGGAATTGATCGAGATTCTTTTTTTGTGACCCGATAGATGATCAAACTGGGTGACTATTTCAAGAGCTTTAAACTTTAACGTCTATTCTCTAGGCACTAGAAACAAGTCAGTAGGCATTGATCATTTAAATTGAGTTTAATTGTAGCAATTGTTCTTAAGAGAAATATCCTGAAATTTTGGGAAAAAAACCCCAAACATCTGTATTTCTTAAAGTTTCTAGTGTATATATTTCCCTGTCATGTGGTTAGTTACATCAAAATTAATAATTGCTATTTTTTCTATGCTTTCTATGCTTTGACCTTTTCAATATAAAATATCTTCTTTTGTCTCATTTAGTACTTTTGGTCTTGAAAGTACTATTTTATCTTAGATAGTGTAACAGTTTGGATCTTTCATTAATTTTTTTAAACATTGTTAAATGAGCATCTATCCTTTTATTTTTAATTTCTCTGTGTTAAGTTTTTAGCTGGATTTTTTCAGTTCAACAATCAGATTTCAGACATTTAATAACAGAATAAATACATTGATTACAGTTTAACTATTGATTTTTTGTCCTTATTTCTTTCTATTTTCCATCCTTCTTGTTTTCTTCCTTTCCTTCTCTTAGATTGATGTTCACATTAATTATATCTTATTTGCTAGATTTTCTTCCTTTTAGTAGTATACAATTTATAAAACAAATATAAAATATTTTTCATATATATTTTCTTATCCTAATGATGAGTCATATTAAACAGACATATTTAAATTTATTTTCTATGAATGGCTAAAACAATTGATACCTATAGACTTGTTCTTTTTCTTTCTTTCTTTCTTTTTTTTTTTTTGCTGGAGCTTATCTTTTCATCAGTCCTTCAAAAAGATAATAAATGTTCACAGTTTTTACTTAAAGATAAGTGTTATTGAGATTTGGATTCTATATTCAAAGTTATTTTTTCCTCAGAATATTGAAGATATTACTCAAACATCTTCCACCATATCATGTTGCTAAAATAATAAAATAGTAATGGAATTCTAGTTCCTTTTCAATTAACTTTTCCCCATTCCCTTTTTAAAATCTTTTTTTATATTAATAGTGCTCTGAAATGTGAAACAAAGACCATGATGAATCTATGCATATTATTTTTAAATTTGTTTTATTCATCCCTTAGAATTTTTTTAATCCAAGGTTTCAGAATTACTTTAGTCCTGGGATGTTGTCTTCTATTTTTTCTTTGCTTTGAACGACGCCTCCCCCCTGCCCCCACACACCACCACCAAACACACACATACACACCCCTCATGTTATTCATTTGTGGTACCCCTATTAGATATTTCTGAAACATTTTATTAATTTTAACTCTAGTTTTTTAAATCAAGTTTTACTTTTCTTTTGATCTGGGACAATCCCTCCACTTTCTCTGCCAACTAATTTGTTTCCTCTTCATATAAGCCCATTCTTTACTCTGTTCATTTCTTCAATTTTCATGTTTTTCTGTTGCCTATTTGCCAGTCTTTTGTGAATGGGATATGATCTTTCTAAGGATATTAATCATACTTATTTTAAGGCTTTCTCTTTGCTTGCTTTACAGAGGTTGTAGTTTTATTGTTGAGTTTGTTGCCTGCCTTTCATACTTTGATTTTTCTCAAAGCTTGATAATTCTTGGTTTCTTCTCATCTTTGTGTTTCGTAATTTCCATTTGCCTGTCTGTAGATGTAAATTATGATTGCAAGATCTTTTTTCTTCGAGAGCAGCAATGTTATAGAATGCGTGCAAGGAAAAATATACAATTAACTTGTTTTGCTGTTTTTTCAGTTTCTATTTTCCCCCTGAAGTTTGCCTTTGGCCACTATTATATTTTGTCTTCCATCATGCTTATAGATGTTTGTAATAATTTTTCTGTAATTTCAAGCTATTGAGGTGGGTGGGAGTATAGGTGTTCTGCCAGCCATCCTGATGGAAGCCAAAAGTTCTCTGACACACAAACTATTCTCAACTGGCTACACTGTGCACTAACACTTAAAAGGCATGATAAACACATAAAATCAGTAACCAGAAGATAATTTAGTCCTCCTGTTCTCACTGGGTTGATTAACTTTTATAAATTTATGCCTCACTATATGAGAGGAGCATTTTTTCTTAATCCCAAAGGCAAGAACTCGTTATACAAAATTAGATCAGTTATGAATTCACTTGATACTTATAAAACCCCCTGGAGGCAAGATGGTTTATCTGCTAACTTTGCTTTTTAATGTAAGTAATATAACCAATCAACAATATTCTTGCTGAACATGAATAACAAATTTATAGGCTCTCTGTTTACTCTACAGAAGGCAAAACAGAACCCTTTTACCATCATAGCTATTATTTTTAAGTACACAGAATGTCAGATTCCAAACTGAAATAGTATATACTGGTATTATTTATCATTAAAATTATTGGTTAGGACAAAATTAAGGACAACTTAAAACTCAAAGCTTTCTGTTATCATTTTATTCCCACTCCTGGCTTCTTGTACCATCTTCTAAGATTTACTAAACGCAAAGTAAAACCACTGTGTTCAAAGAAGTAACTGTTCAGTCACCAGGACTTGTGACTGAACAGTTACATTTGGTTGTTTTAGCTAATAAGACAAAGGCATATATGTGTATTTCTCCTTGCTTGGGTTTACTCACAAAATCAACACTTAACAAGCCTCTTTCAGAGGACAGTCTGCATCAATACTATTAATAGTACCAGGCCATCATGCTACCTCTAGCATTTATTTCTTCCCATTAGAAATATAAATATGAAAATATTTCCCCTCAAATTAGTACTAGGCCACCCCTAGAGATGCCATCTGTTACCCTCCCCCAAAATTGCTTATAGTATCCATTCTTTGCTTTCTGCTTTTTGTACTACTTTATTAGAAGTCAAAATCTAATAAAAGTGGCCCAGTAGTGATTTTTCCTACAGAAACACTGAAGCCAAATTTCTTTTGTAACACTTACACTCGAAAAAATAAAGCATCAACTCTAGATGTTCTGTGAACTCTATTATGATGTTTCGGCCAAAATTCGAGTCATTAAAAATATTTTTCCCAGAAGTTCCTCAAAACAAGGTTAAGATACCCCTGAGAACAATTGAATAATCATGTCACTTTCAACTTTCCAAGGGAGCAGGTTGTCCATGAAAAACTTTGTCATAATTTGGCATCAAGAAAATTTGCTCTATAGTTATTATTCAGGTTATACAATTCTGCTTTTAGCAGAATAAGTGGGTCCAAAGCCCATCTAAATAAATTTAGCTTTTGCCTAGGTGTGCGTCATAATCGAGGTAAGAACTTTCTAATACTCATATGCTTGAAAAGTTTACATGGGTGATGATAAAGTGATCCCCTAGTTTTTGGAGTATCCAAGATTGGTCCTAGGTCTGGAGACACTATGCAGTTAACCTCAAGTTACGACATTCTCATACCTCATCATGCCATACAAGTTGTATTATTCCATGGAAAGCACTCATCTAGATAACTACTAACAGGCCAGTATCAGCTCAACCCACATAATGTTAATGGTGAGAATTGTGTCCATTTCTAAAGTAAATCAAGAAAGTTGATGATTGTCCAATTGCTCGCAGCTTAATTACAATGAAAGTGAGCTTAAGTACGCAAAAATTTCAGTAATTCCATACTTTATCATTTCATTTTTCAGAAAATAACTCCTGAATCAAAAATCACCACTAACTTGGCCACAGAGGCACATAAGCCTCAGGTGGTGATATATCACAGTAAAACAGTATGAGTATTACTAGAAAAACTAGATAGTATCCACCACTTTTCAAATCAAAATCATTAAACACACCAGTGACTCAAGTGAAAAATTCTTTATATGCAAACTGCCTATTTTCAAAATTGGGTTAATATACTCACTCCTTTCTTACTAATACTGAACTTTTTAATTATTAGTTTTAAAATATAATCTTATAAATATCTTGATAAGAAGATTCCTTTATTATGTAATCTACTTGTAAATTGAATTCAAAACCTATACTCAGTAGTTTGCCTTTTGTCTTTAGTTTTACTCAGCATTAAAAGCCTGCATTATATTTTGCTTGTTTTCTGAGGCTAGGGTCAGGGAGCAAACTGCACTGCCTAGAACACAGCAGGGACTCAATAAATAGGTCGACTTACTGACTGACTTTAGCTTCTTTTTTCCTGCACTCTATAGCAACCCTAAAGACCCATTTTTTCTTCCTTCAGCACAGAAAGAGAATAAACAACAAAGGAGTAAAGAACTATCTACTAGATCACTAAAAGGATGATTCCCTTCTTATTCACCATCCTCCCTAGGATACATTTTTTCCCAAAAAGAAAAATATCTTTTTTTAATTAGCTCTTTTGTGCCCCACTCTCCTTACCAAGCAGTAACTGCTGCTCTAATTTTATACAACCAGAAGATTATTTGTCCATCAACTTGCTGTCATTAACAGCGGGTACACATTAAAACTGCCTCAGGTAAAGGGAATACATCTGTAATAATTTAGCAGAATATTTTTGAACCACAAATTGGTGTATGGTTCTAAATATTTTCACCATAAGCTTCGGGACTGAGAATTTCTTCTCAGTCAAGCTAGGTCATATTTGGCCTATAAGAAGTTGTAAGGTAGATTCATGAAGAAGTGAAAGGATTATGATGTAATTTAGTAAATGTCTATCACAAGACATTAACCAGGTCTTGAGCAATCCCAAGTGTTAAGGATTTTTAGCATAATTTGGAAATTAAGGCAAATGTTTGGACAACAGTGTCAAGAGCAATGTAATCTATAATTAATAGTTTCAAATATGAAATGGTAATTAAACCATAATGAAACTCTTCTGTCTTTTAAGATAATAGCAAATTATTATCATACACATAAGCTGACCTCTTGTTTTCCTCAATACCCTACCAAATGAAAGCATATAGGACTTACAGGAGATCTAGAACCTACTACAATATTCCAGGAAAAGAGTATTGTAGTCATTCAGTAATTCAAGTAAGTGTTCTTTAGAGCCTGAAAGATAAGAAACAAGCATCATCTAAGTTAAGACCCAGCAATAATACCAGCAATGATATCACGGACAGAGAGAATGTAAAGATATCCTTTTCTAAAGATACGAGGGAGAACAATCAGCTTATAGCTACCCCTCCACCTCCTGGTGAAGCCCTTGGAGGGAGAGATAATATAACTTCCCCCTTCTTCCCTACTCTTCCCAGGATCTGCCAAACCAAGGAGCCAGGACTTCCATAGAGAGGGAAGTCTGCTCTCACAAACACTATGGGGCCATGAACACCTATTTAGAGAACTAAACTGAGCCCTCTCACTGTCCTTGGGAGCCCTGATGGGTATCAATGGACAAGAGTTGGGAGTCATCACTAGGTGTCAGAGACAGGAAGGGTTACAACGTGTTGCAGCTCTCCAAGTGGACATCACACCTGAGGGGCGTGGCTTTCTTAACAGGTCAGGAGTCAGTACATTTTTTTAAATTCCCATAATGTAGGAGCAGTGCTGCCTATAAATTAAAAGGCTGAATTGGAACTCTTGAGGACTATTCTCAGCCCTTTTGCTTTTTCTACTGAGTAAATATGGAAAAATGACATAACGTTTGCAATTTAAAAAAAAGAAAAGAAATACGAAAAACAAGTGCTTGAAATGTAGAAGAAAGGAGGAAAATATCCTAAGCAAACAGACACTCTGCTTGTTAAAAACTGTGAGGCCAATTCTGATATAAGATGTATGGATGGAATTATGTCAGGGTCTTTAAAAAGAAGTGCCTCAGAGGAAAATGGTCCAGTTAATATATGATGAGGAACATGCAATTAACAATGACTAAAGTCGGAACAGATAAAACATAAAATTTTGATTAGAAAAATATATAGAATGATTTTAAAGCAATAAAGCACTTGGAGAGGGAGAGAGAAAAAAATGAGCAATTAAAAACAAAATTTTTAAAGCACATGAGCATATAAAACCTTCTAGATAGCACACATCTAAATTTGTTAAGTGAATTAGTTGCAAAACGACTTTAATCATGAAAGGAGAATAAGTGATTTTCAAAGTTGAAATATGATAACTTATGCAAATATAAATAAAGCCTGATAGTAAATATAGACAAAAATATTTATGTAAACCTTTTTTAAATATCAAGGAACATACTTTTAAAGGTACTTAATGGGCTCCTTATGTACAGCCATATTTATAGATGAAAGTGCTACATATGACACTAAAAACAAATAGCTCTTATGGAACGTTTAAATCTAAATACAAATTTTCTCAGGCTTCCCATTTTTCCCTCTTTTTTAATCTACCTTTTATCCTTCAAAGAACTCTTGGAGAGTAGTTGAGAATATAAGAATTATATGAAGAGAGGGGAGCCACAGACACTAATAAAATCTTTAGGCAAATGCTCAGAAAAGTCTACGTAGTATAATCAAATAAACAAAAATTGAGGAATTAGATTTCTGGGATTCTGGGAAGTCATTCTTTGGTATTTTCATGAAAATAGACAGGGAGTTTTTCTACAACCAGACTATCTTGACAGAGTATATCACCTCTCGTCTAGTGGAAGAAGAATGAGAAAGCTACAGTCAACATTCCATTTTCTACCACATTTACCGTACACTGTACCCACTGTACTCTTTACTTGCTTTTCAAAAACCCAAGGAACTGATTTCAAAGATTTAGACATACAAAGGTCGCTTTTAAACAAATTTGTAGTGGCAGAAATAGCAGTGTTTAGGAATCCAGAGAAAAGAATTCATGTAGAAGGTCCATGACACATCAGGCAGAAAGCAGCTGTGCCAGTACAGAGGTCATGTTTCAGAACCTAGATGCTGCTGGTCACTGTGAATCATGGCTTGCTTCTCAGATCATCAACAGCAGCCCTTGCTTCACTCTTTCAGCTTTTCTTTTTTTGGTAGTTTAGCTGAAAGATCTCACTGTCTCTCTCTGACTCTGTTTCTCCATCTCTCCCTCTCTCGCTTTTTTTCTCTCTCCTTCTCTTCCTCTGTCTCTCTACATCTCTCTTTCTCTTTGACTCTCTCTGATCCTCACCAAAAAGTACTTTCCTTTTTCAGAGAAGAGTCATAGGTGTTCCCTGGTCTCTTGACCTCCTGGTATGGATCCCCAACACCAATGAAAACTCCTACATTTAAATAACAAAACAAAACAATAACTCCTATATAAAGAAAAGTCTTCAACATTTTTACCTACCTCAAAGAACTACCAAAATGTAGAAAATTTCAAGGACCAAGTAAAGGCTTTAATGTAGCAAAAATTCACATTTAAATTTTAATGATTTTTAAATAACCACACGTCTCCACTTTAAAGTGAAGAATGTACCAGATGGTTCTTTGATGGCACAAATTGTTCCTAACGTTTATAACGGGTTTCTGTAAGCGCCTTTGATTGACAACAGTCAGTTGTGTTATAAAACAGTGTGACATCAGGTCAATCATGATGAATCTAGATAATGCCATGTCAATAATGTGACATTTTATGCTGTAGTTTGGAACAAATTACTGGAAGAGAAGAAAGTGATAGTAATGGATAAATATTCCCAACAGATATTAGCTCATAATATTGTGGACTTTGTTGATAACATTCAAGGCCAACGGCATGATACCAATGACCCTCAGAACACCTAATGACTCTTAAATTGAGAAATAAAGATATCCTCAATGCAGGACATAACATGTCCTGTTGTTTGCATAAAAAACCATTGCACTATATAATAAAATTTTTCTAATTTTATGTCAAATCATTAGACACTTTTGAATACGTATTTCAGGAGTAAAGCAATTCCTCAAGGCTACAGCATGCCTACAACTATAATTAAAGGATGAACAGAATAGGAAAAATTGGTCAATGTTCTGAAGGGCAGATTATTCAAATAAGCAAATCACCATATAAAGCTGACTGCATCCCTTACTCCATTAAATAAATTGGCTGTGCTCTACCCTCCCTGTCTGTGATCGTCATGTCAACTTGAGCATAGCAGGGACTGAAGATTTAGTTTAGTGACAGGAAATCAAGTAGAAAAACAAGTCTCACAGGGCCTAGAATAATGTTGGAACTCTCTGGCTTACAGAAAACATGATCCAGAGGGAGCGAGATGGAGAGAGGCAGAGAGTGGGGGAGATGAGGTGGTGGCAACTGGTAGAGATGAACTATGGTCAGAAACTCAGAATTGTCTATGGGGGAATTTGATTAATTCTGACTCGTGTTATGGAAACCCACTTCTTCATTTTCCCATTTAAATCTTCACTTAATTTTATATGTTAGTTGACTTGTGAAGGAGGTGGATCTGTTTGGGGCATGGGACATTATGCTAAAAGCAGTTTTGAGGTAAGGCAGTAAAAACGAAAGCCTCTATTGAAATGAAGTCTCATGTTACTTTTTCTCCTGCTACTTGCAGGGTCAGTTACATTTCTGTTGTCTAAATAGGACCACCACTTTTCTGCTTTTGTAACTTGGATCTTCCTCTTCTCTTCTCATGAACTGAACATAACATCCCTTCAAGTTTCATCCCAAATGTTGCATCCTCCATGAAGTTTGTTCTAACTTCCTAACTGGATTTGAGCTCTCCCTCCCTAACATGTACATATCATTTTGCAAGTATATTTCTTATGGCCCTTAAAATAATCTGGATTATATTTTACCTGATATGGCACTGAGCTAACGGTCAAGAATTGTGTTTTATTTATCTTTAGAGCCACTCAGGTGGCTAACCTAGTACTCAACAAACATTAAAATACATTGAACAAAAATGCTAGATTGTTAATAAAGAATACAAAATTAATTTACTTTGCTCTGTCCTGCTCTCTAAAAACTACCTTTAAAGGAGAAAGGGGGGAATGTTTAAATGTAAATATTTAATTTGACTGGGTTCTCATACCCCCTATGAGATCAATTAATTTTAATACTTCTTTTCAACTGTAGCAGATATTTCTTCAAAAGGACAGTATTACCTCTAGCTCTTATTTGCTATCTTTCAAAGGGGCAGGCAGAAAGCAGAGTTCTCTGAAAACCATGTATTGGAAGGTACAATTATTTACACAGTGCAATATTGGTGGCTATACTCTGTATTATATCTTTCTTGGCATACAGGATGTTCTTTTCCAGTAATTGATTAGAGGAACATATTCAGAGGTATATTTTCTTTGATAATGTTTTCTAGAAGAAGGAGATTCTTTTTTTTTTTTAATTTGTCTATTTCTTTTTTCTTTTAAATCTTTCCCTTTGGAAACAATTAACTGAGGATTGTGCTAAACTTGCCCCAATATTATTTATTTTGCAGTTCACTCTCCTGACAGAGACACAGAAAATGGTTTCCTATATATTATCTAGTTTTTCAGGCTCACACATCAGCAGGAGACAATAATGATTAATTGAAGCCACAAAAGTCCTTGAATTCCTCTTTGATAAAATTAATCTTTTCCTTTGCATGTAAAAACCCTGACTTATACTATATTCCTGTTACTATCTGAAAAAATAAAGAAAGAAAGAAAGAAATAAAGAAAGAAAGAAAGAAAGAAAGAAAGAAAGAAAG
>NW_006494614.1:17906064-17912301 GCF_000325575.1 Pteropus alecto | reverse complement strand
GAAGGAAGGAAGGAAGGAAGGAAGGAAGGAAGGAAGGAAGGAAGGAAGGAAGGAAGAAAAAAAGAGAAAAACAAGGCCAAGTAAAATACCATATGCTGTGGAACAGTTGATGAAGGCTTATGCATTTCAGTATGGGCTATTTGCTGTGAAAGTAACACAATGTGGCAGCCATTCACAAAGAAAGCACTATCTAGAAAGAACTTTTAAACATGTTTAGAATCTACTGTTTTTGCATATAAATAGACCAGTAGTATTACTTAAATGAAAATACAATTATAGTTGCATCTTTTTTGTCTGTTACTTCAGATTTTGTTGACTGGTAGCTATTGAGGAAATTCTGACTTCCTGTAAATTGAATTCAAAGTATTCTGAAAGACAAAATAGAATGAAAGAAGTGCATTGCTGAAGATGTGAATCTTTTTCCTCAACAACATTAAATTCATGGTCAGCACTAATGCATATCCAGATGTTTAATCTCAAACACAATGTAACAAATACTACAGTAAGACTATATCTTTCAATTTATGGGAAAGTCATCCCTTTCATAAGCCTTCTTAGATTATTTTGACCTTCAGAATTCCCCATTTCATGGTACTGTTAGGTAGCTAGCCAGATATGAGCAACAGGGGCACAAAGGAATAGGGTTTCAGCCTAGAGACTTCCCAAAGAACACCCCGATGGTAATAGAATTCTGGATACACACATGCTCACAAGGCAGAGTTATATAGCGGCCAGGTGTCAATTAATTGACCTCACTTGCCAATCACCTAGGAAAGTCTTTGAAACCACCTCATCATGGCCCAAATATAAGGCAGACATTCTCACTTCTGGGCCCTTTTTGCCGTTCCGAGTTCTCTTGTTTGCAGCCTTTTTGTTGGTCACAGAACTGGGACCATGTGCCTCCTTGGGGGCATTCTTTGTCTTTCTAAAATAAACTTTTAATGAAACTATTAGAACTCAATGACCTGTGATTCTTCACTGCCATCATTTGAGGAAGAACTGAGGGAAAATGCTAGTTACACGTCTGTGCTAACGTTATCTCTCATCTCCCTCCTCCCTGCCGTTGGGGCAACACCAAACTCAGATCAGCCCCAACAGTGACAGTACCTGGTAAAAAAATATCATCATCATTCATTAAACATATTATTGAGCATCAATGTCAGACAGTGTTCTAAATACAAAAATAAAGACCCTGCCACTCAAAGTGTTCAGAGTTTAAAGGGTAAGAAAAAAGATACTATTGAGTTAAACAAAGATGGGGCAGCATGTATTGATGAATCCTCCTGCCTATACCAAATACTACTCTTGATAAAGTAGAAGAGGAACTGTTGATGGCAATGACGGTGACCAAAGAGCAAGAAAAATTGAGGGGAGTACATACTTGAAAGAAGGGAATCACACCATGTTCAGGCTAAATTTGTACTATGTATCCCCAAGGATTCTCCCCAGTCCATGTAGCAAAAGACAGATAAACTTAAGCATACAGCTTCACTGTCATTGTCCTGAAGAGACCGAAGTAGAAGTTTTCGAGCTGCTAGAAGTGTTGGAAATTAAAGGAGCAAAAACTGAGAAAGGAGGTTCTGTAGAAAGGAGAACCCAAAATCTGCATATAAATTTTCCTAAAGCCTTGACTGATTCTGAAACTGTGCATGTGAGGAGAAAACTAAGTGAAACTCAAAAGAAAACAACGACTGGAAGACTGAAAGATCTCAGCAACAATATCAATATCTGTTGCCCATGACAAAGGAGACAAAGGTTAAAGTTCAAATTTTACATACTAGAGGGGCATGGTAAATATCTCGTACTTTTTTATTGAAATTTCAGAAAATCATTGCCTTAAGAGTAAGAAATATGTGTAGAACTAAAAAATTTTTCATAAGCCAAAAGACAAAACTAAAATAAATCTACTTAAAAAAGCCAAAAATCAAGCTTCCAAAAGCTCAACCCATGGTAACACAATTAGATATTAGAGAAAATTAAATTCTCATAGACTTTATATCATATCATTCACAATGTCTAGTATACAAACAAAAATTATTAAAAATGTGAAGAAATAGAAAACCATGATCCATAGTCAAGAGAATAATCTGTCAATGAAAACAGAATCACTGATAATACTGATGATAGATATAGAGAAAAAAGTACTTTTGACTACCTATAATAAGAATGCTAAAAATCAACAAGAATAAATGGATATAATAGGAGAAGAGACGAAAATTTTAGGAAAAATGAAACTGTAAGAAATAATCGTAAGCCTAGAAGTGAAAATAAAATTTTTGAAACAAAAATATAATTGAATGGTACTAACCATATAATGGACACAGAAAAACACATCTGTGAACTTGAAAACAGCTCAAAAGAAATCAACCCAACTGAACTACTGAGAAAAATGGAAAAATATTAAGAGAGCCTCAAAAATCTGCGGGACAAAAGTCACACAGTTAAACAAACATATAATTAGAATCTCAGAAGGAGAAAAGACGGGGATATAATAGAGCAAAAAAATATATTTGTGGAAATATATTTAAAAATATATATATTTGTGAAAAATTCCAAATCTGATTAAAAAAAAATATAGCCACCTACATGTGGTAGATTGTCTCCAAACTTCTAGGGACAAAAACTACAATGTCTGATAATAAAAATAACTTGATGTGATTAATAGCAAATTCAACATTGCTGAAGGTGGTGCATGTGAAGATATAACAAGACAAACTATCAAAAATGAACTATGGAAAAAAAATAAACTTACCAAACTTTATCCAAAAGCATGAAATTATGGGAGATCATGGCCTGTTTGAGAAACAAATCTTGATATTAAAATTGAATGGTAAGAGAAGCAGGAGGTGAGTCTAGAAGAGTGGACAGGGCTTAAGCTATGATAAGTCTCCTGAGCCAAAGTAACAATTTTAACTCCATATTGTTGTCTTAAAAAATGATTGTATGATAAAGTCACACAAAGAACTTTAGAAATCTTTTAGCCTAAAACTATCATTTCAAGTCTTTGGCTTTTATTTTCTCCTGATAATCATAATGACATACTCTGTAAAGAGGGTTCTTTTTAGAATGTTTGCTTTTGTAAATTTGGCCATTTGCAGCTCTGTCTGGAAAGAGGATAGACATTGTACAGACATAGGAATGGCCCATAAAACAGAAACAAAGAGCAGTTTGATGACCATCATAGAAGCAAAGATTTAACAAGTCTGTATTTGAGAGTACGTTCAGGAACTTATTTAAAGAGAGTGTTTTTTATTTTATTTTATTTTTTTGCCACAAGGTCAACATTGTAGGTCAAATTTAGCAATATTAGTTGAAAGCAGACACTGTCTCTTAGAGAGAAAGAGGTTGTTGGAGAAGTTCTAAGAATGAGGAAGGAGGTGTTCAACAGGCAATTAACACTTACACTCTGAAAAATAGCCAGAAACACCTGGGTAGGAATTTAACACCTCAGAATACCAGGGTAAGAGAATCATCCAGTTTAAGTACTATGTGATAAAGAGAAATCTAATAAAAGAGAATTTGAATTTTTCCCTGAATCTAAGGGCTATTTATCATCCTTCAGAATATTTCATCTTTTGATTTTATCACTTCTACCTTTATTCTTTTTTTCTTTACATTTTAGGAGTTTCTTTACAGCTTACGGATATTGCTACTTAAAGTTCCTCAGGCTAGGGGCCGTTAGCTCAGTGGTGGAGCACACGCACACGCCCTAGGTTCGACTGGGCAGCTCCACAGCAGTTCCTCTCTCTCACCTGCCTGACAACTACATTCTCTCAACCTGACAATGCCCTTGAAAGTTGGACAGGTACTAATCTTATCTTAATTTTAAAACAAAGAAACAAATGTAGACCCTTTCTCTTCAGTCCGGACCCTGGTACGTATAACATACTTCTATATCGTCTCTTTAAAAAGTGCTGTAAAAAGCAGAGTAAAGAGTCACCACAGTAGATCTTTACAATATGCTGCCACATTCCACTGTGCTTAAACATTCATATTTTACCATAAATATCATATTCTGTGAGATAGCCATACATGTTATAATAGTAAAGTTTTAAATGTTTTACCTTAACACTTCACCCTACCAGGGACTGAGTAAAATTGATGCACCAGAAAGATGCAGTGTGCTCATTCTTTTACTTCCTGCTCAAATGCCACGTTGATACCAATGTCAGAGTGAATGGCGGACCTGCAGAATCAGATGTTCAAATGCCCTTATGCTCTGTCTCTTGCTTATCTGCCAATCTCATCAAGTGCCACACTCTCACTGTAATTTACACTCCCACAATACAGTACTACTTGTATGATCTTAAACCGATCGAACTCCAGAATTAGAGACTGATAAACTCCAGAATTAATCTCAGAAATAAATGTTGAATATTTCTAAAACTGACTGGTAGAGGACTTTTATGGGATTGTCACCTATGCTTCCCAAGCAGAATCAAGAAATAAGAAAAGATATAGAAATAGTTTGATTCTTCATAATAAAAAAGTTTCTAATTGAAAGTCAACATCATAAAATGAATATGTGACTAAAGTAGTACCATAGGGGCTTCTTTGTGTAAAAGCTCTCCTAGAATTTTGTTTCATTATTTTATTTTTATTTCTTCTTCCTCCCTCTTCTCCTCCTTCTCTCATCTTTTAAAAAAGATTTTGAATACTCATGTCATAAATATCTGTTGAGTTGAAAAATTTGGCATTGTGTTTATGTCAGTTGTCAGAATTCATGTAGATTTGAGATTCAACTTTCCTGATATTTCATGTATTCTTTTATGAAACTGTATATCTCTATCCAATTTATATTTATTTCAATAAAAGTTCATAAGGCTTGTTAATGAGTTAATTATCCCCTATGGCAGCCAAAAAACGTTCTTCTCAAACATCTTTGCACAAGATCTCTTATGGAAGAACAGTCCAAGGCTACCCAGGAGAGTAGTTTAAAAGTGCTCTAAAGACATGTTTCAAGGTTGAAAGAAAAGAATCAGATGACTTTGACAAGGGCTGCAATTCTATCTATAAAAGACAAACTTTTGGCAAGCCCCTTGCCCTAGTATAAAGACAAACTGCCACAAGAATTCACAGCTGAGCCTTCCACTGACACCTTCTTTTATCTACTTTTCATTCAGTTATCTACATTTCTAGAAGTTCTCTAGTTTGTTGGGGCTCCCTACTCAAAAGCAAATGGTTCTGAATGAATGCTTTCTTTAGCAGAGAACACAACACATTGTTATTATTTTTGTTTAAACAATCAATTACCTTTTAAAAACATTTGAACAATAATTTTATAGTGTCATATATTTACCCATGTAGTTATCATTTTCAGAGCTCTTTTATTCCTTTGTGCAGATCCCTATTTCCATTTGTATCATCATTTTTCACTTGTCTTAAGGAAGACCTTTAACATCTCTTGCAGTGCATTGTTATGTGTAATTATTCTAGGTGGCTCTTTCTCTAGCCTTAGGTAGTTTTCTCAGACATATGAGCTGGTCAGCATTCAGCTGAATCCTCAAGGGGGCCATCTACGGATTTCTGGGATTTACTCTCTGGTCAGCTCCTTCCTCTTTGGTATTCTGTCCTAAGAACTGTAGCCACCTTTGTTTCCCTAGACTCTCAGGTCCATCCCATATCTCACAGGTATACATTCTCATGCGAATTTCCTCTCCCATGTCTGCCTATGGACCCTCTCCTCACAGAGCTCAGAAGCAAATCCAAGTACTAAACCAAGTGGTCAACATCTGAGACTGATAACAGGCTATCCTCCCCATCCAGATTTTAACCCAGACTCCCCAACAAAACAATAACAAGACAAACTATCAAAAATGAACTATGGAAAAAAAATAGGTTAATATCTAAAGTATATAAAGAACTCATACAACTCAGCAACAACAAAAAGAAATCCAATTTAAAAAAACGGGCAGAAGACCTGAACAAATATTTCTCCAAAGAGGAAATACAGATGGCTAACAGACATATCAAAAGATACCCAAGGTCACTAATCATCAGAGAAATGCAAATTTGAACCACAATGAGATATCACCTCACACCTCAACACTTTACTAAATACTATCAGATATGTCTGAACTTCATTTGAGCCTAATCTGGAATGACATACAAAGTGCCTAACTTTGAATGGTAAATGTCAGGAAAATTTTATAGAAAAACTTATTTCTAATTTGTACCTTACATTTGGTGAGATTTTTGCCACCCAGGGTATGAAATAAGTTTTAAAACTATATATAT
>NW_006494614.1:17847265-17906018 GCF_000325575.1 Pteropus alecto | reverse complement strand
AAAAATGTATATATAATTACAAATAAAATAGAAAAAATACATATATATATATATATATACGTGTGTGTATTTGTCTGCCTCCCAGTTCCTGGAACAGAGCTTCTGAAATCCTTGTAATTTCCTAAGTAATAAGAACACTGGAAGCACTTCTTGTTCCAATATTTGTCTTTGTTTCTGTCCCTAACACAGCGCTTTTAACACCTTTGGAAATTCTCAAGTGATAATAGCAATAGAAGTATCTTTTGTCCTTTTGAGGTGACTCTGAGTGGGCTCCTTGATGAGGGCTGGTCACCAGAAAGACAAAGCCATGGTAAGGAGCTTGGAATTTTCAGGCCTGCCTTCCATTCTCTTTAGAAGGGAGAAGGGCTAAAAATGGAGTTAATGATTTATCACACCTAAGTGATGAAGTCTTCACAAAATCCCCAAAGTATGGGGTTTGGAGAGCTTCTAGGTAGTTGAACACATGGAGGTGCTAGGAGAGTGGCATGCCCCTTCCCACATCCTTGTACAGTAAACTGGTAAATGTAAGTTAAGTGTTTCCCTGAGTTCTGTGAGCCACTCGGACTGAAGGAGGGGATTGTTGGAACCTCCGATTTATTGCTGGTGGGTCAGAAGCATAGGTGGTAACCTGGGCTTGTGACTGCGTCTGAAGAGGGTAAGAGAAGAGTCATGTGGGTCTGAGTTCTTAATCCGTGGGACCTGAAGCTACCTCTGGGTAGATAGCATCATGATTGAGTTGAATTCTTGGATACTCGATGTCCAGAGCATTGCTTGGCATTGTGAGGAAACATCCTTCCCCCCTCACTGCCTGCATTGGAGATATCGGTACCAGACCCCTTACCAAGGGTACCTAGAAAGGGATTCCAAGCAGAGGGAATAGCATATATATTTTTTCCAAACAGTATTTCTGACAGTAAATTTGATTAAAGGACCAAATCCATTAATACTTTTTAAAATTATTACTTTTTCTCTTTTGCTTTCATAGACTACACTTAAGCTTCTCTGTCTTTTATTTGGAAATGGTGGCTTTTTTTCTCTCACATAAGAACAATTGATCAAATTGGGCAATCATAGTTTAGATAATGGAACATTAGAAACTGCAGCACTCTATAGAAAAGCATGGATTGACCATGCCTCTGTGAAACAAACAGGAGCCAGCAGTGAAAACCAAATGGTGGTAAATTCTATGCATTCGAATTATTTATACATAAATTTAAGACTAATAAAACCTCAAAATACTATCCTCATTTATAGCAGAGATTATTTCTGTGATTTTATTTTCTTGGCTTTTGGGGCAAATGCATTCACTAGTATATCTCAGTGTAATAATTTAAATATTTTATACTAATATAGCAAATCAAATCATACAAAAAAGCTAATAATTTATCTGTTGTAACCAAGAGAATCTTCTTGCTCTTGGGATAAAAGATTATTTTTTCTTTCTCTATTGTTTCTGTCTCAGAGCAAGAATAAGCAGAGTAGAGTTTTCATTCCATATGCAGAGATCTTACAAGTAGCTACAGGACATGAGGTTTGTTGTAGGTAAATTGATAGTGATTCTCTGTGGAAAAGTCTAAGACTACACTAACTGGGGATCTTAGAAAAATAATAGTCAGTGTTAAAATTCCCATAGTATCTAGCTTTGCCAATCTTTGGCGAGTACTCCCATTATCTTTCTCAAATAAGTATATTCTACTTACTTAAGAATGACTTTATATATTTTAACACTTCAAGAATTAATACCATATTTAAATTATATATTGAACCTAAACATATGAGTGTAAATGTAGCTATTTACATGGCCTAGTATTTTTAAGTGAAAAAGACTTTGAAGTTTTGCCTAGACTAGCTCAGACCACGTTCCATCAAGCTCTAGATTCCTCAGAGGATTTGAAATGATTCCATAACACATGTAGCACAACAACATAGCATCATTCAAAGTAAGGTACCATGCACAAAGTAAGAAGCATGCACTATGAAATGAAGGCAGCTATTAAATGTGTATTCCTGGAATTACGACACCTATATAAGATAACAGGTGGCTGTGAAAAGTGAATCAATAACATTGTCTAATATTTCAGCTCAGTGGAGATTCCAAAAATTTGTATCTAACTTTCTTGATTAGATTATGTGAATTTTTTACAATTCCAGATATTTAATGTATCTCTTCATTTTGCTTATTTTTCCATAATATATTCATACAGATAAGTATAACAAAGAGTATAACCTATTTATTTGCAATATACTGAAATATGTTTGATGTGACTATACAGTTGACCCTTGAATAACATGAGGGTTAGGGGCAACCGCCACCACACCATCTAAAATTTATGTGTGACTTTTGACTCCTCAAAAACTTAACTACTATTAGCCTCCTGCTGACTAGAATCTATACTCATAACATAAACAGTTGTTTAACACATATTTTGTATGTTATATATATTATATACTGTATTCTTACCATAAAGTAAGCTAGAGAAAGGAAAAAATTATTAAGAAATCAGATGAAAGAGAAAATATATTTACAGTATTTAAATATAAAAAAATCTGCATATAAGTGGATCCACACAGTTCAAACTTGTTGTTCAAAGGTCAACTATACACACATATACATACATACATACAATTCTATGTGTACATATATAATACATATGTTAGGACAGTATACTAATAATTAATTGAGCCATTTTTAATAAATCTTCAAATAACTTTATAAAAATGATGCAACATCATAAGAAGCTGAAAGACTTAGAGTCATAGAAAAGTTATTACTAAAATGTGTTCAATCTCTGGATATTGTATAGACAGTTATGAAGTAACTGTTAAGAAGATGCCACATCTTTCAAAAGAGTATTGGATAATATACAAAGGCAACAACCTTATTAAGACATTTTCAATTGTTATATAAAGATATAGTTAGTAAGTTTTAGAATTTGCTTTTCAATAACGCCATTCATTGGCTATCATGAAGCAAGATGCTGCCAATGCTATTTAAAATAAAACAAACAAACAAACAAAAATATTTCTTTTTTTGTACAGTAGCTGACCACCTTTAAACAATTAAATGGCCAAAGTAGCTAGCATATTGATGGTATTTTAACACAATAACTAAATCGTATTTGATAACACAGGGTTTGCAAATGATTTTGTCCTTACAACTGAAGATAATATGTCAGCAATGAAATTGAAAGGTAAATAGGGGACTTAATAGGCAAAACTAAATAAATTTGCCTACTTTTAATAGTTGGAGAGATTATATACCAGAGTCAGGTACTGAAGGAGCTGAGGTTTTTAATGGTTACATTAAACATCTTATAATGGTATAACACCTTTTAATAGTTTCTGATAAACAGTGAAGATTATAACTTGCAGAGGAACAAATTGTTATCCCTTCCAGATTAAAATCTGACACACAGAGTCAATATATAGATACATTCAAGTTTGCACCAAAAATTTCCTTATATTTCTTATACTCCCTGGCCCCCTCCAAGTTTCCTCACCACATTAAGGACTTTTTTGTTGCTGTTAGTTTTTGTAGCTACTTAGCTAGATTAAATGAGATTTTCTTGATATAATGTTTTTAAAACACATACATACATAATTTCACTCACTTTCATACAAATAGCAGTTTAAATGTTCAGGCTAGTATAAAACTTCAGGTATATTGTTTGAGAAATTAGATTCCTCAAACAAATTCTTATTGCTAAGTAAATTTTATAAATTTAGACTTATAAAATTTATAATTATAATTTATAACTATAAAGTACTATAAATGATAGATGATAGATGAGATGATGATGATGATGATGATGATAGATAGATAGATAGATAGATAGATAGATCCGCTTTGTCCAGAAGCAGAATCGGTGGCTGATGTTCAGACAGATAGAGATGTGGAGAGAGTAAGCGAGAAAGAATGAGAGAGAGCTAGAGTAATAGAGAGAGAGAGAGACAGAGAGAGAGAGGCTATACATATTTAGAGAGAGAGACAGAGAGACAGAGAGAGAGAGGGAGACAGAGAGAGAGAGGCTATACATATTCAACTTCAAAAGAACAGCATTACTTATTTAACCACTGCTTACTCTGGCCCAGCAAAGATTATTCTCCAGCCTTCCTAGGAAAATAATATTTGGTATCCTTTCCTTAAATATCTTCAGAAAAGCTAACATTTGGCAAATAAATTCTAGCTATTCTCAAATCAAAATTCAAATGCTTCTAACATCTACCCTATATTTATCTTATTTGTTCTTTTACTCTATACCTTTTGCCCTAACCCTTAATAGCACTAAAAGCCACTGTCATAGAACAGACTTCAGAATGAAATTAAATCATTTCTTTAAGCTTTATCTTCTTAAGGCTAGACCAAGTAAATCTCTTTAAATTTCAATTATAGGGGCTATTTTACAGTAAATAGTTCTACAGTGAATAAGGGAAATAAAAACCTTTTGTCATCAATGACCTTTGCTGGCCCAGAACTGAAACTCAGACCAAAGTCTACCATCCTCACACCTGGCCTGATTAGGAGAGATAAGCATCAACCCTGTTCCTTTTATAAATATGATGAAAGGGAAGGGGTTGTAGACTGTCCTATGCAGTAAACAGAAAGTCGGAACTGAAAATGATGTTAGACTTAATGTGCCCAGACTCATTAACTTACCAAGTCAAGATTTAGAGGCATGTTCTTCAATTGGATCCCAGGAACATATAACTTTGTCTCTAGGGGTTATTTCCAAATCATTTTTGGAGCTTCTATAAAGAATTTTCTCATAAGCACCTTAAAGAAACTCAAGAGCTCTACATCTGTAAACTACTACAGCATTATAAAGATTTCTATCCTCTTTTGTATGCAAATATTGGAGAAAAAATTCCTTTTGAGACCTTTTTTATGAAAATATCTTTCACATAAATCAGAAGCTGTAATCTTATCTCAGGTTTAATGTTGTGGTTTTCGTTCAGCTGTTAACTCAAGACTAATTATTGTAGTTTCAAGGGGCGTGTTAACACAAACATCTTTCCTGCTGTTTGAACTTTTAAGTATTTCTCTGGTTCTTTTGTTTTTCTTTCTTTCTCTCTCTCTCTCTCTCTCTCTTTTTTTTTTTTTGGTATTTCTTTACATGGCTTTAATCAGCTCGATTAAAAGCCAGAGGTTTTAGCTACTAATGTTTTTGCTAACATTGTAGCATATTTTCAAATTTCTGGGTAAAGATGATTTCTTATTTTGCATAATTAGTACAGACACAGTGAGTTGCACTAAATCACTCCTAATCAATTTACATTTTTTGGTTAAAAACTTTCATCTATAATCTAAGAACACATTGATATTTTATTTGTTAGAAAACAGATTTTTCACATTAAATTTTTATTTTTCATTTTAATTACTTAGCACACTCTCCCAATATGCAGAGAAAAAAACACTTTGAATTTACACACATAACTCATATATACATGTAGAAGGTTAGAAAGGAATGGTAGTAAAACCTAATGGAGTTCTAAAGAAAAATATTTAAACAATATTTCACCCTTCAATCTTAATAGAGAACATTTCTGAACATTCGTAGAAGACTATAGAGCATTTTATGTGTTCACGCAACTAATTCTGCATGCTGACAACGAAAATAGACATGATGCGTTTTATGACTCTACTTAATAGGATTATTGAACATTACATTATCCAACCTTATCACCAGTGAGAGACTGAAAGGAGTTATCAATTATGCACTCAGAGAACAGAAATAAACCAGAACTGTCCTGGCGGGAATATGGAAACCTTTACATAAACACTAGAGTTACAGATAAAATTTTAATCCTCCTCATCTAATTCAATAAAGTTAAATTTTACCAGCCTAACATATAAATATTTATAGATTTAGTTAACATATTTAGGTTTGAGGCAGGTATTGGTAGTCTTGATAATAGGACCCCAGTATTATTTAGGAAAGGAGAGGCAATATACTCAGGGAAAGAAGTCTCTTCTTCCACCCCCAAAATGTGAACCTTGCTTGCTATTATACAAATTATAATTTACAATGTAGTACTTCATTATCAAGGAATACACATACACACACACACACACACACACACACACATACACACATACTCTCTGTATACATGTGTATCTGTGTGTGTGTATATATATACATACATATACATAGACATATACATGTATATGTTTTGGATGCTGTAGGAGCAATTAGTTATCATTTGAAATGTCCTAATCCAAGTACAGATAGTTAGAATTTAAAAGATTCTAATCATTTGCCCACATTTCAGAGTACCCACTGTAAGTACTTCCATTACTATTATCTCTAAGCAGCACTAGAAGGCTTGTTAGAAAAAATTTTTTTTCATCTGTGAAGTAAGTGTTGTTCAAATTGTGTAACGTGGCCTTTTCATCATTGCATGAAAAGGATATAAGAATCTAGTGAGCCTAGTAGCCTATAGCCCTTAAGAGAAAGGCTTAGATCTAAACCCTTAATTTAGATTTAATTTTTGGAGGATTCTCTCACCTGATCTGACAAGAAGGTTAGCTGAACCCTGCCACTACAATAAGTTGGATCTCCTTCCACAGAATCTGTCTTAAAAGTGTTTTTGTCAAGTATTTAAAAGGATATGAACTAGGACTTTGTTGAGTTGTAAAATTGATGTTAACAGTTTTTCTCCTGCTGGCTAATAAACATTGGAGTATGTAGCAGAATTTGGTCTAAGACTTGCTCTCATTGGAACAAAATGTCTTATTTAGTTAAAAATTTTAAAAAAGGTTGTGTGATAGCCTTCATGTTTCTCTTCCTCTTTGAGGCTACCACATTTTCCAGAAAGAAGAACTAATGTGACTGACACACAGTGAATGTCAAGTCAGCAAGAACAAAACCACTACAGCTATTTTAAGAGAGTGAATTTGTTACGGAGAATTGGATCATTGGAAGGTATTTGGAAACTACAAGGCAAGAAGGGAACAGTGAAGTAACAGTGATAGAAAACGCAGGAAGTAGCTCCCTCTCTCCCAGGACTTTGGGAAACAACGGGAAGAGTTCAAGTTATCAGAATCTAGAAGCTAGGAAGAAAGCTGGACTCAGAGCTTGGAGAAAAGTGGACTGCCTGGTGCTGGTAACTTTGTGAAGAAGTGTGAAAAATGTTTGAGAACCAAAAACAATTGCCTGGGGAAAAAACAACATTACCTGGAAATGCTGTCAGGAACAGGATACTAACAAGACGTTTCATATCTCTTTTCTCTCCTCTTGCTTTCCTGTCTCCCTCTAGAGCCCTCTACTGTCGGTCTAACGGAGAAAACTGGCAAAGTGGAAATGTTTGCAGTCACAGCTCAAGCATCACAAAGCAGAATACAGTATACAAGAACGTGTTCGACTAAAAGAAAATATTTTCATGATCAGCACATTGGCTTTGGTCATTTTACAACACATAAAAATTCAACACTCTTTTGGAAATGATTGTTTTGGGGGAGCTGTGTTAACCACTTTTGACTAATGGAATCTACGGAGAAGTAAACTTGAGTGTTCCTTTTTATTGTGAAATATAGAGTTTATAGAGTAAAGTTTATGATATAGATTTTCTTTTACATATGTCAAGTTTAAAGACTCATATTAAAATCAAACAGCCTTATCTTCACTACTCAACTTAAGGAATAGAACATTTTGTGTCCTTTCTTTGATCACATAGTTCTCTGATCTATCAACCCACCTGAAGGTAATCATGATCCTGAAATTTGTGTTAATCATTCTCTTGCTTTTATTTACAGTTTTAACCACTTATCTACGTATTGTTTTAAAATATGTTGTTCTATAATAGAGAATCCTAAAGTGAAACCATGCAAAAGTGGAGAAAAGGGAGACATTTCAACAAATTGTTCTAGAACAATTGGATGTCTAGATATTAAAAGAAACATGAACTTGAACTTATACCTCGTATCATATAAAAAATTATTCAGAATAGAACATAGACTTAAATGTAAAACCTAAAACTACAAAACTTCCAATAGAAAACTGAAGAGAAAGTCTTTATAAACTTGGGTTAAACAAATACCAAAATATCAAAAGCATAAATCATAAAAGAATAAATAGATAAACAGAACTTCACCAAAATTAAGAATTCTGCTTCTGAAAAGATATTGTCAAGAGAATGTAAAGACAATCCCACAGACTAGGAAGAAATATTTGCAAAGCTTATAAAGCTTATTCAACAATAGAACAACACCCAATTTAAAAATTAGCAAAAGATTAAAATAGATATTTCACCAAAGAAAATATATGAATAAGAAATAATGATATGAAAACATGTTCAATATGATGTCACTATAAAAATTAGGGAAATGCAAATTAAAACCACAATTAAATATTATTAGACATCTATTAGAATGTCTAAAAAATATTTTTAAAACTAATCATGTCAGATTTTGGAGAGATTGTGGGGAAACTAGAATGCTCATATTCTCCTGATATAATTGTAAAACAGTTCAATGTTTTTGGAAAGCATTTTTAAACATACATCCAGCATAGATTCAGCCATTCCACTTGAAGAGAAAAAGAAATACATTTTTATACAAGGACTTGTATAGGAATGTTCATAGCAGCTTTATATGTGATAGCCAAAACCTGGAAACAATTAAGTTGTCAGTCAATAGGTAAATGGATAAAATAAATTGTGGTATACTCATACAACAGAATACTATTCAGCAGTGAAAAGGAATGAACTATTGATACAACAACAACATGCATGGTCTCGAACTAATTACCATGAGTGACAGAAGACATATCAAAAAATAGTCAAACTGTATGATTTCATTTATATAAAACTCTAGAAAAGGCAAACTAATATATAGCAATAAAAAGCAGATTCATAGTGACTTGTAAATGGAGAAATGTGGCACAGAAGATGAAAAAGAGGAATTACAAAGAGATAGAAGGAAAGTTTTGAACATGATAAATATGTTCACTGCCTTATTTGTGATAACGGTTTCACAGACATGTGCAATGTCAAACCTATTAGATTTTACACTTTAAATATTTGCAGTTGACTGTATGTAAATTGTGCCTCAAAAACGCTGATTAAAATAAAATTTTGTTTTACCTGGTTTTTAACTTTATATATATGAAATCATATTGTAAAATTTCTTTTGTGACTTGCTTCTTTCATTCCATATTGTTTTTGACCCTGTTGATTAACTAGTTATTGATTATTTGTAGTATAGCATTATTGCATATGAGTATATCTCAATATATTTATCAATTTTGCTGTTGATAGCATTCAGTCTTCTAGTTTTTGGCCCTGGTGGACAATGCTGTTTTACACATTCATTTACTTTTCTCCTGGTGCACATTAAGAAGTGTTTGCCTGAGTGAGATTTCAAGGAGTGAATTGTAGGACATTTGCATGTTCACATTTCCTAGGAAATGCCCAACTGCTTTCCAATGTGGTTCTTTCAGTTTATACTCCCACAGCAGTGGATAAGAGTTTTTTTTAACTCCTAACTGGCCAGCACATACATAATATAATCTGATTTTTCAATAGCTGCCAATCTGATGTATGCTATTAGCTCAGGCTGCCATAATGAAATATGATAAACAGAGTGGTTTAAAAACAAAAATTTATTTTCTCACAGTTCTGGAGGCTAGAAGTCTGAGGTCATGGTGCCAGCATCGTTAGGTTCTAGTGAGGACTTTCCTCCTGGCTTGCAGTCAGTTACCTTCTTGCCACGTCCTCACATGGTCTTTCCTCTGTGAATGCACAGAGAGAGGACGCATCTCTTTCTCTTTATTCCTCTTCTCATAAGACGAAGCTTATAAATTGGCATTTAATTCACTGGGAATTAGGGATTTTTGTTTGTTTGTTAAAATTACTAACTACTCAACAGCGGTTGTGGCCAACCACGATGGCCATGAGCATAGTAAATGTTGAGTAGTAGATTGGAAAAATAAAAGATCCTTAATCCCTGAAGATGTCTTTGAATCCCTAAATAAACCCTGGAACCACTTATTTTCAGACTTTATACTATGTGAGGGAACAATGTTTTTACCACCTATGCCATTCTTTTCTGAATATTCTGTTACTTACAGCTAAATGGTTGCTATTTGATAAAATGTGCTACAATAACCTGGATACCTTTTTCTAAACATAATTGGGAAACACAGCAGAAAAGTCAGGACAAACTAGCACAACCTTGATCCAGCCGATTTTTTTCTTGTGATACTGGAGTTTGCACAATGAATTTTTTGGTACTTAATTGGATTGGTTACCTTCTTTTTGTTGAGGATTCTTATCTGATTAAAAGATCTCAGGGTCCAAAAGAGAAAACTGTGTTTTTTTTGTATTTGTTGTTGTTGCAAAACAAGACTGAGTTTCAGAATTGAACACAGCACCCACAGTTGGCTCATCGTTATCAATACTGAAATCAGCAACCTCTTCAAACAATTTCCTTGAAACAACCCTGATCATGGAGGCTGGCAAGACCTGAGAGATTTAATCCCCTATTAGTACACGTGATGCCATTCTCAGAGCTCTGCACTTGGCAGGACATTTTGGCAGCCAGAGGGCTATATATATTAATGCCTTATGAATCTGTAAACTTGTTGAAAATGCACCTGAATGCTCAGAGGTAAGGAAATAAAAATATAAGTAAGCTGGGGGCAAGTGTTTAGCCTTGAGGTTTATTTTCTGCCTAACAATAATGGAAGAAGTAGTAGTAAACTCCTATTACTTATGATTCATGCAGCAATCCTCTTATACCTCAGGTAGACAACTTTGAGAAGATGAAACTGTTTGCATCTTCATACCTGAGAGTGATCCTTTAGATGTGGACTGTGAAAATTTGACAGTATGAGGCATCGGGCCATTTAGAGAAATCCATTATGTGCAATTTGTTCAAATTAATATGAAAGCTTAGCATTTCTCCAAAAGCATCTCCTAGGCCAAGTGGTAAATGGATGATATTTTACGGATTCTGTTTATTAGGTTAACCAGAGCATGAGGCATTATGACTACCAGTCACCAATTATTATGCTTAATGAGTATAACGAAGTCTCTCATTTTCAAGTAAAATAGCTTCTTTGGCCTAATCTTGCAAACTCCTAATCACTTTCTTTCTGTTCAATTCCTTTTGTAGGATATGACCTCCAAATAGAATTTTTTAGTTAGCAAAGTTTTGGTGATAAAGCCCTATACAAAAAGAGGTACCCACTTTTGAAGAAATAGAGAGTCAGAGAACACACACTACATTGGGAAGCTGGGAAACCTGGGACCTGGGCCTGACAATGCCTCAATGCACTGTGTAAATTTAGGCAAATTATTATTTGTGCCTCCTTTCTTTCATTTGTTCCCTAACAGAAGTTGAACTAGATTTCACCTATTAAATTATGTGTTCATTTTCTTAGTTCTGAATTCTGCAAACCCATAATTTTGTCATTGTTCAAGGCGTTCCCTCTCATCATCACTTTTAGCAAATTTCCATTAAAGAACTAAGAAAATCTTATCTCAGAACTTTTTTCTCAGTCTTCAAGGAAAGATGAACTCATAATCTTTTATTTTCAATTTTATTGAGAAATAATTGACACAACACCGTATAAGTTTAAAGAATACAGCAATGGTTTGATTTACACATATTGTGAAATGATTACTACAATAAATTCAGCTAACATCCATCTTCTCATATAGATACAACAAAAAGAAAAAAAGAGGAAAAAAATTTCTTCTTGTGATGATAATTCTTAGGATTTACTCTCTTGATAACTTTCCTAAATATTATACAGTAGTGTTAGCTAGAGTCATATTATACATTACATCCCTAGTATTTGTTTATCTTATAATTGAAAGTTTTTACCTTTTGACAGTCTTCTTCTAATTAACCCTCTCCTTATTGTCCAACTCTGGTAACCACAAGTCTGATCTCTTTTCATATGAGTTTGACGTTTCTTTGTTTTTTAAAGATTCAACATATAAGTGAGATCATACAGTATTTGTCTTTCTTTGTCTCTCTTATTTCACTTAGCATAATGCCTTCAAGCTCCAACCATGTTACAAGTCGCGGAGTTTCCTCATTTTTTTTTATGGCTGAATAATATCTCATTGTATATCTATATTACAACTTATTTATTCATTCCTCCATTGATGGATACTTAGGTTGTTTCCATGCCTTAACTACTATAAATAATACTGTTATAAACAAGAGAGTGAAGATATCTTTTCACGTTAGTGTTGTTTCCTTTGGATATATTACCAGAAGTGAAATAGCTGGATCATACAGCAATTCTATTTTTAAGTTTTTGAAGAACCTCAATACCGTTTTTCATAGCGGCTTTATCAATTTACAGTCCCATCAACAGCAAAAATGAGTTCCCTTTTCTCCAAATCCATGCCATCATTTATCCCATCCTTTTGATGATGACCATTCTAATAGGCATAAGATGATATCTCATTATAGTTTTAAGCTGCATTCCCCTAATGGATTGTGATGCAGAACATCTTTTCACATACCTGTTGCCTTTCATAGATCTTCTTTAGAGCAATGTTTATTCAAGTCCTTTGCCCGTTTATTATTTCTAGGTTTTGCTATTTAATTTCATAAGTTCTTTATATATTTTGGATTTTAAACTCTTATCAGATATATACTTTGCAATTTTTTTTCACATTCTATAGTTTCTGTTTTCACTTTGTTGATGGTTTCCTTTTTGTGCAGAAGCTTTTTAGTTTGATATAATCCCACTTATGTATTTTTATTTGTTCCTTGTGCTTTAGGTGCCATACCCAAAAAGTCATTACCAAATCCCATGTCAAGGAGCTTTATTCCTATGTTTTCTTCTATGTGTTCCACGGTTTCAGGCCTTATATTTAAGCCTTTAATCCATTTCAAATTAAGTTTTGTGTTTTATGTAAGATATGGATTCAGCTTTATTCTTTTACATGTGAATATTTAATTCTCCTAGACCATTTATTAAAAAGACTATTTTTTCTCCATTGACTATTTTTGGCTTCCTTGTCAAATATTAGTTAACCGTATATGCATGAGTTTATTTCTGGGCTCTAGATTCTCTTCCATTGCTCTATTTATCTGTTTTTACTCCAGTAGCATCCTGTTTTGATAATTATAGCTGTATAGTATAACTTGAAATCATGAAGTGTGATGCCTCCTACTTTCTTCTTCTTTCTCGAGATTTCTTTGGTTATTCAGGGTCTATTGTGAGAATTCATAATCTTGTTACATTTAAAAGACAGCATGTTTGTGCATGTACATTTGCTCAGATAACCAAGAAAGAGCTAGAGTCTCTGAACTGACATTTAAAATGTGCAAATCACTCATAAAGCACATGTGTATAATATTCCATAGCCATGTATATAATATTGTATTTGAAGTTGATGGGGTAAAAAAGTGTAAAAAAGGGTCCTATGAAGAGTCTACAGTAATAGAAACAAGGGAGCCATGGTCAACTGGTGTGGCAACCTGGAGATATACCACTGCTATCGCTCTGCCAGAGACAAACAGAAAGGACAGAGCACAGAGTGGGTACTAAAGCAGGGCGATTCCTGCCCAACATAGGATTTCTTTAGTGGGAAATCTTTGTTCCCAGACTTTCTATAGGCCTGGCCGAGACTTTCTCAGAGCTATACTACAGTGTAGCCCAGTTCTTTCCCTTTCACAGATGTTAGACCTTCCTTAATCATGATCTAAAAATTGTCCCTGACTACACCTACCCTCTCTCTTTCTCTTTTATTTTTTATAGACATTTCCTCCAGTAAAGCTTTGGCACTTCTAATTACATCTCAGGGCTTTCTTCTTAAAGGACCCAACATAACATATATAGCTACTTGGAATAAACAATATTACAGAATCTGTCATCCAGGTGTGACCATGTAACTGTGTGGCTATACGTGGATATGATATGCAATAGCCTTAAAGTATCCTAACAGAAGAAGGCTCAGCCTGCTCTTCCCCATGGCCTTCATCCTGCTAGCTAGAATGTGGGCATAATGGTTAGATTCAAAGCAGCTAACTCAGACCATGAAGTAGAAGCAATATACTTAAGATTAAGGCTGCAAATCCCTGATGATACAGAAACTGTCATATCAACCTAGACGGTTCATGTTTACATGAGAGAGAAAAATAGTCATGCTATTTCTGCTTTTCTATCAAACAGTATGATAGAAATCCAAACAGTAATCCAAACTCATACAGGTCTCTACCCTCTAAGGAGGTGAGGAAGGGGCAAGTAAAACCCTCATTAAACAGGAACCAATACACAGGCCATGGAATAGTGTGTTACACACACACACACACACACACACACACACACGCTGAAGATTCTAAGAGAAGAGGATATCATTGCAAGCTGGTATATCTGGGGAAAGCCATAGCCTAGACTTTGAAAGACAATTAGAATGTAGAAAGGAAGATTATAGATCAGGAAAATAACCTGAGAAACTATTACATTAGGATTAAGAAAGAGACTATCCTGAATGCAATGGAGATGACTTGGTGGCAAAGAGTTCGAAATAAAACTAGGTGGGGAAAAATCATGAAAACTCTACTTAGGCAACATATTCTAAAGAAGTCTGTGCTGGTTATCTGTTTATTGGCTCTGAGGTCTATCCCCTGCCCCTCTCTGCTCTGCTGTGCATTACAAGAGCTATGAAGATCTGATCCCTTGAATCATATTTACCTGGCTTCTTTTACTACTGTCCTCTTAGCTGAATCTGGCCTATGTGAAGTTCTGGCTAGATGTTAGAGAACAGGAAGGTGGACAAAAACAGGGTTTACTTTTAGCTTACTGTTTTCATCATCTCCAGCATTTGCTATGTCTCCTCAGTGGTTCAAATTTTGCTTCACAGCCCGGGCTCCTGGGCCCAAACCCACTCTTTCTTTCTTGTGTTCCTAGGGGTTATAGTGGCTTCCTGCAGTTGCTAATCTTGTTATTGCCTTATGTTTTCCTTTTTGTCCTTTTAGCACTTCTGACAACTTAGTAATTAATTTCTGTATTAAATTCCCTCCATTGAATTATTAGGTTTAGCAGATGGTGTCCCTACCCTGTGCATATGCCTGTGACATTAATTTATATACACTGAATGCTGCTTAAAGTAAATTTTTTCGCTTATTTGTCTCAAGTCTTTATTCGGCCACAAGAGCACATTCGGTAATGCATAGGAAAGTTGGAATCAGCAAAGAGTCAGAAACAGACAGTAATGAACAAGGAGTTCATGTGTGAAAACCAAGTTCCTTACCCTGGGACCAAGAGAGATGGGTAACTCTGAGTTGTATATCACACTTTTTCTCACTGTCCTAGAGGGATTGACTTGCAGCTGCCCATGGTGGCAACTAGTTGATCACAAACACTTTACATTGGCTTCCTTCTCCTCCATCTTACTTCTCCATTTGTCTTCCAATTTATTAAATCATCTACCGTTCACTTGAATCTTCATCTCTGGGTCAACTTCTATGGAAACTCAAACCAAGACAACTGGTTTTTGTTTGATATCTTAAGCAAGACCTTAAATAATGCAGAACCTTTTCTTGAACCTCCATGCCTGTCTATCGTCCACAGCTTCCTGTGTAAAACTTTTATTATAATGGCACTTTCTTATAAATTTGAAAATATCCACTTACATTTCTCCCTAGTACTTTCCTTGGTACAAAGTAGCAGTTCAATAAATGTTTGCTGAACAAAAGAATACATGAAGAAACAAGAAAAAAGAAAGTCTTGGAGGGAAGAGATTCTCACCATTGTATCCTGAGCACTCAGCACAGTGCCTAACTGGTAAGAAGACACTCAATAAATATCTATTGATAAAATTAATAACTGAATGAGTTTGATGATAACTTGCTTGTAGGTTAGAGCTGAAGACTTGGGACTGGATGAATTCTTTGAGAAACTGCATAAACAAAAAGAGAATATTGGTATTGGATGAGATAATTTTGTACTAAGAGAACTATAGTTGAAGAATTGGAATGGAAAGATATGTAATATAAACACTAATGATATAACTTCCTATAATTTCCTTGAAAATGATATGAGTCAAAAATCAGAGAGATGTCTAAAGAAATAAATTTGCAATAATGAGTTTCCAAGTCACATCAAAATTGAGTATTTAGGAAAAGGTGACTAAATTTATATATAAAGTTAGAAAAATTCATTACGAATAGCTTTATGAATGATATACCACACTTATAATTAACTTAGAATTGTATTATAATATAGTTTTCACTACAGTTATGTGAATTTCTAATCACAGATTTTTCCTCAAAAAATACACGCCATGAAGTTTTTAAGAAGTCATATTTTTGCCGTGATAAACTTTCATTTAGTCTTTTAAAGAAAGATTTAGAAGAATTATATGTCTTTGATTCCCTTCACTAACTGAAAATATAATAAATCAAAAATATTTGATTCTTCAAAGTTTCTACCGAAAGTTCATACATAATATTTATGATATTCTTATGTACATATTTATAGAATTAGGTTCTTTAAAAGCCTATATTCAGATAAATAACTATGGACAGATATAACAGAATGCCTTGTGATACATCACAGTCAACATATGATAGAAATAGACATTAAATACTTTCTGTTTGTTTATTTTTAACGAACATTTCTTAAGATAAAGATTCCATGTCATGAATCTTGGGGAAGCCAGACATCAGTGACAATGACTCAATGAGGGCAAAGAAAAGAAATTCAATCGGAAAAGATTGCTTACTGTTTAAGCGACTAATCTTCGTGTTTCAGACTTTGTGATAAATCTTTGCTTTTGTTCAAGAATTTTCATTTCCAATGAAAGCCCTCAATAGATATATATTTGTATAAACAGCAATAGCAGTCTGTCCCAAGGCAATTCTCAATAATGTGCTTTGCTACAGTGTTTTACATATTGATTCTCAAGCAGCTTGGCACAGAAAAAAAATAAAATAACACTGATATTCATTTCATTACATCAAATACACTGTTCTACCAATTTATGCAAATCTATTAGAAACTATTATGTATTAAATATAAGTATAGATCTACTAATATATATCACTTTAAAAATATAGATAATAGATTTAATATCTATTAGAAATATAAAATTCTATGAGAAATTTTTCAGAAAAGAAAGTCAGCCTTCCTAGATCAGTCTATGTCAATCCAACCTTCTTCCTGCTTTTCATAATCTAGATTCAAGTATACAATGGAAGACAGAGGTAAAAATGCATCATCTTGTTTTGTTCCCTACTGTCCCATCCCCTAGCTTATTTTATTTTATTATTTTATTTGTTTTAGTTCAGTTACTTTATTCTGAGAAATCCTCAGCAGGTGAAAACAGCTATTCTTATAATTTGATACTGTTGGTTATATTATTCCCTGCCCATTCACCATCTTCATACCAATGTGAGACATTAACAAATTTACAATATGAGAAAATGACCAGTAATCTATGAAAACAGTCTATAGAAAAGTCAAATTAACTTTTACATGACTCCAATCAAATATCATTCCTTTTAAACAATCACATAGACATAATACTGATGTTGGGAGAAAGCTCAAAAATCCCTTCCAATATTTTCAATTTACAGATAAGAAAACTGAGTTGCATAAAGTTTAAAATGACCAAAAGTCATCATTATTATTGCATATTAATACAAAGCATGGAGAAACCAAGGCCTCTGCCTCTCATTTCAGGAAATTTTTTTTTTATTATAGAATCATCTTGAGTTTTTCAGTTTCTTTTACATTGTGCTGTATGTTCGGGATCCTGTGACTAATATTATTTTTTAAATATTATTTTAAATAATATTTCATTGATAAAATTTCCTTTGTTGCTCACATAAAATTTTTACTCTACTAATTGTCTCAATAAAATTTTCAGTGAGCAATTATTATATGTCAAGCATTATTCTAATTTCTGAGAATACAGAAGTGAAAAAAAAACAACAAAAAACTCTACCCTCATTGGAACCTGCAGTCTAACTTACACATTACCAGTTTTAATTGTCCTACTTCATCTTGGTAAATGAAATTGTGTCTTGGGTTAGAATTTTTTCAGACCAGGAATCTATACCATTTCTAAAACAAATAAACAAACAAACAAACAATTCTTTAATGGCAAAAACAGCAGTAGTTATTCTAATTTCACAATTGGAATTACAGTGAACAGATAAGGGAATATAGTAAGCAAAGCATAGTATAAAAAGAGAAACAACATTTACAGTACCAACATTGTGAGAATACAAAGTTCTAGCTGACTTACATAAGAGCAGATAAATATAGCTAAATGCAAGGAACATTTATTCAGCTCCCATGTGACTGTTATCTTGTTAGTTATCTTGTTAATCCTATTATCTTGCTTGCCATTTATTCACAAGCACCTAGAACTGTATGTGCCATATTATAGATGATCAGTAAATAGTCTAGAAATGAAAGAGTAGATAATATAATACAAATATTATACTAGATTCCAGAGATACGAAGATGAATAATATATGGTCCTATATTATAAAATCATAATCTCATAAAGAAGCACCAATATCATGTTTATTAAATGTCTTTTGTTGACAAAACACTATGCTAGACACTACATTGGGGATAAATAAAAAAAAATGAATAAAATACAATCCTTCTCTTGGAAAGCTTATTTCATAATAAATATTTTGAAAAATAAGAACTAAAGACAGATTTTACTTTTTACTGGTGGGAATCAGAACATTTTTCATAGAAGTAGTGATATTTGAGTTGGACTCATGACTTCGTTTGGACTATTACTATCTCTCCGTTCTTATTCCCAGGAAGAATCATCAAGCTTTTAAGAAAGTATTGGCAAATAAGAATTGAACTAACCAAAGCCCTTAAAGGAAATAATCAAAAGTCAATTTTGGTCTCTTGTACAATGGTCTTCCCCATTTTAGGAGAATCATTCAAAATAAAGTGTAATTCTCAAAACATACATTGTTTCTTTTTGCATTTATTTGTCTCTGACCAGAGTTGTTTCCTCTAAGATGGTCTCCTCAAAACTTTCTTGTACTGGGTGTGCCCAAGACCAACCATAGATTGATTTGCTATGAGGATTCACAGAACTCATAACATAGTCACAGTCGTGATTTGTTACAGCTAAAGAATACAACTAAGTATCGACAAAGGGAAAAGGTGCATGAGTGAAGTCTGGAGTAAATCAGGTCTAAGCTTCTAGAGTCCTCTTTCAGTGGAATGACATAGGCTATCCTTAATTCTGCCAGCAACAAATTGTGACAAGACCTGTTAAATACTGTCTATCAGAGAAGCTCATTAGAAACTCATTGTCTGGGATTTTTAATAGGCGCTAGTCACATAGGCACCCTCTATCTAACACCCAGGTACATACCAAAATTGCAGACTTTTAGAAGAAAACCAGGTGTTCAGCAAAAGTTGTATTATTTGTATTAATAGTTTAGGCATAGTGAGCCTTCTTGTCAGGGGATGGTGAGAAAAGTCCTGAAATCTAAGTTCTCAGATATCAGCCAAGGATCAAACTTGCAAGCTGGCCCAGTTTTGCTCTGTTAACGTCTCTCTGTACACTTATTCTCAGCTCTGAATATGGTATTCATACCATACACATCTCTTAGTAAATATTTCCCTAAGATATCCAGATAAAATTGATCATTCTTATTTTCCACCACTACTATAAGGGGTATATAACTCAAATATTGCACTCATTACATTATTATTATTGGCTTTTGAGTGTCTTCCCCATTGACTGCAAACTCTCTGAGGGAATGTATCTTAAGCATCTTTGTACTTTCAGTACTGATTGCAATGACTTCAGGCACATCATAAGAAGGCGGGGTTCTTTGAAAAAGACAATGATGCTTGGGAAAATAGAAGGCAGCAGGAAAAGAGGAAGACCAAATATGAGATGCATTTACTTCATAAAAGAAGCCTTAGGTGTGAGTCCATAAGAGCTGAGCAGGGGTGTTGAGGGCAGGACATTGTGGACATCACTCTTTATTAGGGTTGCCAGGAGCCAGAGTCAACTCAATGGCACACAACACACATCTTTATATACAGACATGCTCATCTGCCAGAAAAATCCATACAAATTATATTTTTACTAAGATATTTTTAACTATAAAAATGTTTGGGAGTGTCGTTGACATTTAGTAGGATTAGGAATGCTAAACATCCTGCAATTCCTGAGTAGTCCTATAATAATGAATTGTACTGTTCAAAATACAATAGCATCAGTATTGAGAAGCAATAGCATATACCAATCCAGGCACATTCCGGAAATCAGAGATATATTCAGTCCATCCAGCTACTTTAAAATAAAAATGTACGTCAGGGAAACACTCCAAATGTTCACTACATTATTCAAAGAAAAATTGAGAAATACGATAAAGAAATAAAATCATCAGTGTCCTTCCTTTTTAAAATACATTCTCTCAGCCTTCGTGACATCACACTTTCCTGGTCATTCTATCTGCCTGGGATGCTCCTTTTGAAACTTTTTGTAGCTCTTTTCCTTATAGATTTTTAACGAAACACCCTTTCTTTCTCTCCTCCTCCTCCTCCTCCTCTTCCTCCTTCTGCTGCTGCTGCTGCTGCTGCTGCGGCTGCTTTTTGTCTCTCTCTCTCTCTCTCTCTCTCTCTCTCACCTTCCCCTTCTATATTGTCTTTCAATGTGATCTCATCTAGTCTCATGGCTATAAATAGAATCTACATATCAACAACTCCAAAATGTTTATTTTGTCACTGAGATCTCTCAGTCTCCCCAGACCTCTAGACTCAAAATCAAGTGCCTTTTCTACATCTCTAATTAGATGTTTAGTTGGCATCCCAAATTTAATGGGTGCAAACAGAAACACTGATTTCCCTCCCACTATCAACTTACCTTGCTCTAATTTTTCCCATCTCATAAAGTGATACAATCCATCCTCTCCATTCCCACTTGAACCTAATCTCTAGGATTTATCCTTGATTACTTCCTTTCCCTAGACTCATACCAATTCTCTAATCAAATTCTGTCCTACCAATCTCCAAAACATTTTCTGAATGTCTCCATCTCTCTTTCTTTAGTATAATCATCATGATAAGAATCTTCATAAGCTGTTCGCCAGACCTCTGCAATAGCTTTCCTGTCTCCCATAGTCTGCAACAAAGAGAAGTCAGAAAAATCTTTGAAAAACAGTAGTCTAATCACATCAGTCCCATACCTTCCTTAAAAGTAATCATTATAATTGAAATTAAAACAAAAACTCATTAAACTGGCTTTCAGAAATATCTAGGTTGAGGCCACCCATCTCCACAATCTCACCTTTAATCAATGCTGGCATTCCTTATTGTCTTGAATATCTCAAAGTCAGAACTCATGCAGCCTCTTTGTACTAGCTATTGTTCTTCATGCCTTCAATGCTTTTTCAAACAAACAAACCTTTGCATGACATCATAAATCATCTCAAATGACACCTGCTTGGAGAGAACTTTCCTGACAACACAGTTTAGAGCATTTAAGGGGACACTCTTTTCTTACACCATTTTAATTATTGTCATAGCATTTAGTCTATCTTATACCTTCTTTCTTTACTCCTTCCTCTTTTTTCTCTCCTTTTTTTCTCTTTCTTTTTATGCCTCCATTTACCATAATGTAAGTTGTATGAGTATAGAGACTTAGTCCAACTTGTTCACTTGTGTATGTCTAGAAACTAGAACAGTGCCTGGAACAGAGTAAGCACCCCACAAATATTTATTGAATAAAAATAAATCAGTCTGCCTCTTGAGAAAAAATGTAATGAACATCTTACTGTGCATCCTTTTAGTCTTTTTTTCTATGCGTACTACATTAATTTAAACAATATGAATGTACTGTTTGACTTCATTAATTCATCATATATCTCAAAATCTAATTACATAGCAGGAACCTTAGGAAATATGATTCTCTATCCTCTCTTTCAAGGAGCTTAATATTTAGATAGGGCAAGGACACACCACACATCACAATCTATAAGGTAATAAAAAATGTATCAAATGAATTTTCATAAGACAGTATCTAATCAAGTTCCAAAGAGGAAAAATTTTATAAGAGTTCAGAGAAGAGAGAGTTCTTAATGAAATAGATGAATGATGAGGCACTGGTTTGCTGTTGGGAAAGATAGACAGAGAGGGTCTAAGACAACAGGAGGACAGAATAGTAAGATGAAAGGGGTAGTATGAGGATGCCTAGAAGAAGATGCTTGATACCAGACTTAACTGCTTGGACTTAATAGGGTCAGCAGTAAGGAAGGCTTTCAAGTAGGAAATGACAAAATGAAGATTAATCTAAGAATTATATAAGAAAAAAAATGGAAAAGTAGATATTAGAGGCAGGAGAACCAGTGAAGAAGTTTGTGTAAAGAACCAAGTATGAGACAATCAGGGCTTAGACTAGAATAGTGCTAACGTAATGCAAAGGGACAGTGGGAGAAAAAATGGTAACTACATGAGGTGATGAATGTATTAATTAACCTGGTTGTGGTTATCATTTCTCAAAGTATATGTGAAACTTCTTGAAATTTATGTCATTTTACATCATTAACCTTACCTGATTTTTAAAGTTTGTGACAGTATTAGAAAGGTTATGGATAGCATTCTGATTATTTTCATATCAATATGAAAATAAAAACTTTAAATGACAGCAATAAGTGAAAGGTAAATTTCACATGAGTGACACAATTATTAAAGATCAAATCGTAATCTTTGTTCCCTTGACCATTCCCCACAGGAAAAAAATATATAAATTTTCATGTTTTTAATAGTACATGTAGAGAAAGCTAAATACCACACTTCTTACCTTGCATTATCTAAAATAAGAGGGAAAATAGTCACAAAATCATTTACTGAATATATTAAACTTCCCTCAAATAGACTCAAAATTTATAAATTACTAAAATGTGAAATATATAAACTTTGTGTTTATTTTCTTCCTAGAAATACAGATTAATTTTATTTAGCCCTAGCAAAATTGGAAAAAAGGTATGGAATCAGTCTTAAATCAACTGTGTTTAGCTCTCCTTAATATTTGCTTTGCATCAGAATGTGGAAACTCATTAGTGTACATTATTGCTTTGTAAAGTCCTTAGTCTTGTGAGGTTCTTATGAATTACGTATCACTTGACTTTAGCCTTCTTTAGAAAAATAAACAGAATCAGAGCTTAAAGTGAGAACTGTTTAGGCCCAGAAAATGAGTAAAGGATAGCCATCCTCCTTCTCACATATTTTATTCATGCTTTTGGAGATATAACAACATAAATTGTTTTTATTATTTGTTCTATGTTTTTGCCTAACATGAGACTATGAAGACATTTGAGAAATGAGGCATTGATATTATATGGGAAAACTTTGTTACAGGAAAGTCCAAGGAATTGTCAGTGGAAGCTTGAACAATCCTGAAGAAAGGAGAAAGGTTGTTGAGTTTTATATATACCTCAGGACAACTGTATTACCCCCTTCAGAAAAAAAAAAAAAAGAAAAAGAAGAAAAAAGAAAAGAAAAAGTTAAAAAATCTTGCTGAAACTCTGAAAGATGAAGAATGCCATTACTTCTCTAGACATTGGTTTGTTTTCAGGTGGCTCTGAGAAGAAGTCAAACTATATTCAGAATTTGTGTAGTTTAAATTTTGGGGTACCAAGATGAGGGGACATGCTGCCAAGCATGAAATTTGTCTACAATCTATTAATTCCATAACTGTTCCCTTATGCAGGGAGCAACTTCAATTTTACGAAAATAACCAGAAGTTCAGGAGAAAATTTTCTTATTCCTTCTGCTGACTTTAGGCTTAATTTGTTCTTTCTTCTCTAGTTTTTTTTTTTTTTTTTTTTTTTTAATATGATACATATCTATCTGTTCATACCTATTTAGTCCTATTCTGTCTGGGGGCAAATTAAATAAAAGAAATTCTCATTTTTAGGATATTAGAATGTTAGAGTTCCAGAGATGCACAGAAATTATATAATCCAAGTTTCTCGTGAGAAAATGAGGTCCCTGGAAGTAAGTGGTTTGCCCAAGTTATATGCCTGGTAATAGAGTCAGACAAAAATACTTTGATCATATGCAAACAAACCATTTGTTCTATCAACACTTTTCTTCTTCTTTTTAAAAAGTCACTATCGACTATGAGTATGTACTCAAGGTAATTACTTAGCTTCTCCCTCATTAAATATGTATATATAAAATAAAAGTTTTCAATTTTTAATGATCATGTATTTAATTTTGATGTTTGTCTGAGTAACCACTAAAATGTGTGGATTCTTAAAACTTTTCTAACTTTAAAAATAATTAACTCTATAAAAAAACTCATAAAATTTTGTATGTATACCACATATGACACAAATATTTGGTTTTGTTTCCAAAGTACCATAAAAATGCTGTTAAAATTTAACTATAAAATATTTCTAGTTACTTTTTAAACATATTCCAAAATGAAACAGGGCTTTGATAGTATATTAAGAAAAATGCATTTTTATTTTTCTTTTATGACTTGTTGAGACTTTCAAGGAGGTCTAGTAGAAAATTTCTGTCATCTGGGAAACTGAGATTCTTACATTATTAGACCTCCCCATTCTCTTCTCATTGTAATATTCTCTACCAAATTCAGGGAGTACTTTGGTAAGTATGTGTGAGAGCTATATAGACACATATAGACCAGTAGAGCAGTGGGTTTCAAATTCAGAAAAAGGAATATATTTTTAAAAAATAGAACATGAAAGTTTAAAAGATAGGTTAGCATGAGGATCTGCAAGCAGCCTAAAGCCAATGACGTCTGTAAGATCAATTTGGTCAGCCTGCAGAAAAGATACATGGCCTTAATTACTAAATGATGCAACTAACTGAACATATTTACCTCCTAGATGACTCTGTTTTACTCTATTTTCCAACCTTTTCCAGTGAATGCCTATTATTCATCCAGATTACATGTACATCCAGATTACATGTACATCCAGATTACATGTACGGAAGTGTAACATAGGGTATGGCAATTTGCAGGTGCCCAATTAAATCAGTCTTTTTTCTCATCATATTATGGGAGACATAAGATGACTATTGCTTAAGTTTAACTAAACAGTATAAGAAATTATAGAAATATGCTCTGGGCCATAAAACTGGAAGTCATAATCCACATAATCTGGAAAGTTTCATTTTGTAAGGAGCTCAAATAATTTGGCTAACATTCATTTCCACTACTGAAGTCCAGATAATCACTGGAAATAGACCTCATTTTTTCTCACTCTCCCTTCTCCAGCACTGTCTTCTCCCCATTCCAGGAATGGACATGCAGCCCATACTGAATGATCATCATATTCCATCGTTCTAGAAACAATGAATGGGTCAGCAATACATTTTTGACTTGACTCTGCTTAAATTATTGAGAAAAAGGGGTTCTCACTTTGCTGGCAGGGCGTACTTATAAGAAAGTTAGCATTGAACTGCTGCCCTAGACTATTGTGCTTCAGAAAATACAAGACACAAAGAGAATGTTGAATATATCCAGTATGCAAACAGAGTTAGTTTGTATTTGCTTGGAAGAAAATAAAACCAAAATCTTATTCATGCAAAAGAAGTTGACATTTTAATTAATTTGTTTTCTTTCTCTGAATGGGAAATTTAATTTTCTTATGATTTCTTCACACAGGAAATTTTACTGAATAGTAATGCGATACATAGTACACCTAGAAAAAAATAAGCCTTTTTTTTTTATAAGATATGTTGTTTATTTTTTTTTATCCACCAGCTTTTTTATTGTATATAATAGAATCTGTAGAATTCAGGATTCTCTATCACATTAAAAGAGTTTTTTCTTTTTTTTTTTCCCTCTGTAAGTCCCACAGGGGAACTTGTTTATTGAGTCCATAACCTGGGATAAAAATTAAATGTGCTTTATATAGAGAGAAACTTATATAAACCAACTTATAAAAGATAAAGCCCTTACATAATCTTTATTCATTGTGAATTTTAAAATTGTATAGGCTTCAACCGTTTTTTTTTCCTCTGTTGTACCACATGATAGTTGTTGATAACTGTAGTCAAGTAGTTTCAGTGAAGTTGTATATTCAGTTATTCATGAGTACCTACTATGTGTCAGGCACTGTTCTCCACTCTGGGTACACATCAATAAACAAATAGATGAAGTCCTTATCCTAAAGCAGCTTACATGTTAGTAGAGAAAGACAGTAAACAAATAACAATGATAGAAAATCGAGTAATGATAAGTGCTAAGGGGAAACATAAAGAAGAATAGAGGCATGATGGTTAATTTTTATGGGTCTATTTGGCTAGGCCATGCTTCTCAATTTTTGGTCAAACACCAGTCTAGATGTTTCTATGAAGGTATTTTTAAGGTATGATTAACTCTTAAATTAGTAGACTTTGAATAAAGCACATTAGCACCATGATGTGGGTGGACCTCATCCAATCAGTTGAAGGCCTTGAAAGAAAAGATTGAGGTCCCCTGAAGAAGAAATTCTGCTTCAACATTGCCTTTAGATTCATGATTGCAACCACTCTTCCCTGAGTCTCTAACCTGCTGGCCTATCCCACAGATTTTGGATTTACCGGCCCCCAAAACCACATAAGTCAATTCCTTAAAATCTCTCTCTCTCTCTCTATCTGTGTGTATGTGTGTGTGTGTGTGTGTGTATTCTTACATATATATACAGACATTTGCAAGGGAAATGGGAAGGACTAAAGTGAGAAAGTGATTGCTATTTTACATAAGGTAATGAAGAAAGGATTGACAAGGTGCTGTTTAAGTAAATACGTGCAGGAAATGAGGGAATTAACTATGAGGTCATCTGAGGAAGTGAATCTAAGAAATAAGAATGGAAATGCACAGGCCCTGAGGCAGGAACTTGTTCAGCATGATCAAGGACAAGCAAAGTAGTCATTGTGTCTAAAAAGGAATGAGCTGAGTGGAGAGTAGTCTAAGATGAGGTCATACAGGGAGGGGAGGGGCTGATTTTATAGATCCCTAAAGGATACTGGCTTTACTTTGAAGAAAATGGTAAGCTGCTAGAGGGTCTTTTCAGCAAAGGAATAACTTGGCCTGACTCCTGTGATTATGGAAGAACCCTGACTGCCAAGATAATAGTAAAATCAAGGGAACCATTGCAATTATCCAGGTGAGTGATGATGGTGGATTGGATTAGAATAGTATTATTATGAGTGGTGACAGAGATTACTTTCTAAATAAATTCTGTAAATAGAGCAAACAATATTGGATCAAATGTGGAGTGTGAGGGAAAGAAAACAAAGTTTAAACATGAGCCACAGAGAATAATAAAGTTTCTGTTAACTGAGATGGGTAATGTTGGAGGAAGAAAAGTAGGCATAGGTGGAGAGATATGCAGACAGGCTTGGTCATTCTGAAATTTGAGATGCTGATTATTCATCCAAGTGGCTGTGTAGAGTAGACAGCTGGAGGTAGGTCTGGCATGGGAGTAATGGCTTGTGAGTCCTTTGCTTAGAGACCCTAGTTCTCAACCTGGGTATTGCTACCTCTTTAGGAGGCATTTGGGAAAATATGGGGGCTTTTTGGTTGTCACAATGACTAGAGAGAGTTAACTGACATTTAGAGGACAGAGGCCAAAGAGTCTAGGATTCTTGCAATGCACAGGACAGTCCTAACAACTTCCTTATTTAATTCCCCCCGATTTCCCATAATTCTTGAATGCCCTGTTGTAGTCAATTCCAGTAAGGTCAATAATTTCCTTTTTGATAGATTCTGAATTTTTCAGAAATATGCCTGTTATGTAAATCAACAGAATATTGTACATTGTTTTGTTCTTAACTTTTCAAGAGGTTTTTTTTTATTTCAGATAATAATGCAACCAATAGTATCATCATTATTGATATTTAAGTTAACAACCATACTTGTCCCTAAATAACAATTTGCCTTTAGAGCTTTCATATTCAAATATATAGCAGAGATTTGAGATTCTTCTTTAAACATACATAGAATCAAATCTTATTAAATTAATGGAGGTATATGAAATTCAAATATTATTAATAAATATAAAATATTTTATCTTACATTTTAAATATTTTATAGTATTATAATAAGAAATATGTGCTGTGAAATTGTTTATTGAAATTTTTATTGAATTAGTGTTTTTTTTTCTAATTTATTCTCTATTCCCAGTTGCCTATCAACAATTTGGTCTCTAAGATCTCATTAAATACTAGAAGCAATTAGTGCACTTTTAGGTAAAGATGTATTTTATATGATGACATATATATACAAATATGACCCAACTCACTTATGAGAGTAGCATATTTTTTCATTTCTGTCTTTTCCGTAATGTACACTTTGACTTAAAACATGATGATTACTTCAGTTAAAGTTATTTACCTCTTTCCTTATCATAGAGCAATAGCTCTTTCTTTTACTAACTGTAGTTTTTACTTTAGTATCCACTCAAAACCTTGAACTCTTCATTTACTGATACTTTAGGTAGAGAATAACTTTTGGTCTTTTTATTTATCTTACAGCCAAATTCATTTGTTATAAATCATTGAAAGAATTTGGCTACTTAATTATATCTTTTAGGGTCATCGAGCCTGAGCATTTGCGTGATGAAAATATTATGTGTATATTTTCTTTTATTTTTACTTCTTATTATAGTTATAGTATTATATTGATTTTTATTAATCATTTGTTTTAGTAGGTTGTATTATCTATAGTTTAAATTTTAGAATGGAAATATGGAAGTATTATCATATATTTTTTATAAAATGCAGCATAGTATTTGATAGAAATAAAAATACCTGACCTAGGGAATAAGTTGCTATATTAGTCAGGGTTTTCCAGAGAAATAGAATCAATAGTATGTGTATACAGAGAAAGAAAAAGATTTACTTAAGGAATTGGCTCATGCAATTATGGAGGCTGGCAAGTCCAAAATCTTCTGGCAGGATAGGCCAGAAGGCTGGAGACCCAAGAAGAGCCTATAGTTCAGTTCAAGTATAAAGGTTGTCTACTGCAGACTTTCCTCTTACTCAGAGGAGGTCAGTTTTTTGTTCTACTCTGTACTTTGACTGATTGGATGAGGCCTACCACATTGCGGAGGGCAATCTGCTTTGTTTAAAGTCCACCAGTTTAAATGTAAATTTTATCCAAGAACATCCTCACAGATTCATCTAGAATAAGGTTTACTATGTATTTTTCATATTACATCATTGATTATACTTTATTTTAATACCTGTTTAATAACTTTCCTCCAACAGATTGTAAACACCATGAGAAACAGGGGTTTGTCTGTCTGTTTCTTCACTCTACTCTCAGCACTTCTCACAGTCAGCACTTTATGTGCCACTGTGAATTACCATATTTTGTTGAGTCAATACATTTTGATGTTGCTGTTTTCTTGAAGGTTTTTATGCAACCAGATAATGGTGGCTAATTTTCTGACCATGATCATAAAATATGAGAATTATAAGATGCATCCCAATTTAAATATGTTAAAACATTTTCTAATATGCATTTTAGAAAAATCTGGTAATCTCACAGATTCTAGCTATTAAATTCTGATGTGGCATATAAACTAATAATTATTCAAATATTTAAATTTTTTTCCTTCTGAATTTTGAAAATTTGAAATTATAGGCTTACTACAAATATTTAATGCTACCCTTTTCAATTTCTCTTAGGAAGCAGGATACCTTATTGTGAATTGCTTTTCATATTGTTGGCCCCCCAAAAGGCAGCCCAAAGATACCATTGCCACAAAAAAAGGAGGAAATAGTAGAAAGCATTAGAGGCTAATGAAGATAACATAAGGCGATTACTATCTCTAGGTTACTTTAAACTTACCTCATACCATCTGACTATAAATTCTTAATCTTTTACCTGTATCCCATGGGGCTTAGCTTCACAATTTTGGTAGGCTCGTATCTTGGGGGGAAAAGTGACATACATTCAAAATGACATTTTAGCATTAAATATTAAACAAAATATCAGAAGTCATTGTACATCCATTTTATTAATCTTTTCAAGTTTAGTTTGAATCATATGTATAAAACTATTTTGAGTTATAAGAGCTATTATCTCTTTCTCATGGTAATCTTCCATAATAAATTCTAACCCCATGCCAAACCTTTGCAAAAGGAATCCCAGGGTGGATGGTGGGAGGTCATTACTCAGAATGGCAAAAACACATTAAGTTTTAAATTATAGCCTTCATTATACACACACACACACACACACACACACACACACACACACACACACACACGAGCTAGGGCAACCACTCCAGTGATATTAGGAACGATGTTTAGCACCAAGCTAGTGGAATACTTTCACCCACTGGTAGTAGTATCTACTTCCTCTTACATCTTTGTGTACTAGTTTCATCCTTGCCTCCTCATGCCAGAAGATGTATTTAAACTATAGCATCAGGCAAAGTCAGTTGCAGTTGTTTCCAAACTTTTTATAAGTATTAAATATTTCTCAATTCTTTTTCAGAAAGTAAGACTGATTTAGGTCCTTGAGCTTGCATGGAGTTTTTTTTTTTTTCCTAGTTAAATTTAGGTATAACATAAACAATAAAGTACACATATGTACATACTCTGTAAGTACCATACAGATCAAGATGTAGCTCTTTTCCAGCCCCTGGAAGTTTCCCTAGAGCCCCTTTCCAGTTACTGTTCCCCACAAACATAAACACTCTTTTGATTTCTATAACCATATGTTAGCTTTATATAAAGTTATATTTTATATAAATGGAATCCTACAGTATGCATTCTTTGGTTTCTTTAATTCAATATTATGTCTTAAATCTTTTCAAGCTGTTGTATTGTAGTTTTGTTATATTCATTGTATGAATAGGCTACAATTTATTTATCCACTTAAGTGTTGATAGACATTTTGGTTTGGACTAGGACTTCTTTTGTGGCAAAATATACATAAAACATACCATTTTAACCATTTTTATGTGTACAGTTCAGTGGCAGTAAGTATGTTCACACTGTAGTGAAATCATCACCACAATCCATCATCAGAATTTTTTAATTTTCCCAAACTAAAACTCTGTACTCACTAAACAATATCTCCCTATTCAATCTTCTCCCCAGTCCTTGGCAGCCACCATTCTACTTAATGTCTATGAACTTGACTATTATAGGTACTTCATATACGTAGAATTATACAATATTTGTCCTTTTGTAACTGCCATATTTTACTTTGTATTATGTTTCAAGGTTTATCCATGTTGTAGCTTATGTTAGAATTTACTTCTTTTGCAAGGCTAAATAATATTCTATTGTATGTATACAACACACTTTGTTTATTCATCTATTGATAGACACTTGGGTTGCTTCCACCTGTTGACTATTATGAATAGTACCGCTATGAACATATATGTATAATTATCTGTTAAAGTCTTTACTTTCAATTTTTTTGGATATATACCCAGAAGAGGAATTGCTAAATCACTCAATAAATTTATGTTAATTTTAAGGGGAAACCACTGTGCTGTTTTCCACAGTGGCTGTACTATTAGATAGTCCCACCAGCAATGTACAAAGATTCTAATTTCTTCACATTCTTGCCAACATTTGTTATTTTCTGTTTTCATTTTTATAATCATCATCTAATTATGGGTGTGAGGTGGTATCTAATTATAACCTTATAGCTTTGATTTTCATTTCCCTAGTGAGTAGTGATAATGAGAATCTTTTCATGTGATTATTGGTCATTTGTGTATCTTCTTTGGAGAAATATCTATTCAAGTCCTTTGCTCATTTTTTTAATCAAGTTGTTTATTTGTGTCATTTGTTGCTGTTGTTATTGGGGCAGAATACTTTTTAATCCTTTTTTCTGCAGGGTAGAATTCTTCTTTACTTCTGCTTATTTCTGTACTCATTAAAAAACAGTTCACTTGTCTCTACGTTTTTCTCTCATTTCTGATCTATGAAAGTATTAATCTTATTTTAAGCACAGTAATGCATTTTTAATGTTTTTTACATGTTACTCATTATTGTTATATGTTTGGAATAGAGGAAGAGCCTCAGAGAATAAACTGAAAAAAAAAAAATGAGCTGCATTAGAATTATCTATTTTCTCACATGTATTTTTGGAGGATTTTGAAAAACATATTTGTAATCATACAATTATTTATTGTGGTCACTTTAAAAATATTTGGATAAATAAATGCTAAAAAATAAACATCCCATACCTGAATCATTTTAAATAAGCATCATCCTATTGTTCCAGAGAGATCAATATAGGGGGAAAGAACAGCACATCTGGCAGAAATATCCAGATGGGAAGCGGGGGAGTAGTCAAATATAAAGCACACCTGCCTCACAAATATTCAAAGTGTTGTAAAGAAGACCAAAAATCTTTAGGGTAGAGTATCTCAACCTTGACATTATTTTACAGAAGACTAAAAAGCTTTAAGGCAGAGTAGCTCAACATTAACATAATTGATATTTTATATTAGATAATTATTTGTTGTAAGAGACTGTCCTGTGTATTGCAGGATGTTTAGCAACATCCCTTGTCTTGACCCACTAGTTTCTAGCAGCATCCCATCTTAACAATCAAAAATATCTAAAGATATTACCAAATGTGCTCTGGGAGTAAAATTTTCCCTGGTTGAGAACCATTGCTTTAGGGCTATGAGTATGACTGTAGGGTGTGAAGTTATACATAGAGTAATCCTTCAATAGAGAGAAAGGGGCCAACGTCATATCACGCTAGGGTCATATTGAAATTTAGAATGATAGTATTTAAACATCACAGACCTACCTTTGTTTGAATGCGAGATGCCACTGTAACTTTACTCAACCATGTTGCCTTCCAGTTTTTTTTTTTTCTTGAATTAATAAAGAGGGATAGTAATGCTGTGTAACCACTCTATCCACATATGTTAAAAGTAGTCTCAGGTTACTGGCAAGACCGAATTAGAGCTTTTTCTCATCTAAAGGATATGGTAGGAAGTCAGTACAGTGAAGATACCTGGCAAATAAGCATCATACAGGGTGGAGGGAGATGTCTTGCCTTGGAGGTAGAATGGGAGACAATTTCATGGTGCTGGAACTGGTTGTAGGATACATACTTGGGGTTAATAGTACAGTGAGAGAATGAAGTAACATTAGAACTTCAGGAGGCCTAAGGGTTTTCTTACAGATGTGGCCTTACATATATAAGACTAATGTTATTCTGCAGATAGCCTTGCTTAAAGGCATGTTGGAAACATTTTTTACCTGAGCCAGATTTCCCTCATCAATCCCAGAATTATTTAATGCATGATATTAGTCAGGCTTGAATGAACTTCTTGTAATTTATTATCATTCTTCCCAGGTGAACAGAACCTCGTCCAAGTAGATTCAAGAACTCCTAGGTTAGGAGTTAGAATAATGAAAATTTCCTCAGAAGTGTCTGGGAGTCATGCTAACAAGGCCTTTGGCTAGTGTAGGGCCTATCCTGCAATTCAATCCCAGAAAGGTTTGCTTCAAGAATTAAATAGGATTAAATAAAACAATGCAAATAAATTTCCTGGTTCATAGCTGCTCAATAAAAAGTAGCATCATTGGATGTGACGGCAATCTAGCCGTGACATCTGTCACCCCACTGATCACCAGGGTTGATTCTACTGATCTGGCTAGCTAGGCAGGTGTCTCCTTCCTCCCTCAGTGCTCCATGTGTGTCCCTCCCAAAGTTGTGAGCTCGGTCAAAGAGGATGATCTTCCCCAATAGAGGAGAGGAAAATTCTTCAGTCAAGGGTATATGAGTAGCTGCACTCCCCTGCTAGAACCTCTAAACAAGCTCTCAAAAAGTAGCATCATTATTATCTTTATTATTACTATAATTTATTTTTGTCCTTAAGTTAGCAAAGTGCAAATATTTGACATTGAGGTCACTGGTGGAAATGGGGCTTCAGCTCTGGCTTTTTCTGGCCTGATCTGCAGCAATGGCCTTGTAGATCAGAAATTAGGTCTCTTGGTTACCTCTAGAATATTTAGAGGATTATTTAAGTTTAACAGTCATTTAGCATTTATCTAGGAAAGAAATAATTGGAGCATAAGAAAATCTGGATAGATTAAAAAAATAGAGCAAGATTATAAGACTAAAAGAAATATAAATACCTTTTGGCTTCTGCAGAAGACTCAGAAATATTTGTGTCCCTGATAAGATTAGTGATTTCTGTTTTAATATGTCCCTATGGCTACCAAATTTCTTAAAGTGGATTTTTGAAAATCTTTTAGGTAGAACTAGTTTAAGAAACTGGAAGAAGAGGATTCAAGATTTCTTTACTCAGCATTTTAGTCCCACAGTGGAATGCTGTATAGTCACAATTCATTCTTAAACTATCACAGCTATAGTTAAAAGTACTGTGTGTTTACTTTGTGTAAACCAAGCTAATTAACAGTAAGTTATTTGTAAGTTTTTCTCTAGAAGTTGCTGATAAATGTGATGGAAAACAACTTAACTTAATCTTCATTTATAACTTGTAAATTTTAAGATTATCTCTTTTACCCTATTCTCATTAATTGGTCACGAAATAAAAATAAATAGTTATAAAATGAGGGGAAACTGAGAATTTTTGACATTTCTTAATTGGGCTTATTAATTACCTGAAACATAAACTAATTTTGTTACAGTACAGATATGACTGATCTGCTTTGGCAATCTATATTTCAAGAACACGGAAAAGATAAAAATTAAGATTGTCATGTGGGAGTTAGTTATGAATCTGTCCATAATGAAATAAAGCAGAGATATGCAAAGTCACTTAGTGTTCTATAATGGTTCCCAGGCCAAAGTAACTCTAAAGAAAAACTGTGTAATTGGAAGGAGGGTGAACAAGCTAGGAAGTCTGAAAAAGAGATGAGGTGGAAGGCATATACTGACTATGCACAAGTCATTGCTGCTTTTAGATAGGATGTTCTAGCTCAATTCATGTGGCTTCTCTGTTCTTATGCCAAAAGTACACCTATTGTCAAGGTTAGTTATATATTCCATGTCACCTAGTATATGATTCACCAAATTTTCTTTTCTATAATTTCATGTTCATCGAGCTGCTAAATTATAATCTGGTATTCCAGACATAAAAGAAGAGTGGAAATCATGCCAATGTGAGCATATCAAGTCTAGTAATCATTGTAAATAATAAATTGTGATTCTGTCTTACACATGATATCTTGTGAATCTGAGTAACATAGGTTTGCTTCTAAAAGAAGTACGACCTCTCAGAGGCTGATTGATAAAAGTACTGATCCTGCAAAGCAGCAATCTAGCCTCCAATCTGTGGTGGATTCACCAAGATTAATGTCACTTTTTAGTGTTCCTTGGTAGCCTCTAGCTGGCTGTGCTAAGTGACAGGCACCTGTCCAACTTCCTTAAAATATCTACACAGTGTATTATCAGTTTACATCAGAGTAGTAAACTAAATAAACATGCACATTGATACTACTCTGAATACATGATTACCAATTACAATTTGGTCCCCAAATTTGCCAGATACTCCCACGTGTTTCTCTAATCAGTTCATTCTTTCAGTCTTTCAGGAAAATATTTCACACGTTCTTTACTCCCCACAAATATCATGCCCCACTCCTTAATAGTCACTTTCAGTGAGTGACCTTCCCTCACAGTTCCCATCAAAAACAAAAGGTGTCAGAAAGTTACTTATTTTCCCATCACTTAATCCACAAAGTCGTCTGAACCTGCAATTATTTCAGGAGAAAAGTTCTTTATTTTCAATCTCAGAGGTGCAAGTCTTTCTACCTTGTGTCAAATCTATCACATGTACTTGGATTCCACCCTAAACTTCATTCTTAGGATTTTTGTTCCATCAAGTATCCTGCCTCGTTTATATCAATCTCTGATGGCTCTACTGGGTTCTTCCTATCAACATTCAATTATGCTTTCATTCACATTAAAAAATAATAGAAACAAATAAATTGAGCAACAAAATTACCTCTGTTCTCAAGGACCTAAATCAGTCTTACTTTCTGAAAAAGAATTGAGAAATATTTAAAACAGCTGCTGAATGTCTTCTTAAGACATTCTTCCCTTCTCTCCTATTACTCTCCACTTCTCCAACCCTTTGGTCCCTATTTTTAGGTTCCTTGGAGGTTCTTTTTCTCCATCAAGATTCAGAAGCAAACAAGGGGAAATAGGGTTAACATCCAAACTAACTGAGGTCAAGTCCTACCACCAGCAACTGAGGGGAGCTTAGCGCCATTTCTAAGATGAAAAATACTAAAGGAGGAAATCTCTTAGAAACGGTAGAAAGAGCACTTTACACTGAATTTTGAACATGTTTATTATGAGATACTTGTGGGACACCAAATGAAGATGCTTAGTAGGCATTGGAACTCAGGAAACAAAGGGAAGATGGATTAGTGTAAGAGTTTTCTGCTGGTAAATAATGTTTGAAAGCCTAAAATTAAGAGAATCATCCGAGAATTAGTGCATAGCAATGCATAGTAAAATGGCCTGATACCCAGTCTCAAGGAATTCCAAAATACAAGATTTTATATATGGTATGTAGAGCCTGAAAATAGATAAGATCGCCTACAGAAAATGTTAAGGATTCTAAAGACGGGAGGCTTAGGATCAAGTTCTGGGCCCAGCAAATCTTAAAGGTTGAACAGAAAAGGAAGCTTCAGCAAGAAGACAGAGGACTAGCCAATGAAGTGTAAATATGTCTGACAGACTGAAGTTTCAAGGATAACAAGAGAAGAAAGTGTTTCATTTGTGGAAGGAAGGAAGGGAAATGAAGAAGGTAAAAGAGGAAGGAAAGGGAGGAAAAGAAGGAAGGAAAGTCAGGAGGGAGAGAGAGTTTCATTTGTGGTTTCATTTGTGTCTCCATAATCCCTGGCACCCATGAATGTGACCTTATTGGGAAATAGGGTCTTTGCAGGTGTAATCAAGTTAAGATGAGGTTATATTAAATTAGAATGAATAGGCTAGAAGAGGGAAATTTGGACATAGACAGACTCAGAGGGAAAACAGCTGTGTGAAAATAAAGGCAGAAATTGGAGTGATGAAATTGTAAGCCAGGGAACTCCAAGGATTGTTCCAAGGATTTCAGGCAACCACGAAAGCCTAGTTAGAAGCAAGAAAGGATTCTTCTCTAGAGCCTTCTCTAGAGCCTTAAGGAATGTGACCCTGCTGACAACTCTGTTTCAAACTTCCAGCCTCCAGAACTGTGAGAGAAATTTCTGTTTTAAGCCACTAAGTACATAGCAATTTGTTAGGCAGCATTAAAGAACTAATATAGCAGTGGAGGAATGTTAAGTTGACATTCATAATGCATTCACACTAATACAAAATTTTTCTCTCTTCGAAGGGAAGAATATAAATTTTACTCAATTTCTTGTGTATAATTATGTATCATGTTTTCTAGACATTGACTTTTCTTCTAAAAAAAACATCAAAATCATTTACATTTTATGTTAATTTAAAAATAGAAGTTTCTGCTTTATGTCCTTGAAACAAAACTCATATTGTAAAGTAAACTATAAGGAGAGCATGAGCTCTGCATTCTTTAGATGTTACATACATTTTATTTTATTTTTTTGTATATCAGTCATGCTGTGTTTCAGACTTTATGAAGACATGTGTGTTTTGAAAGTGCTCAAGAAGCATTAGAGTATTAAATAATCTTATAGAAAATAATAATTGTGGCTTTCTTTGATATTGCCTCTCATCTTCCACATTGAGGGGGAACTGAAATTATGTATAGTCACAGAAATGACTGGTTCTGTATTCCAGTGGAAAAAAAATTCTGATTTCCTTTTTAAAAGCTTAGATCAAGAGCAATAGTTATTTTCAAGAAGTAGTATATGTTTCTGATTATAAATAAAATGACTGTCCATTAGATGCAATTTGGAAATTCAGAAAGGTACAGAGATGAAAATTATGATCATTCACAATTCCTATAACTCAAAACAAACTACTATTAACATTGAGCGTGTCTCTAGTATTTTATCTATGCACACAAGTTTTACCATGGTTTAACTCATATATATTCACTTTGGAGACCTGGTTTTCACTTATAATATTGCAGTCTAAGAATTTTTACATATTGAAAAAGTATTTTTTAATCATTTTTAATGATGCAATGATATTTCATGGTTTAGAGCTCCACAATTTATTTAACCACTTTCTATTATAACACATTTAGGTTTTTTTTTTTTTTTGAATTATTAAACATGCTCTGATGAGCATATGAAGACATTTCGGTGCCCATATATTTGAATATTTCTTTAGATGTATAATTACTACATCAATAACAATATGTTGAATGACAAGTATGTTAAAATGAAAAGCAAAATTATGAAAAATTGTGACTATTTTGAGAAGCAAAGCAAATGTAGATGTCCTAAAGTTTTACAAGAATCAATGTTAACCATTAGCTCTAATTAATGAAGAATTTCTATGCAAAGAACTAAGATACTCCCCCATCCCCACCTCAGAATGGCAAGACAGAATATTCTCGAATTCCAAGGTACTAACTGAAAAAATAGTGTCACCTTCCATTAATTTAGGAGATGCCACTATACATAGACATAGGAGCATGCCATTAAAATTACAGTTGAAACTGGCTCTCACTTATCTTGCTGCCAGAGTAAGCCACTCTGGTGAGATGACTAAATTATTTGTGCAAGAAGAACTATGTATATGTATATGTAATCATTCTATGGACTTTCATATCCATTGAGGAGTGCTTTTAATTATAATCCCTGAGTAATCATTTTGCAAAAAACATAACTTGTTCAATCTGAAAATGCATGGATGACCTTGAACAAGTCATTTGACACTTTAGCTTCCTATCTATAAAATAAGTAAGATAATAAATTATGAGGGCAAATGGGAAAATGTAAAAAGATGAACTCATTTTTAAAGTTATCATTGTTACCATTATAAACAAGTAACTGATTATCTTAATTTGAATATTTAGGATTGACAGTTCTTGCAAATTTTATCTATAACAACACTACATTCTAAATTGTGTTTTCTGATCTTTTTTTCCCACAATTTTTATACTAGAGGAGACAAAATGCCAATAATATCAGTTTTACTTCCAAGTTCATAAAATCTTCATATGAAAAAAATCACTGAAGCAGTACTCTGGGGATATTACATTCTGGGCTTCTGTTAACTTGTGTAGAATATTGGACTATTCAACAAATATAGCATATCGAATCCATAATCATTGTCAGAGGGATTGTCAGTGTTTTTTTCCTCCATCAATCTAGTAAAGTCAACCAAAAAGAGCTAAATTCATAAAACACCACAAAACTAACTTTCCATTCTCCTATAAGACATTTTTTAAGTAATTTAGTAGTTTGCTTCCAATCTGAAATAAGAGAATATTTATCTGATCTTTGAAATTTTTATTTAAGATGACAAGATTTAACATAATTCAGAATTCATAAATTAAGAAGTAACTTGCAGAAAACTTTGATAAATTCTGTGATTTGATCGACATAAACATGGAGTCTATTAGACTGGAAAACAAAAAGGTATAATGTCTTTCTTTCTCTTCAAAGGAAAGTTTTATCACACAAGATAGAAGAAATTGTTTTTTAATGGCAACTAGTATAGTGATAGAAACTTTTAAATCTACTATTTTCCTTAGATATTGTGTTGTTACAAAAAGGTCTTTAATAGCAAGTTTAACAAATAGTAATTTCAACTATTCTGATTTAAAATATCTGGCTTCAATTGTGACACAGTTTTAAAGCTCTTTCCTACTACCTTTCTCTTTTTTTCTTTATTTTTTGTTGTTTTTGTCATCTCTACTATTTCTTTTATTCTCTAATCTGGATGTTTATTTCGTGACAGTTGATCTTTTAAACAGAAAGTTTTAAATCAATTCTTTTAAATGGAAGCTTGTAATTTTCTATCATTTGATTTGCTTTCATCATAATTGTACATGGCCCACATTTAATTCTACCCTTACAGATTCGACTTCTTTTTCTGACAGCTGTTATAGGAACAAGATTGTGGTTTTGACTGTCCATAAATGAAAAAAAGAAAGGGTGGGGGAGATTCTTCTCACTTCCTTATTTCCCACCCATTACTGTTACTGTTTTCAAGGAAACAAATCAGGGGCAACCTTTGATCATTTTTCCTTTATCTTACTTGGCTAAATTTACTCTTCTCTTCAGAAAACTTCTGAAATTTATCCCTTTTTCCAAGAAGCAATTGCTGGGAAAACCTTACACATATTTTAATCTTACCATTTTGGTTCTCGCAGATTTCTGCTTCATGCTATATATCCCATCAAACTTTCAGGTGGATAAAATATCTATGGAAAAATAATGTTTTTGCTATTAAAGTCGTCATATAATTTACTACTTGGGTCAGTCTTTGCTTTTTTTTTCATTCTTAAGTTGTTTTTTATTGTTCTACCACCATTTTTTTTCTAATCCATTTCGTTGTTGGTTTTGTTTTTCACTCTGTATATATCCCACTCTCTTCATATCTATTTACTTATTTCTACTGTTTAAAAAAAATTAAGACAATTTAGATGATACAAACCTTATTTAATGCTACTTGAAATGGAAAATCTACTTTCAGAGAACTGTCAAGTGCAGCAGATAAAGAATAAAGAACAAAGAAGGGATGAATATAAAACTTCTGATTGGCTGGGGCCACATAGTCAACCTTGTTTAAGGTGAGAAGAAACAAGGAAATAAGTATAGAGCCCACAGTTAACTTGGTGTTTGGGGATTGACTGACTGGATATACAGTTGGCCCTCCATATCCACTGGTTTCCTATCCATAGATTTAACTAATCGTAAATCAAAAATATATGTGTGTGTGTGTGTGTATGTGTGTGTGTGTGTGTGTGTGTACATATAAATAAACCCTAGAAAGTTCTCAAAAGCAAAACTTGAATTTGCCATATAACGAGCACTACAATGAATCTACTTCAATGAAGTGATGTGTAGGTATACCTTGCTGTAGCCTATATGCAAATATAGGTTATGAAAATACTACACCATTTTCAATGAGGGACTTGAGCATCCATGGATTTGGGTATCTATGGGGGGTTCTGGAACCAATCCCTCTCAGGATACAAAGGGAGGACTGTACTACTTTTCTGGTCAAGTAAAGCATTTATAGGGACACAAAAATTATCTAAGTTTCAGTTTGCTCATGTGACACTATGAGCAAGGCAGCTCCATCTTAGACCTAGAATTTATATCAACACTACTGAGAAACATTATAGATTAAAGAAAGTTAATAATTTTTCCCCATTGTTATCATCAAATAATCACTAATTCTTCAAAATGTGACCAGCAACCGCCCAGGTTACTTCTTGAAGTCTAAGTTGCCTTGAAGGAAATTTGATTTCTTTAAAACTTAATCTTTGATTTTAAACCTCTGACATCATACTTTATTCTATGCTACCTTTGGCCTAGTACCCAACTATAAAGCAGGCTCTTTTAATTTTTTGATTGAGTTGTGTATTCTAAATTTTTATTTTTTCAATTAGTCTTTTTGAAACAAGAATGTGCTTCACCATATAAATGATTTTTAGAAAGAATCCTTAGAATCCTAAGGTGGTCCCACAAAACCTTTATTTCATCTAAAATATAGCTAAGTACAACTGTTGTACCTAATTTTATGACATTAATTCTCAAAGAAAGTGCATTTCTTTAGTTTCAATCTGTATGTAAGTACCCATCTCCATTTACCGTGTTTTTGATGATGAAACTGCCCATTTCACTCCTGGCTGGGTGATCTGGAACAAGGTACTTTAATCTCTTTTCCCCTCAACTTCCTCATTTGCAAAATGGCAGTAAGATTAGTACCTATTTAATAGAATTGTTGTGAAAATTAAATGAGAGAATCCACATATAGGGCTAAGTACAGATGCAAGAAGAAGTTTCTGAAGGCATCAGGGAAAGTTCTTCCTTATTCTTAAATGGTAACAAGTCAACTTCTCTCACTGGTCTTAAACAAAAATCTAGGTAGCCCTGATTGTTTCTGATAATTCTCTTAGAGCCATGAACTCTGGTTGAAGCTGACACTAGGGAGTGGATAATGGAAAAATGGAAACAATCTAGTTCCCTGAAGATATTGTTCAGCTGCTAAATCAAACAATTCTGAAATCTGCTCTAGTAATGAACATGCGAGATGCAAATTTATATACTTAATTCTATTATTTACACCAGTTTGAATTGAGATTTCTGTTGTTTTCAAATGAATGCATATTCTAAGCAAATTTGGTAAGATATAGAACTTGTGAGGAGAAGTGCCATAGACTACAAATGCAGTGTTTAAAGTGAGTCCAAGTCAAAAGTGAGCCCCACTAATTCCTGGATTACTGTCACATCTGGGCACCATTGGGGCCAGTGCACTCAACCTCCTGGAGCTAGCCCTGAGAGTCTCAGAGCATATAGAAGTGCTTCAAAAAATAATTAAGAATACAGTAACAAAAATACATTATTTCACTAAAAGTGTTCTAAGCCTAACACACTCTGTAATTCTGAGAGCTATGGTGGGACTAGGCAAGAAGGATGTAGGAACTGGTTTCTCCTTGTTTCTTATGAGAAATGTTACTGCTAGAATTATTAATGGACAGAAAAATAAATAAATGAGGAATGGGGCACATATAGCAACAGAAAATTATTATAATTTTAGTACATGAAGCTCTGCATTTATGCTTTTACCAACAAGACAGAAAAATTACCCTGAAAAAAATAAATGTTCTTTAATTTTAAAGTAATTAGATATTGGTCTTTATACTAGAGGGTGGAAGATTAATTTTTCTTTTAATATATTTTTTGTAATATCTTTATTAGAAAAATACAAATTTGAAAATATGCAGTATTTAAAATCTGTAGACTTTTACAAATATGTTAAATATCTATTAAGGTAACATAGCTTTCTTGGAATGTAGACAAAAAAGAGTCATAATTTTATCATTACCTATTGAATTGAACAATTGTACCTTTGGAGCTTGGTAGCTTCTCATAATCTTTTCATCTCTAATCATGTAGTTTGAATATTGGTGGCATGGATAAATAAGGTGGATTATCCTGAATGATGCCTAGAAAACTAGGTATTGTTGCATGCATCATTTTAAAAATTGACATTTTTAAAATATTTTATGACAGGAAATAAATGATTATAAAATTTTTATAACTATACACTTTATTAGTGATGTTATTAACAGGGCCAATATTTACTTTGTTATACTATAGTCATGAGACAAAAATATTCACTCTGGTGTTTTGACTTTAAGACAACCCAATATTCCCACCTAATGTCCATTCAGGACAAGACTTAGATTATTATGAATCTTTGTTCAGTTTATTTCTGTGCTGCTCTATTTTTTATAGCTTCCCCTCACTCTTAACTCTCTGATGCATCTACTAGTTATGACCATTTTCCTACTTTTGGCCATTTACCTTCCATAGCTCTGACTCTTACTTTGTCTGAGGACTTGCCAGCAGACTTACCTTTCCAGAATTTCTGGTTTCTGGGAAAATAAGGTAGATCCTCTAGGTGGTTCAGTAACCTACGGAGGGCAAGAAAGCCACACCCATCTTTCATTATATAAGCATATTTGTTTTGCAAAATTTGGTTAAAAGCCTAAATTCCTGTATACAACCTCTAATTCCTACTATTATTAATTTTAAAATAGTAACATTTTATTGATGGAAATAAAATAAACTTAAACAGACTGGCAACATAGAAAGTGTTTATAATTCTGTGTTATAATGGCTAAAAAGTTGGTCGATATGTTAATTATATGTCAGAACCGTAAAGAAATACATATCAGGTTGCAGTTTGCCTTTTTGCTGGTAGTTCAGAGATTATAAGTAAAGAGTACCAACTACTTTTAAAAGACATTACCCTCTCCCCCCACAAAATAAAAGTGCTATTTAGAGAATGCAATAAATTTCAATGCATGAACATGGGATATAAAAATATAGGGGAGGAGATTTCCAGTTAAGATTGAGGAGTAGGTACACACTGTGCTGGCCTCTTTTCATGACTGCATCAAAATTACAACTAAACTACAGAACAACCATCATTGAGAGTTACCTGCAGTCTACAGGAACAGAAGTTCTACAACTAAGGACATACCGAAGAGGCCACCTCGAGATGGGTAGAAGGAGTGGAGATGAGGAATGGGCTGGTCCCACACCCGCCATGTGGGAGTTAAAAATCGGGAGGGGTATCTCAGATGGCAATCCACAAAATTGCAATGCGTCCCCTCCCCACACCAGGCTCCTCAACCCAGGGTTCTAGTGCTTGGAAGAGAAGTGAAAACCAGCTAAAATTGTGACTCAGTGAGATGGACAGTAGCTGGAGTTGCAGACATTCCTCTTAAAGAGCTGGAATATAGACTTATGTGCTGACAATCTCACTTGCTCTCAGCTCCAGAGCTGGGATAGCAGCTCAAAAGGTGCCAAAGACATACAAGATGGAACTGATTTTTCTGGCTTCAGAGCGAGGGCTGGAGGTGCAACTTTCTCCCAGAGAAAAGTGCTGGCAGAGACCACTGTTTCTTTGTTGGGCCCTCCCTACACCTGGGGTACGGGTGTAGGCAGCTGCCATATCTGAGTCTCCATCACCCTGGCTAACAACCTTTGTCCTGCTCTGATGATTCCTTGCGACACCACCCCACACAAATTGTGGGGTCTACCCAAGCTGCTTCTAGGGGGATTTTCCATACAAACAACCTGTCTTGGTTCATGCTTCTGACTTTCTTAAAATCTCTCAAAAGTTTACAAAACTCAAACAAGCAGCATCTGTCCTTGGCCTGCCCCATACCTCTTGCTGAGCAGCCCCCAGCACAGCACTAACCCAGCTGGCTTTGGTTCGAGGCTTGGCCTCTCGAAGAACCTCCAAGCCCAGTGTGGGTAGTGGCTTCCTGTGGACTGCTTGGTGGCTCATGCCAGGTGGCCCTGGATAGGGCTCTGGCTGCAGCTAAACTTGGACTGTGGCGGAGTTCATTCCAGAAGGCCCTGGGGCCCACATACTGGGTGGCTGGCTTCAGACTGAGCCAGGCACTACTTGAGGCTATATCCAAGGATGACACACCCAAAAGACAGACTCAGAAGGCACCAGAGCCCTGCTAAAGCAAATCCTGCTCCATAGGGTCAGCCCCTGCACAACAGCTCCTTCACTGTAGTTACTGGCCAGTCCTCACAACCAATAAGCCTGAGGGTAAATCCCTCTCATTAACATGCAAATGGAAAACAAGGTTCTACTACAACAGGAGGGTACACACAACCTACACAAAAGACCCACCTGGAGCACCAGGCTCAAGTGACAAGGGAGATTATGCCCCTGGGCCTCGCAGAACACCTACTACATAATACCACTCTATTAAGACTAGGAGACATAGCAGCCCTACCTAATGCATAGAAACAAATACAGAGAAGCAGCCAAATTGGGGAGACAAAGAAATATTTTCCAAGTGAAAGAACAGAACAAAGCTACAGAAAAAGAACTTATCAAAATGGAGACAAGCAATCTACCAGATGCAGAGTTCAAAACACTGGTTATAAGGATGCTCAATGAACTCAGGGGAAGAGTAGATGAATTCAGTGAGAACTTTAACAAAAAGATAGAAAGGATAAGAATGGAGCTAGAAAACATGAAAAAGAACCAGTCAGAAATGAAGAATACAATAACTAAAATGAAGAATATATTAGGAAGAATCGACAGTAGATTAGATGAGGCAGAGGTCGGAATCAGTGATTTAGAAGATAAGACAGCAAAAAATATTCAAGCAGAGCCGCAACAAGAAAAAAGAATCCAAAAAAATGAGGATAGTTTAAGGGCCTCTGGGACATCAAGCATTATAGAGTTACCAGAAGGAGAAGACAAACAGCAAAGAATTAAAACCTATTTGAAGAAATAATGATGGGCAACTTCCCTAACCTGGTAAAAGAAATACACATACAACCTCAAGAAGCACAGAGTCCCAAAGAAGATCAACCCAAAGAGGACCACTCCAGATACATCATAATTAAAATGCCAAAGGTAAAGACAAAGAAAAACTCTTAAAAGCAGCAAGAGAAAAGCTTCTAGTTAACCACAAGAGATTAGAATGAAATATTCAAAGTGATGAAAAGCAAGGACCTACAACCAAGACTACTTGACCCAGCAAAGCTGTTATTTAGAATTGAAGGACAAATAATTTCCCAGACAAGAAAAAGCTAAGAAAGTTTAATACCAAACCAGTTTAATATTAAATGTTAGAGGGACTTTAACAAGAAGAAGGAAAAAAATCAAAAATATGAATAATAAAATGGTAATATCTACATAGCTATCAACAATTACTTTAAATGTAAATGGATTAAATGGTCCAATCAAAAGACATAGGATGGCTGAATGGATAAGAAAATAAGACCTTTACACATGCTGCCTACAAGAAACTTACTTTAGATCGAGACACACACAGACTGCAAATAAAGGGATGGAAAAAGATATTTCACAAAAATGGAAACAAGGGTAGCAATAGGGTAGCAATACTTATATCAGAGACAATATACTTTAAAACAAAAGCTATAATAAGAGACAAGCACCAGTAGCCTCACTGTTGGGTATTTATTCAAACAAACCCAAAACACTACCTCAAAGTGTTTTGAATCTGTATGTTCTATGAATCTGCATGTTCATTGCAGCATTATTTACAATAGTCAAGATATGGAGGCAACTTGAATGTCCATCAGTGGATAAAGAAGAGATGGTACATATATACAATGGAATATTACTCAGCCACAAAAAAGAATGAAATCTTGCCATCTGCAACAACATAGATGTACCTAGTGGGTTTTTTGTTGAGTGGAGTAAGTCAAGCAGAGAAAGACAAATGGCATTTGATTTTACTTACATGTAGTACCTAAAGAACAAAAGAAAGAAAGAAAGAAAGAAAAACAGAAACGAACTCATAGATACAGAGAACATTTCAATGGTTGCCCAAAGGAAAGGGGTTGTTGGGGGGTGGGTGAAAAGGGGAAGAGATTAAGAAGTACACAATAGTCATGGGGATATAAAGTATAGCATGAAGAATATAGTCAATAATATTATAGCAACTGTGTACAGTGTCAGATGGGTACTAGATTTATTGAGGTGATCACTTTGTAAGTTATATAAATGTCTAATCACTATGTTGAACACCAAAACTAATCTAATATTGTATGTCCACTATGGTTGAAAAATTTTAAAAATATATTGAAAATAAAAAAAAAGAGAAAATACAGGGCAGGATTATATATCAGCTTAATGCTAGAAATAAAAGCAACATGAACTAGAATTTGATATCATATGCTTTGAACCTGATTGGTTCAATCTGATTTATTTAGAGCAAAGTCTGGAAGATTTGGGGGTAGCGAGAAATCAACCCTTTGAAGGAGCGAATGTCTTTTTTTCTTCTTTCTTTAATCTACTGTATGTAACATAGTGCCATATAGTAAGCTTATAACTATTTGTTGAATCAGTGAATAAAGAGGGTTTTAAAGTGAGGATCAAAAGAATCAAGTAAGTTGTGAGGCAATAGAACTGGCCAAAAAGAAAGAAAAAAAAAAGAAAGAAAAAGTAAAAGAAAAAAAGAAACCCAGGTATTTAGACTCCAATTTAATATCACATCTATTAGAACACTATGAGAAGCTTACACCCAAGCATATCTTTGGTAAGAACTTAATAGACATATGCACCGAAGTACTAAAAATCAAATCTATTTCTATTATAAAGAGATAAGAAACATCTGCTAACAGAAAAATATTTTGACCTAATTCAAAATCTTAACATATTTCTTTCCGCTGAAGTTTTTCTTTTCATGCTACTGCTCAAAAGTAGTCTGATATCCTACAAAGTGGGTAGCATTTTTGGTAACTATGTTCGAGGCCTTTGCTACATTGAGCAAAGGTGATTTTCCTCTATATTTCCTGGAGTTGAGCCAGAATTAAAAGTTTTTGAATAAAATCATTATCAAGTCATTTATCATTGAAAATTCAGGCACATTAAATTATCTTAGCATTATTTTATTTCTGCTAGAAAATGTATTCTGAGATTAATACATTCTGAATTATTTTTACCTTGTACTCTTGGCTTTCTTTTTTTACATATAATGAATAATTTTGTGTGAGCTTTTTCTCTTTTATTGTAACAAGGCAGAAAAATAGCCAAATAGAATTGATTCAAATAGAAATGCATTCTACTGGCCATATTCTAATTTTGAAGAGAGAATACTGCGTGAAGAAAGTATACTTTCTATTAATCCTTCTTTTGATAAGCCAGTATGAACATATGTTGAGAATTGAAGCTCATATCAAAAAAGTAGCATATCTGCTGTTTGATTATTGAATTTATTAGAATTTCTAATGTGATTATAACAATGCCTACTCACAGAGAATGTGCTCTGCATAGATTTGAAAACTAAAAAATATAGACACAGTAGGAAAGTCATAGATATATGGTAATGAGAGCCTTAAATTCTAAGGAATAAATTTCTAAACCTATAATATACTAATCACGTGAGAAAATTTTTTCATTACTTTTTACTTGATTCTGGAGACAGTATATAATAGTTTACTATGTAACATTATTTATTTTTACTTCTATATCTATAGGTATTTTATTTTTAACTTTTTACCATTAGGTCTCCAAAATCTATTCCAAGAGGAAAGTTTTTGGCTCTATTCTTTGATGCTCCCCACAACTCCTTTCCTAAATTAATCATTAATGGTAATTCTGAGGATCAGTGGTTACCAGAGGTTAGTCTGCATAAGAACAGCACAGTGGAGGGAGGGTTCTTAAAATGCAGCTTCCCAAGCCCAGACTCTGAGGTGTTGATTTAGGAGACCTTTATGGGCCCTGGGATGTGTTTATTTGACAAGCTCAGTCAAGTATACTTGATTCAGGGGGTCTTCAACAGCACAACATTGTCAACCTCGTTTTACAGATGAAGCAATATGAAATTCTGGAGAGCTTAAATTACATGTTTAAAAGTAACACAGCTAATTGTTTAAAAGCTAAAAACTCTCATGCTGAATACAGCTAGCTTTCTTTGCAAATTAGAAATTTAACTAGAAATTTAACAAAGCTCTTGACAACACGGGTTAATATGGTTCCAGTTTTAAAACTTCCCCAACAGCCTCTTATCCTTAAATGGGATGCTATCTTTACTTTTTTACTTTGTTCTTCAATCTACTCTAGTTATCTGGAACCTCATTTTGAGTATTTCAGTTCAATTTAGCAAATATTCACTAATCACCTTCAATCAGCTTGGCACCACCCTACAGCATGCACTTGTCTTCTCACTTCACACTTTAACAGAAATGTTTTTGACTATAGTTTATTTTAATTTATAGCTCAAAACAAATGAGAGAATTATAGCTTTTCAAATTTGATTTTTAAAAAAATGACTAGCTATTTTATCACATTTTCTATTTAGCAGTCTGTACTTTTGGATTGATTCAGTAAATTAATTAGCTACTTAGGTGATATAAAACCTTAATACGTTATGTTATGCATTTTTAATGTAGCAATTTTTCTGTTCATGGTTGTAATACACTTCTGGCAATACTTTTGAAGTACAAAACATTTATACCTAATTTTCTCTTCTATTGTTTTGTTCTATATTTAGAAATAATATTTCAAATCCAAATTTCTAAAATTAGTTGGGCTTGTGGACATAATAAACAAAAACCACAATTGAATGTATTGCCCAGAAAGAGTTGAATACAGAATAATAGATGGTCTAAAAATAGGAATAATACTACCTATTCTCTCTGCTAATACACATACATTCACCTTGACACATACATACTATTGATAGTTCTAATGTACAGGCATTACAATCATTCTGTAGGAAGTCTGCAGTATAGTAAGGATATTAATATGTTTTATTTATCTGTTAATAATGGTTAACATATGGGACATTTTCTGTGTCAGACTCTTTGCTATGTGCTTCAATTACTCTCATTTAATTTTCACAACAACCCTATTATAGTTTTCATTTTATAGATATGAAAACTGAGACTTGGAGAGGTTAAGTTTTCCAAGGAGACACAGCCCGTGAGTAGCAATGCTGACATTTGAGTTGAAGTTGTCCAACTCTAGAATTTGCACTTTTAACCACAGAGCTGAAAGACTCCAGTATCTCTGAAACTCTTTAATAATTCATTTAGGGGAATGAACAGTTTATTGGATAGGGAATATGTGTGCCTCAAGCTAAATCAGGATTGGAGTTCAAGAATGGAGTTCATACTTCTTTTACCATTCTCATAAAGCATTTCTGTTTTATTATTCATATTCTAAAGACCTTTGGACAAGAATTAATATAATCAACAGAAGAATAAACTAGTCTTCAATATCACAGCTTTCTCTTACCAGCCTCTTCAGCTCCACTATTACTATTATTTTCTTTTTTTATTATTTTATGTTAGTTTCAGGTATACAGTACAATGGTTATACACTTATATAATTTATAAAATGATCTCCCTGATTATTCTATCACCCATCTGTCTCTACGCATAGCCCTTACAATAATACTGACTATATTCCCTATGTGTGACTGTTTTATAACTCTTCTACGTCCCCATGACTGTTTTATAACTACTAATTTGTACTTATTCATCCCTTCGTCTTTCCACTATTATTATTCTTTATTAAAAAAAACTTGAGTGATTTTTCGACATCAAAAAATTTCAGATGTAATTTAGACATTCCAAAAGACAGAGTATCTATTTGGATCAAAACATTAAAATAGTTATATATCTGCAGATTTGATTCTAGAAGTAATTTTCAGAATATTCTTACTCTTTAATTCTAATACATAGTGTATATATTTCAATGAACATTTTCCTGTTTTTTTTATTTCCTAGTCTATAAAATGGAGATCATATTTGAACTTACATTAAATGACATAATCCATGCATAGCACCTCAGAGAGTGTCTAGCACACACTAAGATTTAAGTAAATGTTAGCTATTATTATCTGAATTTCTGTCTCCCTTGCATAGTGATTTGCTTAGCAACTCCAAATATAACAGTAAATAAGTTAGTGTAATTCATATTATTGTGTTTTCTCTGTCCATCAGCAAACGAGTGTAGATAACCACTATTACTAAGAAAACCCTCAATAATAAAAATTCATAAATAAATTTGGATCTTTCACAGGAACAAAACATTCACAATTTTCCTAACTTTTCCAACCCCTTTTTTGTGCATTGTGCCCTAAGAATCATATTAAAAATATTGTCTTTGAACATATCTTTTCCAATTAAGGTTTATTACAGAAAGGTACAGTAGAGATTAAAAAGATACTACAACCACCCAAAATAATTGTCTTACTTCACTGTGTCCTAAAAATATAAATTTTAAAGAGCTGTGTTGATTATCTAAAATCCTGTTTTTATTCAGAGAAAAGTTTGAATAACTGAAAGTATCATTTTTTAAATATGACATACAGTCCAAGAGAAGAGAAAGAATAAAATCTACACTTATGGTGTATTGAAGACAAGTTTTATAAATGATTCGCTGCTTCACCTTTTGTTTGTTAGGTATTTGTTTGGGTACAAACCTTAACCAAGGCTGTTTAAGCTGCAAATCTGAAACGTGAAGACAGTAACAACAATACCTGTTGTTTATTGATTCCTACCATTTTGCTAAGGACTTTGCATCCTTCTTCTCATGTAAACCTCACAACACTATAAATATTGTTATTTTTTCTCCATCACAAATCACGGAAGTTAAGTAACATTCTCAAAGTCACCATGCATTTTAAATATCAAAATCAAGGCTTCAACTTGTTTCTTACACTCCTTTACTTTGAGTAGTCACTTTCTGGCCTCAAGTTTATTTCTTCCAGCTGGAAACAAATGCCCCACTATCCCACCCCCCACCACATACTGAAATTAGATGACTTTTGTCTTGGTCAGAAGACCTAATCCAGGCAAGAAATTATGATGATCCACATTCAGGTTAAAGTAAAATGTAATTGTTCCCCAAGACAAACTATGAGACTAAGTGTGCCCTAAAACCACATCCTTATGTATTCTACAAGTTAGCCAGCATCCATTTATATACTGTCTACCAAATGATTTTACGTAAAGAGTTATTCATTTCATTCTAGTGGTATTGTGTTATTACAGTGGGAGACATTTGCATTACAAATGGCAACAGATATTTTCTTCTTCATTTGCATTATACAAAGCAGTAAACATATGTTGCTCCTTTTGCTAACTTGGAGCCAGAAACATGCGGTTTCTTTTTTCACTGCTCAAAGGGCTGTGATATCCTGGAAAAGACATTGGATTTAGAGTTAGAGCACTTGGGATTTAATCTGTATTCTGCCATTTATTCCACTATGACTCTGAGAAAATCGCTTTGCCTCTCTGTAAAATATAGGATTTGGGCAAGATAACCTCAGAAATTCTCTCTGCCTGAAATTCTAATTGTGCCCCAGACCATATTACTAATTTCCAGTTTGCTTCAAATTTCAGAAGCTGTCTCATAAATTATGCTTCTGCAAATCCTCTTCATTTCTCATTATTTTTCTAGGAAAAAAGAAAAAGTATTTTCATACTCCCTGTTTAAAAAAATGTCACATATAACCATATGAAGAAAAAAAATGATAAATGTATAATGCTGACTGTGTGTGGAATTCAAGTGCATTAAATTTGTTATCAGTCTTTAAGTGTTTTGGTATGTCACTGACAAGAATCAAGCTGCCTTAGTTGCTCCTGGAATATATAACATGATAATGTTGTGCCTTGTGGCTTCAGTGAAACTGAAAAACCTATGTTTATTTCTTGGTGGCCCATACTGGAATACTGATTGGAAAACTATGTAGTGTCATGAAAAAACACTGGGCAAACATTGAAGGAATTGCTGTTAAGGAGCTCACAGTCTCTTGGGGAACACAGTTAACAAGCATCACAATGTGGCATATGTTTTAATGGGGCCAACACTGGGTGCTGTGGATACCAAACTCAGTTGTGGGGACAGATTTAGGAGTAGCTTACCCTGGGTTATTTGCTCCTAAGAGTCAAAACTAGGAACTGAATCCAGGTAGTCTTAGTTCAGGGCCCGAGCTCATAATCACCTCACTTGCATGCTTCCTATCAATATAAACAAACTAACGAGCACCCAACAAATTCCTCTCAACTCTCAAAGAATAAAACAGATGTGCTACTAGATAAAAGACTTTAAGAGATGGGCTTTTCTCTATTTCTCAGTATTTTTAGTAACTATCTTTCTGACTCCTTTAGATAGTTTACATGTCTTAATAAGCCATATGCTGTAGTGTCTACACAATCAGATCCACACTCTTGCACTGGTAGATCCCTACTTTTTTCTGCTCTGATTATGATTATTTTTTGTTTAATAATCTTAATGTTTATTTCTTTAACATAATAGTTTACCTTGACTGTTTTACACAGATTACTACTTCTGTTATGGAATAAGACCAAAATGTTGTTACTAAAATTTTCCCATTATTAAATCAACTTTGCATTTTTAATGGTTGACCTTACTAGCATTCAATTCTTGATATTTCTGCGTAATTCTCATGTTCTTTTATTTAAAATTAATACTTTAAAAGTATCTTTCTCATGGCATCTTTTTTTTGCTTTTCCTTTCTTTGTTAGCATTTATCTAGTCTTTTAGAAAGTCACAATGAATCCAACGTAACTGAGCACTCCGCAGTCTGCAAGCTCTTTCATCTCTATAGAAGGCTTTCTTATGTGTACCTCTGAAGCCTGTTTTCCAAATTGTTAACATGCCAAGTTGTTTTTCAAGATTAGTCTAAGCTTTTTTTAACTTGATATTTTAATAGAGCATCTTTCTTTCCTAATAGACCTAAGATGCCTTCTTTGGTATTTATAATTTTAATGGCTTAGTCTAATATGTTTTGTAGGTCTTTTCATCAATTTGAGTGGTAAAATTGAAATTTTTTATTCAAATAAGCACATAAATACATTAATGTGCTTCTCTGAGAAAACAGAAAAAAATCTAAAACCTGAATTTGCAATCAAATAAATTAAGAAGTAATATTCATTTAAAAATAATTATTCATTTAACATTTATAAATTAATTTTTTGGAATGTTTCTTTTAAAAGCCTAACATTCTTTGTAAATTTAAAATATAAATTTACTGTAAAATACTTTTAAAAATTCTTCTCAAATATAACTATTTAGGTAAAGTAATATGTGTTAATTTGTAGAATATTTTTTAAATGTGGTTTTAGATATATTAAAAAGAGATGTTATTCACAGTTGTTGGGTACAAGAGCTGTTTGTCTTGGGGATCAATTGCCTTCAGGAGACAAAGCACTTTTGAGGTGATAGCCTAAATGTCCATCATCTTGGGTTGATTTCTGTGGGTTAGAAAAGGTCTTTTTGGCTAGGGCCAGCCCACAGTGATCTCAGCAGCTTCTGAGGGCCTGCAGCCACACAATGGCTGGATATGGAATGTTATGGGAACTAGTCACTTTAGATCAGGCTGGGCCACTAACCAGACCTGGTGGTCCAACCTGGCTAATCACTGGGAGGGGGGAAACTGCGGCATGAGGCAGATGCCTGAGTTTGGAGAGGGATATGTTTGGCTCAGGCTCCTAATATCCCTAACTCACGCTGTCAAGGTTTGTGGTGGGCAGGAGCCAAGTGTCCTGGTGTGGGACACAGCCCCTGACCCTTCCGCCACGTCATGAGGGTGTGGGGCCTGAAATGGCCACAGTCAAGTGCTCCCACCCCACTGGCTTGGTAACAGGGTCCTCACCTAGAGGAGGAGAACCATGCCCCGTCTCCTGTTAGTATTTTGCACTCTTAACACCTGCCAATAAAGATTGTCTACACTGGAAAAAAAAAAAATTTTAATCTTTCCACTTTTCTACCATTCTGAACTTAACAATTAAAAATTAAGTGCTTTAAAAACATATACTTTTTTAAAAAGTATTTTTATGGTCTAAAACATTTGGAAACTTTTACAAATTATGCTTTTTTAAAGCAAATTGACAAAGGTTGGGGAAAAGTTGCAAGATGCTATCTTAACTATGATAATAATTATATAAATCACAGTATAAATTACTAATTTTTATTAACAGCAATTGAATTATTGAATGAAATTATATGTAGGATTCCATGAAATGATGTTAATTCTAATGACCATGAGATCATAATCTGATGAAAATTATGTTAGGCTATTACACCAATTTAAAGAAAATATGTGATAGAATAGTGAGTGATGATAAATACGGTATGAAATTAAAGCAGGTGTGAAAGTTGTCATGTAGAAGTCTAACCAAGAGAGACTTGGGTCCAAAAAGTCTGATAACAGTTATAAACACAAAAGTAATGTAGAACTAGGTGCCTCAGATACAGAGAATGTTAAGACATTAGTGAATAGAACGCTCTGAATAGAGCCTAGAATTAAAGGGTAGCAGCTAAAGAGAGACCCAGCTGTTTTCCTAGATGTGCTAGAGTAAAGGGATTAAATTTATGTCTTTTGGAGTAAATACAGTATATGGAAATATACTGTAATAAAAATTATGTGGGTGGGAGTCCTAGATCCACCATCTAGAAGCAGAATATCCTTGGATGAGTTAACCAATCTAAATTTTAGTTTCCTCATTGTGAAATAAGGGTTAAAAACAGTACCTAGCTCATAAGGATTTTGTGAGGATTGATTGGCATGATTATCTGGCATAGTATGTTCAGTATTTGCTAGTTATTATTCTTTGATAGAAAAATTCAGAACTCTTACTAGATAGCAAGATCATTGAGGACAAGGAATTTCTTATTTATACTTAGTACCTAAACATAATAAATGTTTATCGAACTTGCTGAATTGGACACAGAGCGAATAATTTTTCTCTTGTGTAATGCTATTGGCCTAGGAGTTAATCATTCATTAAGTTTCTGTTTTTTGATATAGAAATGGCTTATTACCATTTCCATAATTTTATATATAAAATAGCACAAATTGGTTTTTTAAAATAAATAACATTTTAAGCAATAGGCTTTAAAAAACAATTTATATACATTCTTATTTGATATTTCACCAGATATTCTGTTCTTTATAGTTAAAATTGCTTTTACAGAATTAATATTGTTCCTTGATTACATTTTTTGCTCTCATTTTGTCCATTTTTCTTATGTTAGGTTTATATTAAACTGACCAGAAATAAGTTAGCATTCTCCATCTAAGGTTTTGCATTTTGTATAGAGGGAAAGCATTTACTTTGTATTTTTATTTGGAATCTGAAAATGCATACATAGGTATCATTAATAATTTCCTCTGCTATATGTAAATTATCATGTAATGAATTTGCTCTCTTAAACCATTACATGACAGAAGCATGACTTTTTCAGATGTTTTGTTCTGTCTCTCCACTCAAGTGCCCCTCAAATATTCTGCAGCTAAATGCAATGAACCACAGCAAGAGCTAAGAGACCTTAGGTGCATCTTTGCACATTTTCACCTTCCTCTCTTCCTTATAAACTCCTTTAGAAAAGTTGTTTGGGCCAAGGCATACACAGCTGGGTCACAACATTTTCCAAAAAGTAGTTTCTAAAAGGCACAAATTAAATATTTTAAAAGACTAGGGATCCATTCATTTCTTTGTGTATTACTTATTATATATTCCCATGAGGAATAGTAACACAAAAACTAGTATGAAAACATGTACGATTTTCATGAAAGTTATTTTTCATTAAAGTAGTTCGCCTCTTATCATCAGGGGATACATTCCAAGACCCCCAGAGGATGCTTGAAAGCACAGATGACACCAAACTCTATATAGACTATGTTTTTTCCTATACATACCTACGATAAAGTTTAATTTATATTTTGAGCACAGTAAGAGATTAACAATAAGTAATATAATAATATATATAATTATTTATATATAAATAATATAATATATAATAATAGAACAATTACAGCAATATACTGTAATAAAAATTATATATAAACATATCCTCTCTCTTAAAATATCTTATTGTACTGTACTCACCATTCTCATGATAAGGTGAGATGATAAAATGCTTTATTAGGTTGAGAACTTTCACCATTTCAATTAAAGGAAGCACTTTACAGTTTCTTTTTGGCTTATCCAAATTGCCAGAATCACTACACTTGTACTTTGGGGCCATTATTAAATAAAATAAGGGTTATTTAAACACGATCTTTGGGATCCCTGACAATCCATTTGTTAACTAAGATGGCTGACAGAAAGAGCCAACACGAGATTTCATCATGCTACTCAGAATGGTGCACAGTTGAAAATTTATAAATCATTTATTTTTGGATTTTCTATTTAATATTTCTGACCAAAGTTGACTTCGGGTAACTGAAATAAGGGTAAGTGAAACCACAAATGAGGTAGAGCTACTGTATATACTTTTGTTAAAATCCATAACCACTACCTCTCCAGAAGCTCAAAGAAAATTGTAAATGTTACTCAGGTCAATAGATATCTATGTAAGGCTTGATGAGAGGACACGGTTTTGTTAAAACAACTGTAGAAGAAAAAAAAAATGGCATAGATGGTAGAGGCTTTGTTCATCCCTCTTGCAACCAAATCAAAGTTGTGACAGAAACAAGAAGCAAACAGCAAGAAAATCACCTGGGATCTAGATGAATAAGCCCTACAACTAGAGAGAGAACTAAGAAATCACCCTGCAACAGGAGGAGGTAGGACAGGGCGAGGATGGGAGGCTGCCTGGTCCTGAGCGGCTGAGTGGGACAGAGGTTGCAGCAGTGGCAGACGCCTCTTAAAGGGGCCGTGTCCACGAGCAAACTTTTGCAGTGACAGACCTGATCACTCTGAGCACCAGTGCAGGGTTGGCCGCCCAAGGGGCACTAGGGAATTATAGGAGGACACTGAGTTGTTAGAGCGAGGGCCATAAGCAAGACTCACCTGTACAGAAGTGCCAGCAGTATCCATTATTTCTCTGTTGAGCCTTCCTCATTCCCAGTGTGTGGACTTAGGGCTGCCATAGCTGAGACATCATCGAACTGGATAACAGAGGTCGCTCCGCCCAGAGGATTCCCTGAAACTCCGCCTCCTCCAACTCACGGCCACACCCAAGCCACATTCAGGTGTATTCTCCAAGAGTCAGGTGCCCCTTCCTGAGCAGTGCCTAGACTCACACTGGTGGCAACTGAGAGCAGTTTCTGGTGTGGCCTCTTGAGGCAACTATAATCACAGCATCTGTGGATTGCTTGCCAACTCTTAATGGGGGGCCCTGGAGGGGAACAGGCTTCGGCTAAATTTGACCTGCAGCTAAACCTCTCTCAGGACTGTGCCACTGGACATCTACTTTACACTGATATGACCGGGAGACTTAGGAGCTTCGCTTAGTACATTGAAACAGACATAGAAAGGCAGCCAAAATGAGAAGACAAAGAAGCAGAAATCATATGAGAGAACAGATCAGAGATCCAGAAATAATAGAGTCAAGCAATCTAACAGATGCGGAGTTCAAAACACTTGTTATAAAGATGCTTAGTGAAATTACAGGAAGTGTAGATTAATTCAGTGAGAATTTTAACAAAGAAGTAAAAAAAAAAAACCCATAAAAATGGAAATGGAAATTATAAAAGGGAACCAGTCAGAAATGAAGGACACGTTATCTGAGATGAGAAGTATATTAAATGGAATAAACAGAGTGAATAAAGAAGAAGATCAAATGACCTACATAGAGGATGAAGAAGCCAAAGACACTCAATCAGAATGGCAAGAAAAAGAAGCCAAGAATATAATAATAATTTAAGGAGCCTTTGGGACACTATTAAATGTAAAGATATCCATGTCATAGGGGTACCAGAAGGAAAACAAGACGT
>NW_006494614.1:17811945-17847055 GCF_000325575.1 Pteropus alecto | reverse complement strand
TCTCAAAAGGAACGATGCAGGACAGAAGGGCTTGGCACAAAATATTCGACAGAGTAAAGACCCAGGATCTACAACCAAGAATACTTTATCCAGCAAAGCTTTCATTTAGAGTTGAAGGACAGATAAAGAGCTCCCCATACAAACATAAGCTGAGGGAATTTATTAACACCAAGTCAATATTATAGGAAATGTTGGAGAGACTTCTTTAAGAAGAAAAAACATGTGTCGAAAACAGGCAATAACTACATTTCTATCAATAAGTACATTTCTATCAATAAGTACTTCAAATGGAAAAGAATTAAGTACTCCAACCAAAAGACAGAGTGGCTGAATGGATAAGAAAACAAGCCCCCTACATATGCTGCCTACAAGAGACTCACTTCAGATTAAAAGACACACGGACTAAAAAGAAGGGGATGCAAAAAGATATTGCCTTGATGGACCTAGATGGTATTGTGCTGAATGAAATAGGTCGGATAGAGAAAGACAAATATCGCATGATTTCATGTACATATGGAATCTAAAGAACAAAATAAACAACAACAACAACAAAAGCAGTAATAAACTCATAGGTACAGAAAATGTTTTGAGGGCTACTAGACAGAATGGGCCTTGCAGGGGGGAGGATGGCCAAAAAAGGCAAAGGGATTAAGAGGTACAAATGGATGTTGCAGAATAGATAAAGAGATGTAGAGTATAGCATGGGGAAGATGGTTAATAATGTAATAAATATGTAAGGAGAAAGAAGGGTACATTTAGTGGGGCGATCACTTTGAGAGTTATGTGGCTCTCCGATCACTGTGCTATACAATTGGAACTGGTATATTATTGTATGCCAACTCTAATTGAAAAAAAATCATTGAATTGTATAATGCAGATACGAGCAACTAATTGTCTATTATACTTCAATAAAGCCGGAAAAAAAAAAGAGGAAAAAAATTATTCTAAATTTTTCCAATAGGATTTCAGGGATTGCACTGAATTTTGATAGTTTGTTTCCATATTAATTATCAGACTGTGCACTTGTAAAGGGCAATTATCATGCCTCATTCAGTGCCTGGCACTTATACTAGGAGTTCAATTCAATTTGCATAATGAATGAATGAGTGGAATTAAAATGCATTTCACACAGGCAGCAACACAAGGCAACTTTGCAACAATTCCCCTATTTGACCCTTGATTACCTCTGTGATAGATTAAACTATGATTGTGATAGATGAACTATGATGTTCTCAAATAAGAACATCAAATACAGTAAACCATTATCCCAGTGTTCATTAATTTGGAGTTCAAGATAATTCAGTTTTGGCTTCCCTGAAATTCGCCTCTGCAGGATTAATAAAGAATGATATATTAAATTACAATAGACTCAAAATCATTGACTCTTTAATGAGCAGATGGTTAGAGCAATGGTGCTTAACCTTTTAAAGAAATTTACAGTAACTGATTAGATTCATACATTTAGTAAAATAAACTGAACAAACCTCCACGTAGAAATGCTTGATATTTTATTCTATAAAACTATGTTGAGACTTCTATCCAATAGCAACCAAGCATTGTGTGTAATACTAAAGACTACAGAGAATGCTTAGAATCCAGCTGAGATTCTAAAGTATGAAAACATTTTAGAACAACATAAAGGCAAAACATGATTAAGATTATAGATTAAAAACAACATGAAAAGTAAAAAGTGAGCAAAATCACTATAACCACAATTTCTTTCTAGAAATAAACATTTAATTTCACTTTTGGAAAAAGAAACATTGTTCTAGAACTCATTATCTCCTCAGTTCTCAAAGCCTTCCCTCCCCACAACCCCATTAAAATCAACGCATCTCTTTCCACCTGAAGCCTCTCCAAGGAATTTTTTCTTTTTCAAGGCCTCGATTTCACTTCCCAGCTAGAAAACCCTAGGGGGCGCACTCCTTCGGAAACAGACCCGGCTTTCCTTTCCGAACTCCGCAGAGACTTGAAGAACTCTAGGGCTCCTGGTCTCCCACAGTGAGCTGGGGGCGCTTTCTCTCCACGAGTCCCGGGAGCTGGCTTCTCCGAGCAAGCAGCCAATCCGGCCGAGGCCGCGTGGCCGCGAGGCCTTCTGAGGCTCTGGGGCTTTCTCCCTGTCACTTCCCTCAGAGAAAAAGGCAGAGAATTGGGCAGCGTTTCACTCGCAGGGTCTGTGCCTAGCTGCCCGGGCCCACTCTCAGCCTCCCACTGTCCAAGGGATGGCGCAGAGTTCCTGCCACAGCGCTTCCTGCATTGGCTCCCCGCAAAGGGCGCCCTCCATCCTCTGCGGGAGCCCTGAAGGTAGGTGGGGAAGCGCCCTGTACCCTCTCCCCTCCCCCACCACTCCCGCCTCGCCCTCTGCCCAGGTGGACCTCACGTGCCTTTCTCGTGGCCTGGGTTTGGACCTGAGTTGGGACCATTTGCAGCTGTGTGGCGCTCCGCACAGCATTGGGATTTATCGTTAGCTAATTAAGCGAATCGCAGCTGCACTGGAGCTTCCAGTTACTGAAGAGTCCGGCCACAGGTTTGTGGATTTCTCTGGTACTGTACATGCCTCTGAGCATGATCAAGCCTGGCTTGACCACCAAAATGGTTCCTGAGGCTTCCTGGGGAAGGAGAGGTCCCTGTTTTGAGGCCATTGGTAGGGTTGGTAAATCCATTCATTTAGCAGATCTTTTATTGAGCACCTTTTCTGAGGAACTGAGGAACTGTGTAAAATGCTATAGGTGTCAAAGATGGGATACACCTAGTCCGATTTAAGGGTCTCACGTTCTTGTGCTGGAGATGGATATATATATAGATACATTTAGGGGAAAAAGTTAGAAAGATCAGGTAAAATGCTGTGAGACAGAGGAGCTTTGTGGAGAAGCTGGCACCTTAAGGAGAGATAAGTACCAGGTATTTGGGAAATAGGGGCAGAAGCGGGGAATACTTTACAGATGAAAAGATTAGTAAGAGTAAAGGAAAGAAGCCAGGTGTTCATGGATCAAAGGATGTTTTAGTGTATCGAGATGTCTGAAATGTCAGGAAATAAGACAGGAGAAGTAGCTTAGACTGAATTGTGAAAGGCTTTGAATAGTTTCATATTCTGGAAGGGCCGAAGCATATTTTGGACATGAATTCCATTAGGATCCATAGATTACAGAGAAACGGACTGTTTAATATTCATAAAATGATCATAATATAGAAAAAGCACAAAATATGGGCTCTGTTCATGAGAGGGATATATTTGTCAATAGCTATGTCTGTGTCTAATAACACACATGGATCATTTTCTCGGGCTTTTTTGTATTGCCTTTTTTCTACTTAAAATTGAGAGATTTCCAGTGTATCTGTGGTTGCAATGAGACTTAGTCGCTTGGCAGAGATTTGTGAGTTCCTATCCACTATTCGACTTCTTTTTACTTGGGAAGACTTAGTGCTTTAGAATAGTTTTAAGTCAAATGCAATAAAGAGCATGTATAATTTGGAATATGTATTATCTGGACAACTTTCGAAGTAGGGAAATGGACCACAAATAACAAAATTTAAAGGTAAAATTTGGGAATGAAGGTCAGGAGCACAAGCTGATGACTCTGAGTATGGTTTTTATTTTTTTTTTCATGAACGATGGTAGGAATATCAGTATTTGGAACCAGATTTCCAAAACCAGTAGTTTGAAGGCATTGTTAAAGCTTAGAAAATATTACCTTAAATATGTTTTAGCATATATAAAGATGTTTGGAGTCCAGTGGCTGTTACGGTGAAGATCAGAGGGAATATTTTAGCTCTTTCATAGGGCATGTGTATGTCATATGTACATTAAACTCTGCTGTACAAAGACACCCGAAGCTGAAGGTCAGAGTCACAATTTAATAGAGCCAGTTGAATTAGGCCAGGTCACTTTGGAGCATTTTTGAGGCAAACATATGACTACACTGGGAGGAATGGATTGGAGGGAGCTAGAGATTAGTCAGAAGGCCGATGTAGTCATAAAGACAAGAGTTATTAATGGTTTAAGGAAAAAGTAGACACATTTTAAGATATATTAGCTTATAGGATTGATAGGGCATGGTATAGAAGGATAATGGGGGGATTACTACCACTAAAGTCAGAGAGCAAAGTGTAAGAATAGAAGAGTGGTCATTAGAGTCAGTTGTTAGAGAAGTAGAAGAGAATTTACAAGCAGCCATAAGTGTTGCCAAGTATGATGTCATTTTCAACCTTAGAACAGGTAAGAACAGTTAGGTCTAGTAGCGGGGGTAAGTGGAGATTTTTTTTTTTTTTTTTTACAGCTGGAAGCAACCTGAGCATGATTATATGTTGAGAGCTAGAAGTTAGTACAGAAAAAGAGATTGAAAGATTAGATTGGAGATAGTTTGTGGAGAGGTACAAAGAGTTGGTATGCAATTAGTACATATTCTTAGAACATAGCTCATGTTCTAAGACAGAACGACTGGCAGTTAGTGTTGAGGAGCATGTCAGAGAATAACCATTCCTTTCTTATATGCTGGCAGAGTGCTTAGGATCAAGCTTGCTTACCTATCCATTCATTTGTGATGTCAGTCAACTAATATTTTTTTCATATGCTATGAAATTTTTCATATGCTATGAAATTTTATCCATTCATTTGTGAGGTCAGTCAACTAATATTTTTTTCATATGCTATAATATTTTGCTCATATGTTAGTTGTAGTGGTTTATGTTCTGAACAAAAAGGTAATGAGCTCAATGGAATTGACTTGCCACTGAGATAGTGACATCATACAACTAATTAAATAAGGAATTATCCAGTAGCAATTATGATAACTGATTTGAAACAAGAGTATGGAATGTTAAGAGCATATGTGTTGGAGGTGACTGGCGTGATCTAAGGGTATTGAGGAAAACATTTTCAAGGATATGTTTAAGCTGGTACCTAAAAGAGATCTCTCTGGTTACCAAGTCAGCTGTCCTTTCTCCGTGCTGCCTCTCTATTGTCATCTGATTTCTGGTTCCTGTTCACTGTTGGGCTCAATGGCCTCTTTCTTGAGCACTTGAAATGTATTTGATCAGTGAACTGGTGGAGTGGGAAAACTTTCAGGAACCAAGGCTTTGCAAGGAACTGTCTAAAGCCAGTTATCGATGCATTATAGTGATTAAATATGAACAAGGTGCCCATTTAATTTTATTCATGCTACATTAATTCCCATTAAGGAAAGGAGTTTGGGAATGGCAAATCAATAGTCAACCACAGCCACCACTGCCTTAGCTACTTAATGTCCTTTGAAGGAACCACAAACAGTAAGGGGCCTGTCACTTCTTATTAGGAATTTTTGGTAACAGCCAATGAAAGCTAGTTTTTTTTTTTTTCTTTTGTTTAAAATTTTAATGCTCTCTAGGTCAAGTGATTGGGTAATAAACATCCACTCATGTTTCTATCTGCAGGGAAGCAAAGGTACTATTGCTGCTATGATTTTGCATTTATATAGCACTCGAGTGTTGGCTAAGTGCTTTTACAATCGATTTTATTGTTTAGTTTAAAAGATAGCTTAAAGTCATCCCTGTAAAAATTTGTTTGGCGTGATTCAGAGAAAAGGATCTTTTGTAAAATTGGGCCTTCTATGATGTGGAAGAACTGATCAATCAGAAGACTAGAGATAATATAAAACAATGTGAACATCTGAAGAGAGTTAGCTGTTAATAGAAGACAGTAATCACATGATACTTTTTTGTTATCTGCCTTTACAATGAAAGAAGGAAAAACAAACAAACAAACAAAACTTTTAACAGTAGAAATACAACCCTGCAGGAAGCCAACCCCCTTCATGGCTTGGTTTGTAACTAGGGCACCCAGGGATGTTTTATGAGTGACAATATGTGTTCTGTAATATACATCCTTAAAGTATTAGGTTTTATTTAGAGCAAGTGTTGGCAGACTTTTTCTATACAGGACCGGACAGTAAATATTTCAGGATTTTCAGGCCATACTGTTTCTGTAGCAACTATTCAACTCTGAAGTTGCAGCACTAAAGTAGCAATAGACAATACATAAGTGAATGGACATAGTTATTTCAATAAAATATGCTTTATAGAAGTTTGGCTGGTGGGCCATAGTTTGCCAGCCTCTGATCTCTACAGTACTTCTGAGATACCTTTACTGAACAGAGAGCGTTATAGATTAGAATGGTTCATAGATAAAAGCTCTATGAAGGCAGAGGGAATTTGTCTTATTGACTTTTTATCTCTGTGTCTATTACAATGCAGGACAAGCAGGAGATAATTAAGCATTTGTTGAATAAAGGAATAAGTACCAAAGATATCTAATGGAAAATTATTTCACTAAGGTAGGCTAGATGGTTCTATATTCAGATTTTCTTATGATGTATATTCCGTGATACTACCTTATTGGATAGAACATATATATTGCTTCATTGAGTGCTCAGTTCAGAGAACATATATAGGGGGATGCCTGAAAAATAAAAAAAGATCCAGTGCTACACGATGATAGTAAAGAATAATAGATCTTTGACTCTACCAGTAAAAATGCATACAGTGTTATATCCTTTAGAAGGGACCTGAGAGAGAATATATTCCAATCTCTTACCTGGTCTAGGGCTTTCATTGTTTGCCCTGTTTTATATGGCTTTGCCTAGCTAACATTTGTGCTAGATGTCTTTCTTTTGGCCCTTTAGGTCTTTTCCTTACCCCTTCATCCTGCAGGTTTCACACCAGTCCCTGCTTTCTCCACAGTCATAAGGATGATCCAGTAGGATGAAACGTCACAGCTCCTGTCAGGTGATCCTCTCCTCACCATGCTGTCACCATGCTCCCAGTCTGGTAACTGTTCCCTCCTTTTATCCCTTTAGGCCTAGTGCTACCCCTAGGTGAAGAATACCCCTACCCCATTGCTATTATTACTGGCCCCTGGAACATTATATTACCCCCTTGGGTTGCCCACACTTTTAGAAATAGTTTCTTTATTAAACTCTCCTCATATTGTCCAAGTTGAGGTACCATCAGCTTTCTGCCTGGACCCTGATGGGTATATTATTACCATTTTTTCAAAGATACCTATTTGCCGCTGAATGACTTTTAAGTCCTACAGAGTCAGTGACTGTGGTATCCATTTCTTATAGTCACGTTCTCAGGTGAAAGTAATCTCGGAAGGCGATCTATTTAACTTTTCTGTTCAGAGTTTGGGTATATTCTGCTCCATCCCTATCACGTCTATCTGTACTTGAACACCTTCCACAGCAAGGAATTCACTACTCCCCCAAACATCTTTAGACACACCCGACTGATAGAATATGTATACACATATTCTTCTACCCACTGCCCAGGTCCTGTACTGTATACTTGAAACTAATTAAAATAAAAATTTTTAAAAGTACACTAATTATCCTTTCATTACCTTAGGTGGCACTATTTAAAGTATTTTGCTGAACTTTTTATTTAGGTTTAAAATCTGAACAGCAGATACCAGCATACTTATAGATTTTTAGTATTTTGCTCCTTTTCTTCATGGACATTCACTCTGTGCTTATGCCCATTACTCTACATCTTACATTTTGGAAATACAACAAAATATATTGAAATGCAATATTTTGTGGTTGATAATTAAATTGACTTTAAGGAAATGTTTTGAAGTAGGTTCTTAAGTATACGATTAATTTAAGTGAATTTTTATAATGAAAGTCCAATTAATTTTTTTAACAGGCCTCCAAAATATCTGTCAGGTTCTTTAATCCTTCCTTCTGATTTATTCAGTGAGCTCATTCCCCATTTCATTTTTGATTAGATTGCTTTCACCATGGCAGAACTCCGGAAGATAAATTCTCTTGTATTTAATGTGTCTTTGGTTTAATCTGAATGGATAGAAGAATGAAAACAACCTCTTAGAATGTAATTTTGATTGTTGGAGAGAGAGACATGACTTTTAAAACTTAACTATAATTTAATATAATATTTCAGAGGCTACTTACTAGTTATTCCTTTTCCCATGCCATCTTTCTATTGCATGATCAAAAAAAAAACAAAAAACATATTTGTGAGTCTTTTCAAATTCTCCAAAATGGGTTTTACAATAGCTGATTGTATATTGTCCATTTCTTTTTCTCCCTTGGAGCAATGGTAGGAGAAAATTTTCTTTCTTTTCTGAACTGTTTGTGTACTTTAAAGTTCTATTATTTATGCATTAGTTTGCATTTCACTTATTTTCTTATTTGTCTGCCTCCTCTTAGAAGCAAAGCTTCTGAGGGAAGAGTCATCCTTATCTCCACTGCCTGGCGCAACCAATAAATGGTGTTGAATGTTCTTGGCAGAATGTAAGTTTCTTATGACAATCTGCCTTTTTATAATAGAATGTAAAACACTTATGTAGTTCTTACGAAGTTGCTGCTTCCTAAAAAATTCATTTCTTTTATAAATGTGGCTTGTAAATAATTCACTCTTATAAAAGTTGTCTTTTAATTAAAAAAAGGTCATCCACAATTTATCATCCATCTACTTATGTGATAATTACTAAGCACTATTTCATCTATATAATGAATAGATTTTTAAAATTACATACATTTCCAATAAACTCACCTCATCAAAATCAGTTTTCCAAAACCAAATGCTGCATGGATACAAGTAACTGTAGTGTAACTGTGGGCAGTGTTTCAGCACAAAGACCCTGGCAGCCCCTTTCACATTAGGTTGCTAATGTAAAAGTCTTTAGCAGTAACTAATAAACTCCCGGTTTTGCAGTATATTCCAGAAATATGACTACTGTATAAGATCACTGAGAAAGGCACTGATTCAAACTACATGGCAGAAAGCTGGCTTCATTAATTATTAATATGCTTACCTCGTTTTCACTCGTTGATAAAAAACTGAGGTTCAGTAAAGAATTAAGGAAATGACATTAGAGAAAAGTTCAAGTGGTCTAAGTAAATATTTTATCAGCATTATTTTGTACATTTTGTACTTTCCAGTATTTTTAGTATGCCTTTCTGACTGGAGTCCATCATTTCGCCGACCTAATATTTGAACCATATTCAAGTCTTCCCTCACCCTCTTTCAAGTCTGGCAGCAAGCCCTGTCATTTCACAAACATCTGTCAGAGCTTCCCATATCCTTTGTACATACTTTCAGTGTCCTGGCCTAGTTCTCTTCCAGCTCTTTACTGTGGGGTGTTAGTAGTCCCCTAGCTCCATCTTACCCAGCATAATCCTCTTCCTAAGACACCACTGGGATCATTTCATTCATCTGCTCAGAAGACTACTCCTATTTCCAGCTGTCCATTGCATTAAGTTCAGACTCCTTTGACTGACTTTCAAGATCCTAACTTCCCTTTATTATATCATTTCCCTTTAGTCCCTAAAATACCTTAATCTTTAGTCAAGGAGGTCCATGTACCCACCCACAAATACCCACGTCGTTGTCGTTATCTGCTGTCTGCTCTTACTGTCCTCCCATTTGAAGTGCTCTTTTACCCACTCTGCCTCTGAGTTCTCCACACCTCCTGCAGAGATCCTTTTCCCATTCAGATCAGCCCACAAGTGTCTCTTTTCCTGAGCTCTTAATAGATTTATAGTAAGACCCATGTGGAGGCACAGCCGTTGGAGACAGTGGGCCTGGGATTGAATCATGGCCATTTACTCATCTCCAGTGGACTAAGCATTGCGTTGAGTGTTTACTGTGTGCCAGATAGTATTCATAGGGGTCACATGCCTTAACAAATTTTATTTCCTCAGTAACTTTATAAGTTAAGTACCATTGTGATTCACATTTTATCGATGAATGAAATGAGACACAGGGGTCGAATAACTTGTCTAAGGTTGCATGGCTAGTGAGGGGCAGAGCTAGGAAACCAGGCTCCTGAACCTGCTCTTCTAGCCCTTATGCTATTCTTTCTTCTTCAAAACATATTTGAAATGATTTTTGATGGAGATTTTTCTGCTTGATTGATATGCAGTATTACTCTTTTCTGTCTCACTAGGAGTCCTTGGGAAGAAGCATCCCTCATCTAACAGTGCTTTTGGTGTTAGTGTACCTGCCTGTGTGTCTGTATGCACGCGCGTGTGTGTGTGCCTGCACATGCACGCATGTGCTGCTGTGGTAATAAGTTGAGATGAGTCTTAAGGTAGACACAAGGTGACCACAGGGCAGATCAGAGAGGCCCACTCCTATCCAGGCTACACTTAATTCCTGACCCAAGCTCAGGAACTGTATTGTAGAAAGAATGTATGCAGAAAGATGAATATTGAACATACAATTTCACAACTTGTTACTGGATATCCTTGAGAAGACTACCCTCTCTGAACTTCAATTTTCTTAGCTCTAAATAGTGATACTAAATTCTACATCACAGAATTATTAAACGAGGTAATGCAATGAGGTAATTCAATGAAGTGCTGAATATAGTAAATACATAGTGTCTGGTATGCATAGGTGTCCAAGAGATGTTTATGTTTCCTTCCGAGGCTCTATACTCCAGCCAGGCTCATGGCTTTTCTCATCCCTGCTGATTCCTTTCCCTTTGTCCATATAACCAAGCAGGCCCTCGTTTCCATATCACTAAATCTCCTTAACTTTGCCTATCTTCCTGGTTCTGTCATTGGGTGACAGACTGGATTATCCCTTTTGACACCAAGCTTTTAAGGGTCTATGACATATATTGAACATAGTTTTGGTGCTCAATAAATTTTATTATACTTGAAATGTATTAAAATAGATTATCTGTGCCAAAATATGGTAATTTAATGTATCTACATGGCAGACAGGACAGAAAGATAAAAGGTTTTAGAGTCAAATTGTATTTTCATTTCTTACTTATGTGACTTCAAGCAAGTTATTCCCTGGGCCTCTATTAGTATATTCATAAAGCAGGGATAGTATCAGTTATGTCATAGGGTTATGGCAAAGATCAAATATGATGATGGATATAAATCCATACATATACTATTATGTCACACAAATACTGTTACTGAAAGTATTTTCTTTCCTAATGCATCATACTATGACTTTCTAAAGCATTAAGCATTCTACTGCAAAAACAAAATACAGTGACATCACCTGAGTTTTTTCTAAAGTAGAGACTTCCTTTTATCCTTCAAGTCCATTCTTGATTGTTTTCTCAGTGAATAATAAATGTCAGTTTATCCAGAATGACAAAAGAGTGATGGAACTTGACCTGAAATTATAACTCATTCTCCATCATGTAGAAACATCTCCAGATTCTAGCATATAGATGTACCTTTCTATGGTTATTTCTTCTTTATTTTCTATTAATACAGACATATATGCATAAAATGCTTGACCTTGATAAATACCTGAAGTCATTTTCCTTATTAAAAAGTAACTTAAGAGTAACTGTGGGCTTTCCAGTTTAGCTCCCTAATTTCAAAACCTTGATTGTGTGTGTGTGTGTGTGTGTGTGTGTGTGTATGTGTATGTGTGTGTATGTGTATGCATACAAAATATGCCCACTTGATTACTTGCATAGATATACATTAAATACAGGTGCAGATTATTAGGTATTCCTTCTCATGCTGAAAGGCTCTGGATTTTTAATAGTTGTTTCAATTAAGAAAATGTTGATTTTTCTTTCATGAGTTTTAATTTGGTGACTCAAATGTTTAAAAGATGAACTTTTCTGCATATTTCCTGGTAACAGAGGCATAATATGAAATAATTAGGCTAGGAAGCTGACTAAGTGTTTATTATTACTATTATCAATAGTATCATCATGTTGTAATTTACTATGCTATAAGAACTCAGTTTTGGACATTGACCCACTGAGTAAAAGAGTAAAAATGGAGGTAAAGAAACAAATTTGCACATATTTTATATAATATATATACATTTTTTACACATGCTCCCAAATACACATATCTATATAAGCTAAACTTTACCAGGCTCTTACTATGTGCCAGGCACCGTATTAGGTCCTTTACTTGGGTTATCTTATTTAATCTTCACAGCACCTGCTATGAGGTAGCTTCTATTATTTTTCTCATTTTTCATTTAAGCAAACCACAGTTTATAGAGGTTAAGTGTACAATGCATGTAAGTGGTGGAGACTGGATTTTAACCAAGCTGTCTGACTGTACAGCTGGAACTTTTAACTGCCACACTGCACTGCCCTGGTGCTTGTGTGATCACAGAGTCAGAATTGGAAAAAAATGTCAGACAATCTGTGAGCCTTCACTAAAGGGAAGTGCTGAAATCTTCATCTCAGACCAATGGCTATTTAGCCTCTGAGTAACTCTAGTAATTGGAATTTCATAACTTCACAAGACAGCCCATTCCATTGTTGGACAGCTTCTGTCACTGGACACCTTATTCATCTATGTATTGCAAGTGTGTCTGTGTATAATTTCCATGTATTGGTTAATTCTGCTTTCTGGAAGAATATTGAACACCTCTCTTCCTCTTCTATCTGGCATCCTTTCAAATGCTGTGCTCCTCTGAGTCTTCTCTTTCTTTAGCGGTTCTGCATGAGGTCTCCAGACCCATCACCATTACAATCACCCTGTGCAACAGTCTAGTTTAATCAGTCATTTCTGACAAGTCGCATTACGCAGAATTGGACACAGCAGTGTGGCAGACCATGCAGTGGAAAACTGGACTGAGCAGTAACACCTAGGTTAAGGTGTTAGCACTACTGTTTATTGTGTGACACTGGGCAAGTAGTAACATAGCTGGGCCTCAGACTCTAATCTGTAATATGGGTATAATAAGTACCCTAATATGCAGCTTTATTGTGGAGATCAAATAAGATGGGCCTGGTGCAAGTACTCTATGAAGCGTAGCCTCTGCCTTAGGCCTGTTAGCTTCTCTCTCCTTGGCTCGCTTTTCCACATCAGCATAACTTGCTCCCTCATCTTTGCATCTTTGCTCAAAACTCATTTGCTAATTGAGGCTTTTCTTTATCACTGTATTTAAAATTGCAACCAATCCCTTACCTTCTCTCTCCATCTTACCTACATTATCATGATTTGACATACACATATTTAACTTATTTATTTTGTGACCACCCCCACTAGAATGTAAACAATGTGAGCTCAAGAATTCATCTGTTTTAATCATTGCTGTATTCTCTGGACATAGCTGGTGATCAGAAAAATACTTGTTGAATGAATGAAAGAATTGCTGTGATGTTTTTGTTTCTGATGTGGACTATCAAAAAGTACAATGAGATGCTTCCCAGTGTCTTGAATAGAAGAAAAGTACAGCTGGCAAATTTATGGATTGTTCTTTTTATATTTCAAATTCATAACTTAATTGGTCAGTTAATTTCCTCATGCCACAGGAGTATTTTCTGACAAAATAGCTGAGCTGGATTCCTGGAGTGAAATGTTAGAATTCTCAAATTAAAAAATGTTACTGAAAATGAAAAAAAATAGTTTATCATTGGCTTCAATTTCTGATGACTTAAGGGCACAGTTTAGTGGGTAAATGCATATGAAATTTTATTTTAAAGTAAGAGCAAGTAATTGAATTTCCTGTTTTTGTATTCATGTAGCCACTCGTCATCTAGATTTCTGATTCCTTATTGATAGTATACCTTATAGTTAGAAGACCTTTGTTTCAAAGTGATCACAGCCCCAGATAGTTGGCTGTTTCTGCGTTAATATGGTTTTTAGAGTTAGTGGATGAAGGGGATTTAACTGGGCAAAGAGAAGCAGAAATGCGGATTTATTTAGGCCCTAGAAATAGGAGGTTAAGTAGGGCCAGAGGGATGCGAGGATCTCAGCTTGCCTCTTAGCATGAACAGAATCTAGGAAACATGTTACCTGCCTAGATAAAATTCTCAGGGCTGCGTTAAGAAAACCTGATTCACTTACCTGAAGGAGATTGTGGGGTTAAGATTACCGGGGCACAAGGAGTACTGAATTTCCAGAATGCTTGCTGTCTTTTGTGGTTTAGTGACTTGCACATCGAGCTAGCTGGCTGCCGGGTCTTAATGGACTAAAACAACTGAAGTCAGCAGAACATCTGATTGTAACAGGTGATCTTGTCTACTGGCAGGTTGAAGAGGGAAGAATTTCCTCACAGCAAAAAGTGGCTTGGGATATAAGAAAAAATAAAAAGATACACTTTCCTTACTCAAGAGAGTTGACTCTAGACCTATGAATTTTTGGCACATGCTTTTTTGTTGTTGAATGTTTGTACATCTACTCAGATCAAATATTGCTGTTAGCAGTTAGGGCTGTGTCACACTTCTGAATTTAAATCTGCAGAATCATGTTTGGTAACAGTGCCTGAAAAAATCCCACAGCTGTTTATTTAAACTTATTTTTATTTTGCTCTAAAATGTATTTTAATCACAGAGGAGCTTTTAGCAGAAATCAATCATTACTAAATACCAAAGCATTATGAATATACTTGGCATGGAGAATAATGATCAAATTAATGAACTGTTTATTTACAACTTGTTTTTGGGAAGGGAGGGTATGTATGTTTTAGAAGAATCTGTATTTGTGGTAGATGTATGAAAATATCTTTATGATTTTTAAAATTATTTTGGAATTAAAATAATTTCACTAGAGACATCACTGATACAAAGTCAGTGTAAATTTAATTAATGATAACAATCATGATGGAAGATTTTGTTAAGTAAACAATTCCCCTTGTCTAGAAAAGTGAACATTTGGGCACAGAATGACTAATCAGAACTGCATTAGGATTCAAGCTTACTAATTGGGTGTCAGGGAAGACATTGATCAGTGTAATGGTTAAACTAATAAAATTGAGTAGGAGAGCACAAAATTAGGAATTATGTGGTTCTAAGACTTTTCTCCTCCAAATAAATTGTAGTGTAATAGCGTAGTTGTAATAGTAGTAACTAGTACTGGTAGTGATAAAAATAACTAACAATTCTTGAATTTAAAACAATCTTATGAGAATGTTACTAATATAGAGTTATACACAAATTTTAGATTATGCAAGAGGCCTGCACCCCCTAAACCATGCATCGTTCAAGGGTCAACTATTTTTTTTTTTACTTTATGGACAAAGTGAGATACAGAAATTACTGCCATTCAACTGGCAAAGGACAGAACTGGGTTCAACCTATAAGCCTTCCATTCCGAAGTTTGGGCCTTAGTCCCTCTGCTACCCAATTCAACTGAAAATATACTTACTTATTCAGACCTACTTGGTGGTGTTGGTGGAGGAGTGAAGAAGGGGAAGACAACATAGCCTCTGACTCCTTAAGGAAGTTAATTCTACCAGAAAGAAAAGACAAGAGCAGATGGTTATTTAAGAGCCAGAATCAGTGGTTCAAGTGATGGGTACTCCAATAATTGTTTTGAAACGGGAAAATCACTATGGGCTGCAAATGGTTAGGAAAGACTTCCTATAAGAGGTGGATTTCGTATTATGCCTTAAGTGCTGATTAATTAATTTATTATTATTATTATTATTATTTTTGCCACAACACATTGTATCCCTTCGTGTTCAGGTTCTAATAAAAATTTTAGTTCCCCTATAAGAATTCTAGCCTTGTTTATCTTTAAAAGAGTTTTTGAACACTTTAAAAATATAGTTCAAATATGTGTATACTTTCAATGGTGCAGTTCTTTTTTGAAAATTAATAGACGTTAGTTGATTATTCCTTCTAAAATGGGGAAGTAATAATACTGGCTTATTAACAGTGTCTTCTGTATAGAAGTGGAAGACAGTTCAGAGTGATGATTAAGAATCGAAAGATAGTGTTCTGCTCAAAGAGTGAGGACTGCTTTAAAAAGACAACTTTCCACATTTCATGGTAACACCCATAGTAAATGCTTCCTTTAGCACTTGGGATGGGCTTGAGTCTATTAACTAAAGGAATTCTTTATTCAAATCTTATCTTTGGGCCCTTGTTTTAAAATCACATATAAGATCATTAAATCATTCCAACAGAAAAGAAAATCTTTAAAATACATACAAAAAGGCATAAAGAATAATACAACAAATACCAGTGTACTCAACTTCCAGCTTTAAAAAGTAGAACTTTGTAAGGCAGAAGAAACCCTCTAATTTCATCCCCTCCTTCCCCTGCAGAAATAATCATATTGCTAAATTTGCATTGTATCATCCCATGCATTTCTTTGTATTTTTCCTACATATGGTTATGTATTAAGCAATATATAATACTCTTTATGTCAAATTATATGCATTTTTAATTCTTGTTTTTTTTTTAACTGTGGAATTCATTTCGATGTATATAGCTCTAGTTCATTCATTTTTTTACTGCTTAATAGTATTTGATTGCATGAATAAAGCAGTTTATTTAGCTATTCTATTAGTAGATGTTTAGATTATTTGAAATTTATTACAGTGAAGTGAATAATTTTGAATATCTCTTTGTCTATATATGTGACAGTCTTTCATATGTCTACAGACCATTTTCTTAGCTTTCTGTGATTTGTTCATCTCTTTTGCCCATTTTTTCTAATGGATCATCTTTTTTGATTTAATAGATATTATTTAGATATTATGAATAGTCCCTCTTTATTGACCACATGTGTTGAAAATATCATTGCCTAGGCTGTGGTTTACCTTTTTACTTTTTTGTAGTATCTTTTGAAGAGCAGACTTTTAAAATTTTAACATAGAAAAAAAATTTCCCCCTTTTTCATTTATACCATATGTGTCTAGTTTAAGAAGTTTTCTATATTGAGAGAATAAAAATTGTGTTAAAAGTGTCCTTAAAAGCTAAACATGAAAATATCAAGCATGACCATTTAAAAAAGGTAGTTGAAATGGGCTCACATGCAGTTAATATATATATTTTTTATCAATATCAGTTTACTCAAAACAGATTATTGTGAGATGAACAGTAAAACTGCCTAAAATATGAATGCTTTCCATTGCTCGTTTTATTCTTGTTTTAGACTGAAAGTCGTAGCAGTTTTAGAATGGACCTTTGCTTAAAGAAAATAATTACAACCTTTTGAAAGTGATATTATTTGTAGGAATAGAGTATGGCTGTGGTTCTCTATATGTAGGCCTCATACCAGCAGCATTAGGTACCTGGGAATGTGTAAGAAATACAAGTTATTGGGCTAACTCCAGACCTCCTAAATCAGAAACTCTCTGCCAAGTCTTCCAGGTGATTCCAAGGCAGGTCCAAGTGTGAGAACCACTGAAATGGGATAAAGGAGAAGGAAGTACTGATTCTGTTATATTGGGGACTGCTTTGTGTGTTATGCATTTGTGAAAAGCCACATTTCTATGGATTGCTTTTCTACCTGTTGCCTTATTTTAGCTATTATTTCTCAGATATTTTGCCCACAGCAATACCCATTTGTGGTCCAAGTAGAGTGCCAAGGGTTAAGTTTTTAGGTCTAATTTTTACTCGTGTTTTTCCTTTAAAGGACTTGCCCTTGTTACTCGCTGTTAGGGAAAAACATTGGAACCGCAATGTGGTCTTTGAATAGTTTGCTTTCACACATGAACAAATAGGTAGCCAAAATTTGGGGGGAATCACTCTACATATTTCCAGAGCTCTTTCTCTGTACAATTCCCTCCTTTATGGCATTCTACCCTGACCAAGTCTTATATGTCTGGCCTTTCTGAATTCTGATGTGTCTTTTCAGTTCACTGTTATTCAGGATCTGTTTGGGTTCTGCCACCTTGTACTGTGGCCCGAAAACTGCCTTCAGAAAATAACTAGGCACAAGTGGATCTGTGCGTGGGAGATCACCTTATTTATTTCTCTCCTCTGGGGAATTATAGCCCTGCACTGCTTTCTGCCCAATATTTGAAAACTTGTTTCATATTTTTTGTTTTGTTTTCTAGCTGTTTAAGGTGGATTGTAAATCTAGTCCTTTTAAACTTTATCTTTGCTAGAAACTCCCTAGTTTATCTACAATGAAATAGAAAATATAAAGTGTACCATTGATGGCTTTGACTGATGGCTGTGTATCCCAGCCCCATATCAAGATATAGTATATTATCCTCACCCCGAAAAAACCATTCATTTTTCTTTCCATTTAATCTCCTTTCCCATCTCCTAGATGAAACATTAATCTTATTTTTTTCACCACTGATTGGTTTGTTCTAGAATGTCATCTAAGTGGAAACTTAGAGTATGTACACCTTTGTGTGAGTATTTATTATTCACTCTATATAATATTTTTAGATTCATTCGTGCTATTGAATACATCAGTAGCTTATTCCTTTCTATTGCTGAATAAGTAGTACTTTATTGTACAGATACACCAAAATTTGTTTACTCATCCTGTTATTGATGAATACATTGGCTATTTCCAGTTTTGGGCTATTATGAATAGAGTTGGTGTGAACGTTCTTGTGTAAGTGTTTTTTGTGATATGTATTTTTATGTCTCTTGGGTAGTAAATAAGAGTGGATTTTCTAGGCTATAGGGAAATCCATCTTCAACTTTCTAAGAAATTGTGAAACCTTTTCTAAATTTGGTTATGTCATTTTACATTTCCACCAGATATGTATGAGAGTTTCAGTTGCTTTCATACATTTCTTAATTTTAGCTCTTCTTGTGGGTGTAAAACATTGTCTCACTATGATTTTAATTTGTTTCTCTAATAACTAATAACATTGAATACTTTTTCATGTGGTTACTGACTCTTTTTATAGCTTTTATGACATATATTTATGTCCTGACCGTTTTTTAGTTGAGTTGTTTGTCTTTTTTTAAATGATATGTAGAAGTTCTTCATATAGCTGTCTCCAAGTCTTTTGTCAGATATGGTGTACATTTTCTCACAATTCTTTGCTTTTTATTTTCTTAATGATGTCTTTTGATGAGTAGCAGACTTAACTTTGATGAAGTCTAATTTATCAGTGTTTCTCTAATGATTAGTGCTTTTTATGAGTTCTCTAAATAATCTTTCCTAATTCATCCTGTCTTCTTCTATTTTAGTTTTTATATTTAAGGCTATGATTTAGTTAAATTTAATTTTTGTGTAAGATTTGAATAAATGACAGTATTCATTTGGATAAATGGCAGTATTCTCATATATTTAACTAATTGTTCTTGTACTATGTGTTGAAATGACTTTATTTTCCCAACTGCCATATGCCTTTGTCAAAAATGAATTGACTGTAAAAGTGTGGATCTAGTTCTGCTTGCTATTTTGTCCCATTGCTCTGTCATTCTAATACCACATTGTCTTCATTGCTTTGTTTGTTTGTGTGTTAAGTGTTGCAAGTAGGCAGTTTGATTTTTCCAGCTTTGTTCTTTTTCAAGATTATTTTGGCTATTCTAGTTTTTTTTTTTTTTAATTTTAGTTTAAAATTTAGAATTAATTTATCGATTCTAAGAATAAAGTTGACTGGACTTTTGATTAGGATTATTTACATAGGTCAATTCCAGGAGGCTTAAAATCTTAATAATGTCTTCCAGTCCATGGACACAGTACATTTCTCTATTTAGGTCTTTAATTTTACTGGACAATGTTTTATAGTTTTCAAGGTGGAAGTCTTCCACATCTACTGTTAAATCGATTCCTAATTATTTGGCTTTTTAAAAGTTCTGACAAATGGATTTTGTGTAGACATATAGTAGATTTTTTGCATATTAACCTTGTGCCCTGAGACCTAGATAAATTCATTAATAAATTCTAGTAGTTTTTTATTTTAAGATTCCTTAGGTTTTTTTTTTTAATAGACATTCATGTTGTATATTAATAAGTAGAGTTTTACTTCTTCCTTCCCAATCTATATAACTTTTTATTTCTTTTTGTATTCTACTGTCTGTTATTTCCGGTAAAATATTTAATAGAAATAAGAAGAGTGGATATCCTTGTTGTGTTTCCAGTATTAGGAGTAAAGCATTCAGTGTTTCATTATTAAGTGTAATGTTTTCTGTAGATTTTTATAGATCTTTATCACAGTAATTTCCCTTCTTTTTTAAAATTTATTGAGTTGTTTTTTTATTATGAATCATTTTGAATTTTTAAAATATTTCTTATGAAACTATTAAAATGATCATGTTGCTTTTTTTCCTTAAAAATATTATTTACTATACTCCTTATGCTGTACTCTACATCTCCATGACTATTTTGTAACTACTAATTTGTACTTCTTAATCCCTTTACCTTTTTCACCCAGTCCCCCAACCTCCCTCCCATCTGGCAATCACCAGTTTTTTCTCTGTATCTATAAGTCCATTTTTGTTTTGTTCGTTTATTTTGTTCCTTAGATTCCACATATAAGTGAATGGACCTAGAGGATATTATGCTAACTGAAATAAGCCAGATAAAGACAAATATCATATGATTTCACTTTTATGTTGCTTTTTAAATAATTTTATTACTATGTTGAATCACAGCGATTGAATTCTGAATGTTAATCTTACATTCTTAGAAAAACTCTGCTTGGTGTTGATTTTTATAAATTTCTGGGTTTGATTTACTAATATTGTGTAAAAGATTTTGAATCTGTGTTTATTACACATATTGGTTTGTAGTATTTTTTTTCTCCTTGTAATATTTTATAAATTTTGGTATCAGAGCTATACTAGTATGCATATCAAATTATAAAACAAGTTGTGGTATTTCCTCTTTCTCTGTTTTTCACAAAAAACATTTGTGAAGTCTGTTCTATCCTTTCTCCTTTGTTTTTTGGAAATTTTTTTTATAAATTTGGTATAATTTCTTATTTCATTGTTTACTATAATCTAGTAGCGAAACCATATGGTAATGGAATTTTTGTATGAGTGTGGTGAGGTTTTTAATAAATATTTAATTTTTTTAATAGATATAGGGCTACTCAGAATTCTTTGTCTTCTTTTTTTCAGTGTTGGTCAGTATATTTTTTTTCAAGAAGTTATTCGGTTCATCATAAGTTCTCAAACTTATTTAGCATGGATTGTTCATAATTTTGCCTTGTTATTTTTTCATAGCTAGAGGACATATAGTAAAATTCCTTATTATTCCTGATCTTTGTATGATTGGTATCATTTCTCCTTTTTTTTCCTTTTGATAAGTCTTTCTAGACATCAGTTTTATTAATCTTTTAAAAAAACCTTGCCTTTTCAATTTTCCTTATTTTTTGACTTTTATCGACTTGCATTTTGATTCTATCTCAATTATATTTTTCCTTCCTCTGGTTTTAATTTGCTATTCTTTTTCTAATTTTCTAAAGTAGAAATGTAGGTCAGTGAATTTAAACTTTTCTTTTATAAAATGAATATTTGAAACTATAAATTTTCCTTTACAAGCTGTTTTGGCTTTCTCCCTCAAATTTTGACATGTTGTGTTTCCATTATCATTTAGTTTGAAATATATTGTAATTGCATTTATAATTTTTTTCTTTGTCCACTATTTTATATAGAAATGTGTTGCTCATTTTCCAAATATTTGAGTTTTTTCTAGATATTTCTGATTGTATTTCTTGTGGTTAGAGAAAATATTGTCTCAGCATATGAGCCATGGGAACTTGAAAAGAATATGCATGTATCTATAAGGTGTAATATTCTGCAAATGCCAATCAGTTCAAGATTGTTGGTAGTATTTTCAAATCTTTTACATCATCATCATTATTTCAGGTCTAGTTATTCTATCAGTTATTGAAAGAAGCATGTTATAATCTTTACATGTTATTGTGGATTTGTCTACCTCTTAAATTATTTCAATTTTTTGCTTCATATGTTTGGAGTTATGTTATTGCTATTAAGTGTATACACATTAAGGATTATTAATCTTCCTGATTAATTGACTTTTTTATCATTATGAAATGTTCCTCTACATCTCCAGTAATATTTTATTGTCATGAAGTTTCTTTTGACTAATATTAATAAAGCCATTCCAGATTTCTTATGTTTACTGTTTGCATTTTTAGTTACTTTCAACCTATTTTTGTCTGAAATAGTTAATTACTGTAACCTAAATATTCCCAATTTAGCCCTTCAGAAACAAATCGGATAACTTAGAGCATATATGTAAAAGCTTCCTTTTCTGAGAAATTGCCAAATATGTGTATAAATTAATGAATTTCTTTTATTTTGTCAGTAATTTTCTCATTTCAGTAAAACATATGAGGGGGTAAAACCCAAATTTTGCAATTTTCTTATAGTAATCGAAAGGATAAATAGATTTAGACACAGAAACCATGATGAGTTAAAGATCTCAATTTCTGTTACAGCATGAGCTATTTTAAGAAATTCCTATGGGTTTAAAAAATGATGTTAATTGATTACTTTCTAGTGAAATTGAACCATCAATATAGCTAAGGTTATTCCTATTGTTTGAATATTCCATTTATAAGATTAAATAGATTGGTGATATTTTCAATAAAAGGCCTCTTTCATGGTCACAAGATAGCAGTATAAAAATGGTTCTAGAAATTCTTAATACAACTGGCATGACTTTAAAAAAAAAGATACATATGCAGCTACTATTCTACCTATACTCTCCATGGGTACCATGAGATTCAGGCTTGGCTACGGTGTCATCATGAGGCCAACTGTTGGGTATGATGAGTATGTCCGGGTTGGTAATCTCAGGTTGCTCAGGTCTAAATTTTAAGGGAGAAAGCAAGTTCACATGGGTAGAAGAAATGGAGAGATTGAAAGTTTGGTATAGTTACCTGGGAAAAGTTTTTAGGCCACAGGATTGCTGTCAATTTTGACCTTGAATGGGTCCTGTTACATGGGTAGAAGTAGAAATCAGTTCTAATGGTAGGAAGAAAGCTAGGGACCACTTCCTGCTCTGAATGCCCTCGCCTGATACCCGGGGACATGTGCTTTACGCTGTTTTTGTTACTGTAGAAGGTACCATACTGATCTTTTGGATTGGCCTGTAGCTTCTTTTAGTATTCCTTAGTTGATTAGGGGTTGTAGTGCTACTGAGTGGGACGGGGGGTAGGTAGCATGGATCCTGTGAATTGACATGTTCTTGATGGAGAAGAGCTATGTATTGTTATAGGATGCAACTTCTGTAGTGTGAAAGTAGGTGAGTCTGTCAGTCTGATTTTTTAGGATATGCAATGATAGAACTAAGTTGATAGTCTGGGCAGAAGCAGATTGGAACAGACAATCGTAGAGGAAAGCATGAGAACCATTCCTGAGTGAAGGCTTACTTACGGCAAGGGCTATATCGCCTCCATGTGTAGCTTGGAGCAAGTTGTGGAGTAGAGTTTAAAGGGATAAAATGAAAAGGACATCATGTGCTAGAGCAGCAGTCCCCAACTTTTTGGCACCAGAGACCAATGTTCCTATAAGAATCTAATGCCTGATGATCTGAGGTGGAGCTGAGGCGGTGATGCTAGCACTGAGGAGCAGCTGTAAATACAGATGAAGCTTTACTCACCTGCCCCACCGCTCACCTCCTGCTGTGCAGCCCAATTCCTTACAGGCCACGGACTGGTGTCAGTCTGTGGCCCAGGAGTTGGGGACCCCTATGATAGAAGATGTATAGAATAAAAGTGCTCAATATTTGTGAAACAGTTCCTCTTGTTTAGTAGGCGATTTTAGGCTGGTAAAAGTAGAACTCTAATCTATTTTTTAAGTGCAAATCTAAGTAGAAAGTAAAAGACATACTTGTAAAATGAAGCCTTATGAGAGGCTATGAAGCATTGTCGATTGCTCCTTGAAGCTTGTGGTAGTCTCCTTGTTGCAATTCAAATGAGTGAGACAAATGAATATTAGGGTACTTTTTCAGACTTAAAAATGAGCCTTAAAGAAAATGTTTCTGTGGGGCTGCTCGTGCTTTCTTGATTTCATATCTTCAGTGTACTCAAAAGTGAAGTCTATGAGAAGGCGTTACATAATGGTAGCTAGGAAACAAATCTTATTTCCTAATATGTCATTTACAAAATGGGACTTCTTTGGATAGTGTCATCTACCTTTTCCAGGGGACTCAGTGCCTCACTATCTCCCCTCTTTAGTCTTTTGTTTTTCATGAAGCTCAGGTCCTGGCTGAGCTGGTGACCAGGAGCACTGTTTCTCTCCCGGGATTGGCTGAAACTCTCTCACTTGCCTCTTCTGGGTGTTTCTTTGGTTTGGGCTTCATTCTGTAATCATCTTCATTTTATGACATGTAAATTTTTCTATTTCCAGAGTGTAGCCTCATAAAGTTTTCAAATTTGTGGAGTTTATGGATTTGAGTTAGGTAGGTTATTAGAATTTTTCTATATACCCTGTAAGAACAATATATTTGTTTTGGTAATAGGGATTATGTCTCTGTCAGTGTGTGAAATACCAGTGTTATAACTAGGAATCACGTAAAATTCTTCCAAATTATTTTTAAAAATATGTGTTAACAGTAGATATCAAGTCCCTTCTATGTTTTTACACAGTGGAAGATGATTGCTGATTGTTTTCTGTACATATGAATCTGCATTTCTGAATCTGTACTTTTTGCTGACTTATAAATGTGTTTGATGTGTTTTTCCTGAGTGAAATTCTGCTGCATTCCTTGCCAGAATGCAGAGAAAATCTTCCCTATGACCAAAAAAAAAAAAAAGAAGTATTGAGAAATCAAAAGTCAGGGAACAAAAGTTTGCATAGAGAAAGTGATAAGAGGCCATAGACAATTAAAATCTGTGATTAGTTAACTCTTTCAACAGGAAGAAAATGATAGTTGGCCTGTTTTGATGGAAATGAAACAGAGGAAAAATAAAGCAAACATCTTTTTACCTTTACTAGCCCCTTGTCATGCACAGATTCATTGCTGAGAAGGCTTTTAAAGGCCCCCTTAATAATTGAAGTGGAGAATTTTGAAATCTTAAGTAACTTCTGATTTTTTTAATGTAAAATTTCACATGATATTAATCTGCTGAGCACTTCACAGTACAATATGTGCTGAAACAATAGCAATAATTAGGGAATTTGTCAGCTCAATTTAATCCAAAAATTGTGCTATACTTTGTCCAAACTTTACTGAAACTAACAATTAAAATGTTCCATAATATCTTGCTTTTCTGACATTGCCAGAGTTCTGCTGTGCCCCGGACTGATATCTGATACATGCATATTCCTCCATCATGGTACATGGGGATTTCCTCCTGTACTCAGACTTTGCCTTATCATATTCATCTCAGTGATTTAGGGAGTGTTCAGCTAGTGTTCTTCAGTTTCTTGCTTTACTGGGAGGGCAATTACTGTATTTATTATAAGGTTCACATGAGATAAAATCTGGCTTTCTCTCATATAGATTACCCTCTAACCTAAACCTGTGTATAAACTAGATTTTACCTTTTTTTTTTTTTTGTATTTTCTTTACTCAGGAATTGTTTTTGGTGAAAGTTTAAGGGTATATTGTAGAAAGGCATAAGTTTAGATGGAATATATTCACTGGTAGTAAAGAAAGGATATATTACAAAGTAAAGAGAGAGAGATGTGACCTTCGGGTTAACTAATTAAATCCCCCTCCTAATCCATTCTCTCTCCAATGCCATTTTCCCTAGTACATAATTGGCAAAGACTTACTGATGAGAGCCAAGATTGAGAGCAGGCCAAGCAGCCTTCTTTGACTGCCTGACTTATATTGATATATTCATTCATTCATTTATTCACTCACTCATTCAAGTATTTGGTAGTATGCTTACGATAAGCTAGTCAGTGCTCATGGCATTGGGGATACAGTGACTAGCAGCTTGCTGTTTGGTCATTTTGAGAAGTTTTTCTTCCCTACTTCCAAAATCCACTGTGTCATTTGAATTAGTGGAAGGAGCACCATACATCTAACTGTGGACATGAAAAGGTCTGAAGTCCACAGGCTTGGTGCAGTTTGAGGAAAGCTGATCAGGAAGGGAGATCAGAGAACCTGAGAGACAGAATTCTCATTCCATTGACTGGGTTTGCTCAATTCCGAAAGCACTTTGTTGACAATTTAAATTTTCCGAGCATGTTTAATGTGCTATTATGTAATTCTTATCTTCCTCCCCATTTCCCAATGTGTGTTTTATAGTTAAAGATGTCTCAGAATTGAGGGGGTGAGGTCCACAGGTTGGAGCTTCTTACCACAACCACAAAATGATTGGTATAGAGTTCTGAGGCTTCATTCAAAACCTGCCTTCATTTTCTTTTTTATAACTTCTGTTTTGAAAAATATAGAATAAGAAATATTTGTGTAGAATTAGTATTGATATTTTTATATCTTATGTAGTATGTTTTATAATGTTTATTGTGGAAAAGTTAAAAACTACAGAAAAGTATAAACAAGAAAATAAAATCAGACTTCCTCAACTCATAGTCAATGTATTATTTGTATTTTGGTGAATAACTAAGTCTATTGTCCCCCCTCCTTTTATCCTCCTTTCCTTCCCTTCTGTTCTTTCTCTCTCTCCTTCTTTCCCTCCTTTGTGTCTCTAAATCTATCAATCTATCAATCTTTATGGACTTTTCCCCCTTCAAATTTCCATTTTGACTACATTTACTCTTATGTTTTACCAGATCTGTAGTTATCATATAGGAAATATTTTCCCATACTTTAAACTATTTTCAAAAACATTTTCAATTGTATAATATGTCACAATTTAATTAATAAATCTCTATTGTTAAATGTTCAAACTAGTGACAGGTTTTTTTAAAAAATAATTATAAATAATCCTATAAGATTATCCATGGCCATAAAGTATTGGTCATTTTTTTAAGATAAAATCTTAAAATTTTAGAACTTGTATTGCTGGGCCAAAGGGGAATAAATATTTGAAGTTGTTTAATACATTTTAGGGAAATATTCTCCTGAATGGTTATCTAATTTAAACTTAACACCAGTCTTAGACCAAAAAAGTGAAGCTCTGTATAGAATTTTCCTCTGTATAGAATTTTCATCATTAATCCTGGAGATGAACTAACTTTAGAATTTAAGATTATAATTCAAAACAGTTTTGACAGTTCAGAGATTTGGTTAGTTCATAGCAAATTTTAGTTCATTAGGAGAAAATGAGAGTAGGAGAAATAAGAGAGAGAAAAATTACCAAAATACTATTTGCAGAATAGTTGTTTATGCACACATTACCTGAAGGAGAATCCAGGGGTCACAGGGAATGTGACTAGATTTTTCCAAAGCCCTGTGGGGGACTTTGGTATGGTAAGCTCTGTTCTCAAATGCAAAGAAAAAGCCCATTTGAACTATTGCTCTATTCTAAAACGACTATTAAAATTTTATATTTTTAGCCATTAAGAATTCAAAGATACTAAATGCCTGACTAGGGAACATTAAATGTTCATTTTAATTATTTACTATAATTATTTGAATATAAATGGGATTTTAAAAAGGCTTTCTGAAAGTTACTACTGGTCTTTCCTCAATTGAACAGAGAATATGTTTAGGAAGCTCATATTTTTTTTCCCTATGAAATTTTAGGGGAAGTAGAATTATCTCAACCTTTCAAGTGGCACATCGAGGATAGACATGCTCTCCTAAAATAAGAACAGCATATGCTTATAACCTCTCTCTCCCTCCAAAACGAGAAAGCAGTTTGAAAAACCTGATTCTGTTTGGTTGTTGTTTGTAGTTCTTTGTATGTTTGGGGTGTAATTTATACCATAGAAGCCTGTACCAATATATCTTATTAGCAATTCGTTTCTGTCCATTTGTGGTACAGTTCTGATTAATGTTCAGACAAGTGACCCTGAGATAGTTATGATCCAGACAGACTTTATAATTTGATCTTTTTTTTTTTCTGTTGACTGATATCTAGCATGGTTTTAAGACTATTAACAAATCACATGTGACAACTTAAAAATCAGAACATTTATTCAGCTCTCTTAAATCAATTAAATATCTCTGCAAGGTGACAGGGAGTTTGCTACATTTTTATTACCCAGAGAACTTTGTACTCTTGTGTTAATAAACTATTTTTAAACTCTTTTTCTTTTTTTTAGCCTTGATTCTCACCATTCATAATTGAATGTCAGATCCTTTTCCAACCAATATACTTTAAGTAGGTTACTTACTATTTTTGTTATTATCGTTGTTAATTTTAGTCAGTACTTTTGTATATAATAGTGAGCTTGTTTCTTTAGGGAGGATCATCTGTAGCTCTGTGCTCTCTGCACACAGGGTGCTTTTCTGAAGTACTGACAGGCAGTGAGCTTACTGCTTCCCATTGCTGACATAACAGATGGAGGATGAACCAGCCAAGAGAAATGGTTGCTGTGAAAGCTAAAATAAGTGAAGCTGTAATTCTAATTAGTTTGTCCTACTAAACAGTATCTAGTCCTTCATGTATTCTACACCTGTGAAAGGTTAAAAAAAATGGCAGCTGTACTCTGCTTTTGGAAAACTATTCGTTATGTAAGTTTTTTTTTAAAAATATAATTCAATATATATTCATTGCAGAAAACTAGGAAAATTTAGAGAATAAGAATCACCAATAATTTTATGAGATAAATCCTATTTACATTTTTGTATTTCCTAATTTTACATAATTTGAGGTCTTTCTGTACATGTAATTTCATGTCCTCACTTTTTTCCACTCAGCATACCATAAATACTGTCCCATGCTAATAAAAAAATCTCTGAAAATCCAATTTTTAATAGATAAGTAATGTTTACTTAACTATTTGTTGGTTCCAGTTTTCAATTATACAAAATTATATGATGACTGTACTTTATACAAATTTCTGATTATAAAGAAACAGCTTTATGCTACCTGTTAGAGTGTATATTTTTAGTGCTAAATTATAGAATATCAAATAAGTACACATTGGCGCGGGTGGAAATAAGTCTGAAAAGTCTTTATATGGTGGTATATGAGCTGTTCTTTGAAAGATCACAGTGAGAGCCTTGGCAGCTATAAGAGTCAGGGAAGCACTACTGGGGAAAATTTATGAGCAGGGATGTAAATGTGTACATCTTTTTTTATGAGTGTGATCCAACCACAGTGGAAGGATAGGCTTGAGAAATTGAAGGAAATAAAGTTTGAAATGTGGGGTGAAAATTTGAAGTTGTTAGTAGGATAGATATGGCAGTCAAAGGTCATGAATTTTCTGGGCCTTTCTACTTTCAACTATTCATTGAAATTATCCTGTAGCACATTTTATGTACAGAGCTCCTCTTTTTGGAGGCCCACAAGGGGCTTGTACTTCAGTAGGGGAGATGATATTTAACCAATGAATGCAGTGGTTTATAATGTTATCTTCAAATACATTCGTATTGTCAGATGGCGCTGGTCTGAAAAGTATGCTCGTGGTGGCAATTAGAAATCTTTGGAGGTGCAGAATCAGAGCAGAGTCACAATTTAAACGTTGCAAATATTTTAAAGATTGTTCTCAGTATTGAGTAGAGTGGCTTGGTTAAAGGCAGTATGCAAAGTCCATTAAGAAATGCAGAGTTGGAAAGCAGGGACTTTAAGACTTAGCAGAATGAATTGGAGGAGAAAAGGGCTTATAATTCAATAATTTATTTTAGTGGTTCCATACAGAGTAGACTCATCAAAATATAAAAGTCTCAGTCCTGGATGCTAATGAACTTAGACAAAGAGTATGTGAACTCAGTGATAACTTTAACAAAGAGATAAGAGACATAAAAATGGAGGTAAAAACAAAAGTGTAAAGGAACCAATCAGAAATGAAGAATATAACTGACATGAGGAATACGTCAGAGGGAAATCAACAGTAGATTAATGAAGCAGAGTGTCAAATCAGTGATTTGGAAGATAAGGTAGCAGAAAACACCTAATCATAACAGCAGGAAGGAAAAAGAATTAAAAAACATTAGGATAGGTTAAGGGGCCTCTGGGAGAACATCAAGTATGTCAGCATTTGCATTATAGGGGTACCAATAGGAGAAAGAGAGAGCAAGGGATTTAAAACCTATTTGAGTAAATAATGACTGAACACTTCCCTAACCTAGAAGGAAATAGACATACAAGTACAGGAAGCCTAGAGAGTCTCAAACAAGATGAATCCAAACAGGTTCACACTGAGAACCATCATAATTAAAATGTCAAAGGTCATTTTAATGTCAGAGAATCTTAAAAGTGACAAGAGAAAAGTTATTTACCTACAAGAGAACTCTCATGAGACTGTCAGCTGATTTCTCAACAGAAACTTTGCAGAACAGAAGAGACTAGCACAAAGTATTCAAAGTGATGATAAGCAAGGACCTACACCAAAGATTACCCTGCCCAGCAAGGCTGTCATTTAGAATTGAAGGAGAGATAACTTCCCAGAGAAGAAAAAGCTAAAAGAGTTCATCACCATCAAACCAGTATTACAAGAAATGTTAAAGGTACTGCTTTCAGAAGAAGAGGAGGAAAAAAAGATTTAAAAATATAAATAATAAAATGGCAGTAACTATATAACCTATCAATAGTTACTTTAAATGTAAATAGATTGAATGCTGCATTCGAAAGACATTGGGAGGCTGAATGGATAATAAACAAGACCCATAGGTATGTTGCCTACAGAAGACCTACTTTAGATCTAAAGACATACACAGACTGAAAGTAAAGGGAAAAAGATAATTCATGCAAATTGGGTAGCAATATTCATATCAGACAAAATAGACATTAAAATAAGGGCTGTAACAAGAGGCAAAGAAGGGAATTTTACAATGATAAAGTGATCAATCCAACAAGAAGACATCACTCTCGTAAACATCACACACACAATGTAGGAGCACCGAAATATATAAAGCAAATATTGACAGACATAAAGGGAGAGGTCGACAGTAATACAGTTATAGTAGGGGAATTTAACATCTATTGACATAAATGACATATTAGATCAAATAGATTTAATTGATATTTTTATGACATTTCACTCAAAAACAATTTTTTTCTCAAGTGTACATGGAACATTTCTCAGGATAGACCACATGTTAGACCACAAAACAAGTCTCAATTAATTTAAGAAGATTGAATTCATACCAAGCCTCTTCTGTGATCACAATGGTATGGAACTAGAAATCAATTAGAAGAAACTGAACAACACACAGACACATATAGGCTAAATATAATGTTACTAAACAATGAACGAGTTAACAATGAGATCAAGGAAGAAATCAAAAGATATCTTGAGACATATGAAAATGAAAACACAACAACCACAAGTCTATGGGGCACAACCAAAACTGTTTTAAGAGGGAAATTTATAGCAATAAAGACCTACCTGAAGTAACAAGAAAAAAAATCCTAAACAATCTAACCTTATACTCAAAGTAACTAGAAAAAAAAGAACAAAGTCCAAAATTAGTAGAAGGAAGGAAATGATAATGATCAGAGCAGAAATAAATGAAATACAGTCTAAAAAAACAATAGAAGATCAATGAAACCAGGAGTTGGTTCTTTGAAAAGATAAAATTGATGAACTTTTAAGCAGACTCATCAAGAAAAAGAGAGGACCCAAATTAATAAAATCAGAATTTAAAGAAAAGTGACAACTGACACCACAGAAATACAAAGGATTATAAAAAAATACTGTGAACAATTATATGCCAACAAATTGGACAATCTGGAAGAAATAAATTTCTAGAAACATGCACTCTTCCAAGACTGAATCAGGAAGAAACTTTTCCCAAGCATTCAAAGAATTAACACCTATCCTTCTCAGATAATTCCAAAATATTCAAGAGGAGGGAAAGCCCCCAAGCTCATTCTAGGAGGCCAGAATTACCCTGATTCTAAAATCAGACAAAGACATTGTAAAAAAGAAAATTATAGGCCAATATCACTGATGAACATAGGTGCAAAATTTTTCAACAAAATATTAGCAAACCAAATTCAGCAATACATTAAAAAGATCATACATCATGATCAAGTGGAATTTACTCCTGGGATGCAAGGTTAGTTCAATATCTGCAAATCAATTGACGTGATATAGCACATAGAGAAAATGAAGGACAAAAATAGGATATCAATAGATGCAGAAAAAACATTTGACAAAATCCAGCATCCATTTATGATAAAATCCTCATTGAAATGGGAATAGAGGGAACATTCTCAATACAACAAAGGCCATATATGACAAACCCACAGCTAATATTATAATGGTAAAAAACTAAAAGCATTTTCCTTAAGATCAAGAAAAAGATAAAGATGTCTACTTTTATCACTTTTATTCAACCTAGTATTGGAAGTCCTAGCCACAGCAGTCAGACAAGAAACAATTAAAGGCATCCAAATTGGAAAAGAGGAAGTAAAACTATCATTATTTGCAGATGATATGACACTATATATAGTGAACCCTAAAGACTCTACCAAAAAACCGTTAGAACTGATAAATGAATTCAGTAAAGTAGTAGGATACAAAATTAATATTCATAAATCAGTTGCATTTTTATTCACCAATGATGAACTATCAGAAAGAGAAGAAAACAATCCATTTACAATTACATCAAAAAGAATAAAATACCTAGGAATAAATTTAACCAAGGAGATAAAAGACCTCTACTCAGAAAATTATGAGACATTGAAGAAATGGAAGTATATACCATGCTCGTGGATAGGAAGAATTAACATTGTTAAAGTGCCCATACTGCCCGAAGCAATCTGCAGATTCAGTGCAATCTCTATCAAAATACCAATGGTATTTTCACAGAACTAGACCAACTAATCCTAAAATTTTTATGGAACTACAAAAGACCTCAAATAGCCAAAGCAATCTTGAGAAAGAAGAACAAAGTTGGATGTATCACAGTACCTGGTATCAAATAACCCTACTACAAGACTATAGTAATCAAAACAGCATAGTACTGGTATAAAAAGAGACAAAGATACTTAGAACAGAATGGACAGCCCGGAAATAAATCTACACCTGTATTGTCATTTAATCTATGACAAAACAGATAAAAATATACAATGGGGTAAAAACAATAAAAAGTGCTGGGAACAGTGGACAGACTCATGAAAAAGAATGAAACTGGAGTACTTTCTTACACCATATACAAGAATAAACTCAAAATGGATTATAGATTTAAACGTAATATCTGAAACCATAAAAATCCTAGAAGAAAACCTAGGCAGTAAACTCTTTGACATTGCTTTTAGTAATATTTTTTTGGATATGTCTCCTTGGGCAAGGGGAAAACAAGAAAAAATAAACAAATAGGACTACATCAAACTAAGAGTTTTACACAGCAACAGAAACCACACAACGAAACAAAAAGGCAACCTACTGAATGAGAAGATACATCTGATAAGGAGTTAATATCCAAAACATATAAGCAACTCATATAATTTAACAACAAAAAAACAAATAGTCCTATTAAAATATGGGCAGAGGACCTGAATAGACATTTCTCCAAAGAGGACATACAAATGGCCAATGGACATATGAAAAGATGCTCAACATCACTAATCATAAAGGAAATGAAAAATTAAAACCACAATAAGATAGCACCTCACACCTGTCAGAATGATTGTCATCTATAAATCAGCAAATAAGTGTTGGTGAGGATGTGGAGAAAAACTGAAATGCACTGTTGGTGGGATTATAAATTGGTGCAGCTGCTATGGAAAACGGTATGGAGGTTCTTCAAAAAATTAAAAATAGAACTACCATATGACCCAGAGACCCCACTTCTGGGTATTTATCTTAAGAAATCAAAAACATTAAATCAAAAAGACATATGCATCCCTATGTTCTTTGCCCCATTATTTACAATAGCCAAGATATGGAAGTATCCATATCTTGGCTATTGTAAATAATGGGGCAAAGGACATTGATAGACAAATGGATAAAGAAGATGCAGTACATAAATACAATGCAATATTACTCAGCCATAAAAACAAATAAAATTATGCCAGATGCAACAACATGAGTGAGTCTAGTGGGTATTATGCTAAGTGGAATAAGCCAGAGAAAGAAAGGCAAATACTGTATTTCACTTCCATGTATAACCTAAAAAAAACAAAACAAGCAAGCAAACAAAAAATACTCAATGATACAGATGTTTAGACTTATCAGGGTGATCATTTTGTAAGTTATATAAATGCTTAATCACTTTGTTGTATACCTGAAACTTACATAAAATTGTATATCAAAAGTAATTTTTTAAAAAATTAAGAAAAATTCTCAGTCCTGTCCCAAATTTGCTGAAATTGAATTTCGGGGGGATAGACCAGATATATATAAAATGTGTGTATGTAAATATATTGGCGTATATATCCTTCTGAGATTCTGATGTATGCCTCTGGTTGGAAATCAGTAAAAAATTAATGTCTATTTTTTCCACCCCGAGAATTGTCCAAACCTACTGTTTTGAATCTTAATACTCCTGTGTATGCATTTTTCATCTGTATATTTTTCATACTATTTTCACTCTTTGAGAATTTTTTGTTAGTTGTTAAATTATAGTATAAACTTATTAATTAGTGTTACTCTGCAAATCAATTTTGAGCAAATGAAATGCACTTCAAAAGTTAAAAGGAATTTCTGTTACTTTTTTTCTATTGATTATAGGGACAAAAGCCAAGATGGATCATCAAGCATGGTTTTTGAGAACTTCAAAGCTGGCTCTGGCCTTGGCAATCATCCGCTCAAAACCAGCAGACAAAAGCAGCAGAGAATACACAGAACACCTTGCGAGGGTGGTTTCTGGGCAGGAGTCTAAGTGGAGATCAAAAGTAGAAGCCTTAGAAGCTGAAGTTCTGCAATTACGTCAAAAACTTGTTCTGAGCGGAATTTGTTCTGGATTGTTTAAGAGTGGTGAGTGCATGAAACTACCTTTTGGTAATATATCCATCTGTTTTATTTCAGCTTCACAATTATTTAGCCATTTTTAGTTTCCTAAAACAAGGCGACTTCTCTCCCTATAAAGATTTTTTATGTCTAGCCATTTATTAAAATTTTATTCTCTTCTCCTAATGAATGGGGCTAAATCAGATATTGGGATGAAGTTAGAGAATGAAAATAGATGTTTTAAGCTTACTGGATAAATTAATTTTAAAATCATATTGTTCAACTTTATTATACTATGTATTTTATGTTGCTTTTTTATTAAATAATTCATCTAACAGTCATATATTAAGTATCAGCTATGGACCAGGCATGCTGTGGGTGGTGAGGACCCAAAAACATAGGAGGAGGGCTGTCCTTGCTCACATTAAGTACCCGCTATTTTAGCAGGCAAAACAGACCAATAATTAACCTAGTTATGGTGAATACAATAATAGACGTAGTAACAAAGTGCAGAGTGGGAAGCTATTTATTCTGCCTGGTTTCTCAAAATGCTTCTCAGATCTGGCCCTCAAGGGTCTGGCCACTAATCAGTGAGATAGTCACAGAGCATTCAGC
>NW_006494614.1:17809829-17811935 GCF_000325575.1 Pteropus alecto | reverse complement strand
ATGTGAGCAAAGGCACAGCAGTAGAGTATACATGTCTCATTCAGCATACTGCCAGCATTACATTTCAGAGCGACCAGAACACTGTAAGGTAGAGATGTGATGGGAGAGAAAGGAAGAGAGGTGAGTTAGGATCTTGTTCAGAAGGGCCTGGACTTTGGGTGGTAAACACACAATAGAATATACAGATGTCAAATGATAATGTACACCTGAAAATTATATAATTGTATTAACCAATGTTACCCCAATACACTTAATAAAAAGCAAAAGAAGAAGGGTCTGGAATGTCAGCCTAAGGACTATTTTTACCTATTTCTTATCAGTGAGTTGACCATATAGTCTATGGTCTGTAGGGCCCTTATGAGAGTGAAAGGAAGGGACTGTTAATAATTATACTAGGACAACAGGCAAAAGCCAGGACTCACTTGAACAAACTGGAACATGTGGTCATCTCATTCATTAGGAGCCATACAACATTTTTGATGCAGAGGACTGAACTTCATGTTGGGATTGGGAAACAATACTGGTGATTTTTTTTTTTGAAAATGTAAACCAGATCACGCTACTCCTTTGTAGAAAACCTTTCCCTGGTTTCCAGTTCTGCTTCCCATGTGACCCAGACTTATGATCATGGCCTATATTGCTGGGGTGATTTCACCTCTCCTCACCTTTCCTACCTCATCTCATACAACCTTTCTATTGTAACTCAGTCACCATGGGCCTCCTGCCAGTCCTTGAAGGCTTTTTTTGCCTCAGGCCTTTTGTTATACTCTTGTCTTTGTGGCTGGCCTCTTCTCTTTCTAGAGCGTCCACTCTGTATACACAGCATCCCCCACCACTTAAATTTTTACCCGCACGCTCACTATGGATTATTTCGTTTGTTTACTTGGTTGATGCCTAATCTGAGCTAGAGTCCAAGTGCACTGAGGAGTATGTCTTTGTTTTACTCAGTACTCTCTACTAAATGCCCACTCGAAGGCCTGCCACACGGAAGGTCCTTAATAAATATTTGTCAAGTGGAAGTGGAGTATAGAGGATGTTTTGGCTGTTACAATAATTGGAAGCAGAGAGGACAAGTTTTAAAAGCATTTACTAAAGCCAAGATGAGGAATGAGAAGTTGAATTAGATCTATGATAGAACTAAAAGTAGATTAGACAGGTATGAATGATTTCAGAATAGAACTTCAGACATTTGTGAATGATTTCAGAGAGTTGTTAAGGAAGAGAGAGAGACATTTAGGATAAATGAGGTTTTCAATCCTGGTTATTGAATTGATTGTGAGGCTTTGAATCCAGAAAAAGACTTATAGGATAAAATGTTGAGTTCGGTTTGTCTGAGTATAAAGCTAATCCCTGAACACACAGGGATTACCTAATAGGAAGCTGGAAACAAGTCCTGAATCTCAAAGGGAGTGAGCAGGCTGGAATTATAGGCACAGATTTAGGATTCACTGACATTTAATAGCTGAATGAGACTATGAGTAGTTGAGACTCACAGGGAGAATAGAGCTGGAGAGTGGGGGTACTGCGGGTTCCAACATTCCAGAGGTGGGCAGAGGAAAAGAAGCCTTGAAAAGCATGTGACTATCACATTAGTAGTGTGCAGGTGTAGTGCACACATAAGCACTGTGGGTAGTAGGGTTCTCACTAATTTTAGTTTTGGAGATAATCAGGAAAACTTGCTAACCTAATACCCAGATGTTACTAAACTCTCATTATTGTGTGAGCCAAAATAGTGTTATACAATTTGTAGCCACATTTTAGTCTCTCTAGAATCTTCCAGGTAATAGTACCCAGTGAGTGGCAAACAATCAATTTCTTAATTTTTTTCTGTGAAGTTATATGATTGATATGGCACAGGTGTAAAAATTTCCAGTAATTTAAAAGTGTGACTATCATAAACATCAGTGATATCAAAACTGTTATTTATCATGAAGGGTCTATTTATAACACTGATATAGTGGTTTGTATATTTGTTTTGAACTTGAGTGTGCCTAACAGTGAGAGCCTAGGTGACAACTTGTTCTTAACACTGAGAACTTTCACTTATAGCACCTGTGAGAGAATTTTCAAATATCACATAATTAAAATCAGTTTTACGCAGCAGGA
>NW_006494614.1:17800098-17809737 GCF_000325575.1 Pteropus alecto | reverse complement strand
TGTGCAGATGTTTGGAAATAATCTGTCTCTCCATCTGTTAGCTTAAACTTGAAAAATGAGGAATAAATGGATAGTTCAAATAAATAGGCCACTATTAAAGACAAAAACAAACAAACAAACAAAAAAACACCCAAGGGGTGGGGGTATTAGATTGATTGATAGGAAAATAAAGGAGGAACACAGCTGTTCCATAAAGATGTATAATTTGAAAGGCTCTAAGAGAACTTCATACCTGAAAATCCAAACTATATTACAGATGTATTCATATCATTAAATATTTTTTTCTGGAATTTTCAGGGTTGCTCTGCTAATGCAGCTGTTCTCAAGTATTTAGGGACAGCAGGCCCTTAATAAATATTGAGTGGCGTGCTTCTTAACAAATTGAGGGGCTGGAGAACTTAACTTACAGCATTAACTACCCACTGAAGCAGCGGAGCAACCCAGAATTAACTAAAGCAGAGCTGAAATGACAGTAAACATACAAGGAAGTATGATATGATTTTTACTTCATTTTAGGAAGTCATTATTTCTTTATTTTGATTTATTTTCCTACAGCTTCTTATAGAGAAATATAATTCCTTATTTATTAAGGTGCTAAACTGTATAGAGAAAGGATAACTAGAACTTGTTCTTAGAATTATGCTACATATTTATTTCACTTAAATGCTCCTTCGTAGTGGGAGAAAGGGAGGGAAGGAGAGAGAAAAAAAAAAAAGAGAAGGAGGGAGGAAGGAAGGCAGGAAGGGAAGAAGTATCAAAGAAGCTCAAATATCCAATGAGACATTTCTCAAAATTCTTTGGTGATGCATGGCAGACACAATTAGTTGTCTTCTCAATATCCAGCTTCCTTCTTCCTGTCACTCCAATTTTCTTTTGGCAGAAGTGTGCTCATGCGCAGTGGGTTAATCCATTAAAGCCTTATACTTGTTTTGCCAATATTGTTCTAAGATTGGGCAGGGGCCAGTGAAAGGTAAAAAGCAATCATCTGAGCTTTTGATAAAGACTTGCTTTTTTGCAGTGCTCCATTGCCTGCCCCAGACCCTGCTTCTTATCTTGTGTAACTCTGGATTTAGGAAAAAAGTTTTTAGCTAGACTGTTGTTGACCAGGAGTCAGAACAGTGGCTGGATATCCCAGCCACCCATGTACACCTTGCCAGATCCAGCGTAGACCTTGTTTTTGTCTTTTGATGGCTACTTTTCCTGTCTGGGCCACTCAGCCTCCATCCCATCTTTTTGTTTTTCCTTGTCCCAGACCACATACTAAGGAAAGATCGGAAATAATTGACTTGCAGTCATATTTGTGGAGCTCAGCATTTATATGTTGGGGCGTTCACAGTTTTACAGATCCTGAAAGAGCATAGAAAATGAATATATAAGCATTTTCTTCTTAGTTTTCACATGTAAATCATCAAATACAATGAAGGAAATTTGCTTAAAATTGCAGTTGATTTAAAACACACGTATAATGTACATAAAAATCTGAGAATGTGCCCTTAATTTAATATTGATTATAATGAAAGTCTCCAAATAATTTAAAGTAAACTGATAATTATACATTAGATATGTTTTACTCATTATATAAAAATGACCTTTTGATACTAGAGATCATCAGCATACAAAGGAATTAAAGTTAAGGTTTAAAAAGCTCAGAATATTACATGGCTTTAGTAGTGACAAGGCGATGATTTAGAAATGTAAAATTTTAGTTATCATGACAGGAGCTGGCTCTGGTAGAAATGATGTATGAAGACAGGGAATAAGAAGGTCCAAACAAATACTGGCCTACGTACTGGGCCTGAAAGACCCAGGAGCTTCAGAGGCTGGGCTTAGATGAGGGCAGCTGAGCATCCTGCAGTATGCAGTAGTCCAGATGGAAATCATCAATCCTCCCAGATCTGTTCCTTAAACCAGGCTCTGAATCTCATTGTATGATACAACCATCTTCTTTGCCCAGACTGGGTTCCAGGAGAGTTTGTGTCTTGAATGCCCACGTTATCCCCTAGGTAGGCTTAGTATATACTTTATATCTCTGGAGTCTCCACTTCTCTCCATTTCCAGTGCCACTTCCTTGGTCTTTCCTGATTTATCCCAATCAGACTCCATGTTTATAATTGTAGCCTTGTCCGCTTTCAAATCTAGATTGCAGCCTAGTCTCAAGGATTCTCATTACTTTAGGATAAACTCACAATATTTAAAATGGGCTACTAGTTTCTCTACAATGTGGCTCTTGCTTACCTCCATAGCCCAACCTCTCACCACTATGCCTTCCACATTCTGCACTGTGACATATGAAATTTTTTCACTTACTTGAATCAACCGTATTCTCTTTTAGATCTAGGCTTTTACACTTTTTTTTTTTTTTCTGTAGGATATGTTCTTTCTCTCTTTTTTGTCTGGCTATATGCTATTCTTTTTTTTCTAATGCAGTTTTAATACTCCTTCTGTCTTTGCTGACAGCCTCCCTAAACTAGATTAGATTCTCCTGCTGGGAAGCCCCATACTATTGTGTACTTTTCACAGCATTCATGAGCTTAATTTTAATTGTTTAAATAGTTTGTTTTCCTCATAGAAACTAAGCTCCATGCTTACAGAAGTATGTCTTTTCTCATCACTACTGTATTCCTAGGGTTAGCATTGGGTGGAGGTGGAGGTGGACTTAGAGATATTTGTTGAGTGAATAAGTTTAGACATGATGTGTATGAGTGTTAATACATGGAACAAAATGGCATTGCCGATCTGTAGTGATAGGAGAGGGATCCAGAGAGCAAGATCCAGCATCCTAGGAAAGGAGACACACTAAGGTAGGATGAGTTTCAGGGCTTCTACTTTTGAGAGAGTCATGTATACATACAATGGTTTAATCGGAACAGAATAAATGAAGAGTGACAATGTTGACTTCCGATCTCTGGAACAAAAGCTAAAAACTATTCAAAATTCTTCTGTATTCCTAGGTCTTTGTTCAGTGTGAATTTTTTTTTTTTAAATAGTTTAACCTGTAGCAAATTTTAATCTAGCTCTTAGAATTATATTTTTTGGAGGCTTTTTAAATAGCTTTTTGCTATTTCTCTGTCTTTGAATTTTAAGATTCTGTTAGAAATCTAAAGATACCATGAGGATTCTGGATTTAATATTTGGATACTAGACACCCTGAAATTTATTTTTTAGAATAAGATCACTGTGCAGTGAATAGAGCCAAGGTAGATAGCTCTAGACTGTAGTTTCTACTGGGAAAATAATTAGAATAATATCAGTTACATTATCAGAACAAAAAGGAAATCAGAGAAAGAGGGGTAAATGAGAGTGGGCTTGAGATTCTGCACTTCTGATAAGCTCCCAGGAGAGGTGCATTCTGCTAGATCTGATAAAGAGGAAGGATTGTCTCTGAAGGGAAGGAAAAAAGGCTGGTAGTTAGAGAAGGTGCAAGGTGGAGGGAAAGTTCTTTTGTTGTTAAGATGGAAAAGACGTCAGCACACTGGAACTTTGGTGGGAAGAAATTCATGGAGAGAGGAAAGTTGAAAATTCAAAAAGGAGAGCATAATAAAGGAATTATAGGTGGCTTGGGGCCTGAAACTCAGAAGAAATACAGAGCACAAGTGGAGAAACTGGCCCTGGACCTCAAGAAAGAGCCACCATCTCTTCTCCTTAGATTCTTCTCAGGTAGGCGTAGGTGCCTCTCTATTTGTGGTTTGGTTGTGTTCATTTCTGATAGTTCTTCAAGGAGTTCTCTTTTAAAATTCATTCCCCATTGCCCCCCTTCTCCAGTGCCCATTACCCCTAAATCTGTCTCCTGGTCCTGTCCTTTCTTTTTTCAGACTGCCTTTGGATTTTCATTCTTGCATTTTTTTTCTCTGCTGCTTCAAATTTTGTCTAAGAAGTCAGCCCCACCTCTTGCCTTTGGTGCAGAAAAAGAAATGAGGAAACAGAGTTAATTCACTCGCCTAAAGGTGAATAGATAAGTAAATGAAGTGCAATTCCTCTAGGTTCCCAGAATGATGCCTTTCTAGTACCTTAAGGTATTTTCCTAAACCAGTGGTTCTCAAAGTGAGCTCAGCAAACCAGGGGCATCAGCATCAGGTGGGAACTTGTTAAAATGCAAATTATCAGATCTTACTCTTTACTTACCTGGATCACATATTCTGGGCATGGGCCCAGCAACCTGTGGCTTACCAGGCCCTCCAGGTGATTTTGATGAAAACTGAAGTTTGAGAACTACTGGTATAAACAAATAAAAGTGAAATATATGTTCAGGGAGCATAATAGGACCTCTTCAGAAAAGGGGTCAATAGACACCTATTCATCCCCAATCCAAAATATCTGAGTATAATGAATCAGGAGGAATTTGTAGGTGGGCCTCTGAAAAAAATTTTTTTTTCGCTTTACAGAGGAGAATTTTATTTTAAATTTTGTTTTTATTTTTAAATTATAGTTGACTCAATATTATATTAGTTTCAAGTGTACAGCATAGTGGTTAGACATCTATATGACTTATTTCCCCCTGATAAGTCTAGTACCCACCTGACACCGTATGTAGTTATTGCAATATTATTGACTATATTCTCTATGCTGTACTTTTACATCTCTGTGTTACAAAATAGTCATGGAGATGAAAGATTTCTTAATACTAACTGATAATATTTGACCCTAGTCACCAAAGAATTGAAAAAAATATTCATTTAGAGCCTGGTCGAGCTGAGACAGTTAGTAGAAATGAGAGGAACAAACAAAGAATAGTAACATTAACATGACCTTTAAAACTATGTTTGACCTGTTCCATACTGTTCAACGAAATATGTACATAAACTTAATAGGAATCCCAGGACTGTGTATTATAGATTCTTGTTCTAGGAGAACTTCTCTCTTCTCTCTCTATCCTTCTTCCCTTTTCTTCCTCCTTCCATCCTTACTTCCCTCCTCCCTTCCTAATGAGCACCCATATGTGCCTTGATAGTGGAGTCTTATTATAAGATGTATTTTCTGGAATATAAGGCGTGCAGTTGTAATAGAATGCACTCTCCTCCCCCCCGCTTTTTTTGCAGGGAAAACATCATTTTTCTTATATCTATTTCAAATAATTTAAAAGACAAATATTTGGCTAGGAATTTTTTAGATAGAAAATGCAGTATATTGTATACTAGAAATCAGTAGCAAACTTTAAATTTGATTAGGCTATACTATTACACCAGTCTTTAAGGAGTATATAAAGTAACAAAACTAAAATGAAATATACTGCTATAAATGAATGCCAGCATGTTGCAACAATAAAACAAAACACATTTACTCATAAATAAAGTTTCATATCATGTACTTGGAACTATGAACAAAAATACTTGCTTTATATTCTGGGTCATACTGAGAGCTAAACTAGCTAACTTTGATATAAAATGAATTTTAATAAATTCCTAAAAGGAATACAGAGACAAAACACATGTATCAGTAAAAATTGGTACAAAACCAGCAGTGCTTGGGAGGGAGTCTCTGCAGAGGAAAGTGTGGTATGTATGGGCTCTTCTGTGATTTGTGTGGCAGCACTCATTACAAGGAGGGGCATTACGCTTTTCTTATACTGCAGGTAAACGGTGGACTTTTCAATTGAATCTCCTGTTTTGGAAACATGATTTATATGAATTTTAAAACTTAAATTGCTGATAAGCATTTCTTAGAGTTAGTGTGAAAGTGAAATACATCAGAAAGTGCTTTCGTTGTGGGTTATGTGTGCTTTGAAGGAGACATTGAGGTGGCAAGCTGCTCTCAGCCATTGAGCAAATCCATTGTTTCACATCATTTTGTGGTAAGCGCTTGATAAGTTTTCTTGTTTTTGGTCTCCCCCATTTCTCTGAGAGTTGGAGAGAAATATTGCCTATGTGTCTTTAATGCATTCAGAGTATGTCTGCCAAATGTTGTGCTTTGAAATAAATAAGAAAAAAGATTGCTTCCAGAGAAAGCTGGTTCTTACACTTTCAAAATCCTAGCTCTAAAAATTCCTCATTACTCTTTTAATTAATAAGTCTCATGAAGAACAAAGACTAAGTTGCTTTTGTGCCCTCCCTTGGTGCTTGATTCAGTGAGATCTTACACCGCACAGAAGTTTTTCAAAGATGTTCTTGCCTTGATGTTTAAATTACCACCTCTGATTATGCTTATAAATATTTTCAGTATAAGTAATTTTCATGAGCTAAGGTAGGATTTTCTATGTAAAATGTAATACATACAAAAATGTTAACATTTTACATCAGTTTGACAAATAAGCACTTGGTGAAAAGTAATTGGTAAAAATTTTCATAATACATATGTACTTTTTATTATATTTGGAGTTTTTAAAAATTGTCAATAAAGCAGAATATTTCAGAATTTTGGCATCTTTCCTCCCTTCCATTGTTATTCTAATAACATATACTCTTTACCCTGGAATTTAGTATAATTTGTTCATTCTTTCTGTAATATAAAATTTTTGATAGAATGACCTTATTTTTTGACCCACTTCATACAGGTTAGATGCCATTTCGCATCTTTTAATACCTAATTTTGCTAATAACTGTGCCTTTAATAACTCTGAAGTTATTTCTACCTTTGTACTTTGTGAAGTGTTTATCCTCATCTGATTATTTTTCAGCCTGTGAATCACAAGGTGTTTCATCATATCTTTAATTTCCAAGCAGGAGTCAGTCCAAAGTAGGACAAGTCCATGCTGGTGGGCTGCTTTGTGTAACTATGCAGTTCTCTGATGTTTGACAGGGCAAGAGATACAGCAGGAGCTGGACCCAGAGAACTGTGTGTGTCAGTGATCTGTACTTTTCTAGTCCCTCTGAAACTTCTCTTTAAAGAAGTGCCTTGTCCATGCACAGGGTTCTATGATAGTGAACATAGTGAAGACAAACTTTGCTGCTCACTTGCCTTTTTAACAGCAAACACCATATGAGTCTAGGCCTTTTGTACCTACATATCTGCGTGAAAAAGAGAAGATCCATTAATTAGATCTGCAACTTAAAATTGTTACAAGTATTTTTATTTTTTAATAACTTTTGAGAGTCTTTGCCTCTTTAATGTTGATAGACATAAGGCTACAGTTCCAGGCAGTAGACCTGAACCCTGCCTGTGCATTAGAGTCACCTGGGGAGCTGTTAAAAACCTTGATGCCTGTGTTACATCCCAGACCAATTATATCAGACTTTCAGGGGTTTGGGCTGAGGCAGCAGCATTTTTTCACAATCCATAGATTATTCTGAAGGACAGACAGTATTGAGAAATATTGATTTAAGGTAAACTTTTATTTTCTGTGTTCAACCTAAATGCCCTTATTATGAGTTTTCATTATTAATTCCACCCAGCTTTAATCCCCTCATTTTATTGGCATATTTCAGTAGTATGCTGCAGTTATTTATTTGAAACAATAGAACACACTGATATTGGCTGTATTGCGGGGATGCATTTGACTGTAGAGTTAATCTAATTTACTTGAATTGTGAAATTTGGAAGCATGGACTACACTGGTGAGAGGGGAGGGTGAGTGTGTAGGCAGCTAGGGGAAGAGCCAGCTGTTTACGTGTATTTTTGGATATGATGGTGGAACAGCTCGGGTTTAGAGTTGGGCCTTTGGTGGGGATCTCAAGCTCTTTTTTGTCAATAGTGAACAACTATAGAATGAAAACTGGCATGTTTTTCAACCTCCTTTTTTATTCTGTAAGGGGAAATGGTAGACAGTTTCTTCCAGCCTGTAAAAGCAATATCATAAGGCATATCATTTTTAAAGTCAGGGAGTACTTGTATTTCTGCTCTTCCTTCAGTATTGTTTACTATAGTATATAGCCTATTGAACAATTGGGTGTATGCTTTTGTAACGCATCTTCTTACATTATTGCTATACTTACTATACTGTTCAAGGTCCTTGAATTAGTAGTAATACCCAGCAGCTCATGATGAGTTAAAATGCCTCTTTAGAAAGAAGCAACTATGCCTTCCTTCTGTTTACACGTTGCAGGTGATTCACCATATCAGCTGGCTATGAAATCTTATTGGCAATTCTTTGGAATATTTTTGAGAAACCTTATATCAGTTGATTCAGAGACATTTTCTATTGTATAATTTATAAGAAAATATGGATTCTGATTTTAATATTGTTAACAACTTTACTAAGAATTCTCAGCTATTAAAATTTCTTAAATATTATTTTTAAGATATTTCTGTAGTAAATGCTCCCACCCCCCACCCCCCAATAACTACAGTTTTCTATATTTACTGGAAAGAAGTAGACACTTAGTTTTTATGGCATGAATATCATGGATCTATATGTTTATCAGAAGGCATCTTGGAAGTAATGGCAGTGCATGTGATTGCATCCATTCTGACAGCATATTTGAATAAAGAAAAGGGCAATGCCTAGAGCATCATGCTCAATATTTAATAATGAATGATCATCATCAAGGTCTCACACCCAATAGATGCCCAATGATTAATTTAAGAATAAGCATACATAAATGAATGCAGAAAGAACCAAAAGAAGGAGGGGACTATTATTGATGGTGGGAAGGGTTGCTGAGGACATATTCTAGGCATGAAATGCTTATTGGAAATATCATGGATTTTGCAATTAGATGAATCTGGGTTGAATCTTAAATCTACCAATGTTTGCTAAACTCTTGTAGGCAAGAGACCTCTCACAAGACTCACTTTTCTCCTCTGTAAACTGAAGGTAAGGAGAAGAATGATAATAACTAGCAATGGTGAGGTTTAATGGGGAAATACGTGGCACTAAGCTTCCTGACACATAGATAAAAAAATTAGTACTGGTTTCCTTCCTCCTTGGCCTTGATACTCTGGGAATTGTCATTGATTCCTTAGCGACAGAAAAACATTGTGTTTTTGTTTTTTTGACTTGAGAATTTTGTTTAGTTCTCTCTTGCGAATAGCTGGATCTAGTTGTTTTAGCAGATTCTAGTGGGAAAGGAAAGAACAAAAGTTTAAGGGTATGTGTGTTTTACTTTCCAGTAGTAAAACCGAATGATTGGTGTCACTGCCACATTCTCAGTTCCAGTCCAGTAGCAAACGGAGATCTTCAGTGTGTTGCTGGCCTGGCGATCTGATTCTCTTAGGAGTAGACTACTTAGAAAATTTTGTGGGAATTTTACTTGTTATCCTGTTTAATTATTTTTTACAATTTATTTATTTTAATTAGTTTCAAGTATACGGTACATTGGTTAGACACCTATATAGTTCATAAAATGATTTCCTCAATTGCTCCCTCCCTACCTTGACCTTCAACTTCACCAACATATTAATGCTAACTGCATTCCCTATGCCATGCTCCCCATCCCCATGACCATCCATTAGCTACTAATTTGTATTTCTTTAACCCTTCACCCCATTCTCCCAGCCCCCCAAACCCTCTCCCCTCTGTCCAATACCAAATTATCCACTATATTTGTGAGTCTGTTTTTGATTAGTTTGTTCTTTTTATTCCTTAGATTATTCATATAAGTGAAATCATATAATATTTATCTTTCTCTATGTGACTTAAATACTTTCTAGGTCCATCAAGGCAATATTTTTTTTCCATCCCCTTCCTTTTAGTCTGTCTTTAGTGTGTCTTTTAATCTGAAGTGAGTCTCTTGTAGGCAGTATGTAGGAGTCTTGCTTTCTTATTTA
>NW_006494614.1:17795043-17799224 GCF_000325575.1 Pteropus alecto | reverse complement strand
CATAGGCTCCTTAAATTATTATTATAGTCTTGGCTTCTTTTTTCTTGCCATTGTGATTGAGTGTCCTTGGCTTTCCTGTCCTCTAGATAGGGCATTTGATCTCCTTCTTTATTCACTTTGTTTATTCCATTTAATGTATTTCTCATCTTGGATAATGTGTTCTTCATTTCAGACTGGTTCCCTTTTATAATTTCCATTTTTATGTTTTTTTTTTTTTTATCTCTTTGTTGAAGTTCTTACTGAATTTATCTACACTTCCCATAAGTTCATTGAGCATCTTTATAACCAGTGTTTTGAACTCTGCATCTGTTAGATTACTTGACTCCATTATTTCTGGATCTCTGTTCTGTTCTCACATATGGTTTCTACTTCTTAGTCTTCCCATTTTGGCTGCCTTTCTATGTCTGTTTCTATGCACTGAGCAAAGCTCCTAAGTCTCCCAGTCTTATTATATTAGTGTGGCTTTGTGTAGTAGGTGACCAATGGCACAGTCCTGAGAGGGGTTCGTTCAGCTGCAGGCCAAATTTGACCCAAGCCTCTGCCCCTTCAGGGCCATCTGTTAAGATTCAGCAAGCAATCCACAGATGCTGTGATTATAGTTGCCTTAAAAAGCCATACCAAAAACCAAGGCCAGCTGCCTCCACTGTGAGTCTAGGTGCTGCTCAACAAGGAGCGCCTAACTCACTGAGTCTATATCTGGATGTGGCTTGGGTGGGGAAGTGAGTTGGAGAAGGTGGGGTTTCAGGAAATCCTCTGGGCAGAGCAACCTCTGTTATCCAGATTGATAATGTCTCTGCTAAGGTGGCGCTGAGTCCGCACACTGGGAGGGGGAAGGGCTCAACAGGGAACTATGGATATGTGAGCACTTTGGTACAGAGCGAGTCTTGCCTCGGCCCTCACTCCAACAATGTCTCCACACAGCTGAATCGGCACTGGTGCTCAGAGTGAGCAGGTCCGTCACTGCAAAAAGTCTGCTCACAGATGCGACCCCTTTAAGAGGTGTCTGCCACTGCCGCTGCCTCAGCCTCTGTCTCACTCATCCGCTTGAGACCTGGCAGTCCCGCGTCCTTGCCCCGTCCTACCTTCTGCTGTTGCAGAGTGATTTCTTAGATTTCTCCCTAGTTGTATGGCTTATTCATCTAGATCTCAGGTAATTTTTCCTTGCCATTTTCTCCTCGATTTGGTCACCAGAGGGATGAACAGAACCTCTATTATCTATACCATTTTTTCCCCTCTCCTGTTTAATTATTAATGGTACTTGCCTTTCATTCTCTACTCTTTTTATATTGTTATAAAAATTTCTAATCTAATTCTATTCTTCTGCAGTGAGCCCTCTGATTTCTCTCTCATCTATAAAATATCATTTCTTGACTATTTCAGGAGTCCCCTATAGGTCATCTGCCACCCTTTTTATCCTCTGCAATTTTTCCTCAGATACAGTTAAGATCATGTTTTAAACAGTAGATGTCTTTCTGTCATCTAGGAACAGGTCATGTTCAAGTCCCTTCCCACTGTGAACCCAGAGTTTCTTTTCAGCTCTGTATCCTACTCTCTACATGCCTTTGCATTCCTCATTCCAGCTACATCTTCTCTGAGCCATTGCTCATGCTCCTGTCTCTGTGCCCTTGTTCAAACTCCTTACTGATACGAAGACCTCCCTAATGAAAGCTCTGTGATTCCTGACACTCACACTATATGAAATATTTCTGGCTTTTCCCCATTTTGAACTAAATCCTTTGTGTTCATAGAGCATTCACCTGTACCTCTGCTTGACATGAATGCCTTTCGACTATAGTAGAATTAGTTATTGGCTTGCTTTTTTCTTAGTTCTTTGATGGTAGGGGGCTTTGACTTATATACCATTAGAGTCCTTTTAGCCTTTATTCTAACACCTTTATATTTTGGCATTGCAGATAATATAAACTCTGAAATCATCTATTCTGGTAAGGCAGAATATATTTGGTTTGTTTATTTTCTCTCTGAAAAATGTGTGCTAATTTTATTTTTTTAGTGGTAAGAGATTATGCTGCTCTTTTGATCAAGTTTATTTAATTTCCTAGATGACTGATTTTTAGAATGAGTGATGGATGAATCAACTGTAATACTAAAGCTATGCTGTACTGCTTTATAATTTGGCCTCCCAAGTTATGAAAACCAGAGCCCCTGAGAATGGACTTTATTTTCAGGATATCAGAATAGTAAAAATCAGTGGAAATGAGTTCTGGTTGGTTAGCAGTAGGTGTCTGCAGAAAATTGACTTTGAGCTCTCTTTTTTACTACTCACAAGAATATATTTTAATAACATTTCACATATAATAATTAATTACTGAACTCTCTCTGGCTACCCCTCTTGTTCAGAATTAAGAATATTTTTACTTTGTCTCTTTATGATAGAGATCAGACTCTACAGAATTAAGTATATGACTTGGCCATTTTTATATGTTCTTATAAAGTTGTCATTTGAGACTTTAGTGGCAGATAGACTATACTTAAAAAAGAATGTTAACTATGGAAATGCCTATGTCTTTAGACTATGACATGTGAATGAGTCTTGGTCTTCATAAAAAGCCTATAAATTAGTTCATACACTTAAGGCATGAAATGAGCTATATGTTATCCTTCAAATATTTTATTCTGGAGTAAAATGAAAGGCATCTAATTCCTAGATTCAAAATTGGTCAATAACAATAGTTTTCTATTTTTGAATTGTCACTGTCTAGAGGTATTCCCAATATTTTCTTGTGAGTTTTTAAAGAAAAGAATCATTTCTGTTATTCCACAATGAAATAATCTTTTCAACTCTGATCTTTCATAACACTTTTCTCGTAGTGCTGTTATAAGATTTATTTAGCAAAATTGCTGAGCCTTGTGCCTGGCACCATGCTAAGTGCTTAGGTTACAGTGATAAGACTGATGTGGTGCCTCCTCTTTGGAAGTAAGTCTAAGGCAGAAGACAGACAGCTAACATATAATAACAGGTTCCATTCATCAGAATGATCTGATCTAGAAAGTCAGGGTGGTGAATGAGACCTCATTGAGAAGGAGGTGTTTGAGATGATTCCAAAGGAGCAGGGTCCTACAGGTGGCCCTGAGGCAGGAAATAGCTTGCATGCTCAGTGAGCAGAAACAGGTCAGTAGCTGTAGAGCAGAGTAAGGAATAGAGAGCAGGAGATGAGACCAGAGAGAGGACAGGAGAACAGATTATGTAGGGTTTGTTCCAGAGGGTAGGACTTTAAGAACAATGGGAATCCTTTGGTGAGCATTAAGCAGGGGTTTTAAACTTCTTGCTCTGGCTGCTGTGTGGAGAATGTAAGTAGGAGTAGGAGCTGGGTAGGAGTCTGAGGCTGTGGTCTATAAGGGATGTGTACTGGCATAGGGCAAGGCTAGAAGGAGACAGCTAGAATATATAATGCTTTAGTTTTGCAAAACAGAAAGTAAAATGGCAAAGGTGAACCCTGGAGAGGGAGAGGAAATCCAACTGAACTTGGAAAGATTAAATATGAATTAATGGAAAGACATTTCTGGGAAGCTTGAAGGTGGGAGTGGAGATGGCATGAATGGGACACAACCCACTTCTTTGCTTCCCAAAGAAAGCAAAACAAACATAATTTAGTCTAAGATACTCACACTAGAATCACCTGAGAAGCTTTAAAAAATAATTATGTCTGGGTCCCACTCCCAAGATTCTGAGGTACGTAGCATGGGGTGCTAAGTTCTCAAGGTCACTCTAATGTACAGGTAAGGATGAAAAACACCAGTGTAAGATCTTCCCATATAAATTCTTATAAACTAGGAGATCTTGAGCCCAGCAAGAATCAAAGGAAGCAGGCTGAGTGCATGAGTTTGGGAATAGAGAAAAGCATTGCTTTTGATACTGGTTCAATTATGAGACTCGCCCTCCCCTGGAAACACTTATTACCTGTGCCTAGGAATAATTAATTTTCGTATGTTCTCTTATGGTGGTGAAATAGTGCACTGAGTGGGAATGAATGTCAACCTCAGTTGTCTAGCAGGGGAGACTCAGGGACCAAGCAAACTTAAAAGCAACATCTCAACAGTATAGATGTGAGCAGCTGGAACCTGGTGGTCAAGAGCTGAAATCAAAACAGTGGCTCCCGTGGCTTGGTGGAAAACAAATTCAGGCAAAATCTTCTGGAAAGAGACTTGCTCAAGGAAGTTGA
>NW_006494614.1:17794437-17795011 GCF_000325575.1 Pteropus alecto | reverse complement strand
TTGGAACTAGATTGTAGAGAGCTATGCAGTTTGGCATTCACAGTATTGGGAGGCCAGTGAATGGGTTATATTGCTAATTTCAATATTTTTATTGTTTTTACCAGTTCCACATGGTGTTCATGAGATCCACACACAGATAAATGGAAATTCTGCAGGTGGGGTCATTGGCCCACTTGGCAGAGGGTTGTATTTTCGTGAGTTTGATGTTATTCTGTAGGGCTATGATATTGGCATCACAGTATAAGAATCTACTGTCTCTCAACCTGATACTTCCTGTTTGTGAAGAAGTGAAATTAGGACTATGCTTTTTACCTATCTTTGTCACCTCAGTGACTGAATCCAAAGAGTGATTGCTTCTTCTTATCAGCTCCTAATTTTGTCCATGTAACTCTTTTTCTTTAGAGAAATTCTTTTGTTCATTTATTCAGCCTCCTTTTATTCAGTAGCTATTGGGTACAATGTGGAGAATACAGAGAGAAGGCCTAAGCCCTACCCATAGGATCACACAGTTTATCTGGGACAAGATCACATCACTAATTATACCCACTGAGACTCTACAGTCCAGAGAAAGATA
>NW_006494614.1:17784840-17794419 GCF_000325575.1 Pteropus alecto | reverse complement strand
GTGATTATTTCACCTGAGCGCATAAGACTTTTGAAAGTCTTTTTGGAGGTAGTTGCTGACGTTGAAGGATGGCAGGATTTAGAAAGCTATAAATTCTAGAGTATTTCAGGCAAGAAGGACCAGTGTAAAGTACAGATACAGGAATGTACTGGCAAGTGGTTTAATTTGAATGTGGCGTGTAGAGCATGAAGGAGTGTTCTGGAAAATAAGATGGAAAACTAGGTTGGAGCCTATTAACAAGAGGTGTGACAGCCAGTGGAAAACATGCTTTATTCTGTAGGCAGCAAGGAGTGTTTGGAGGTTTTCCAGTAGGAAAATGGAAGGGAAACTAACATTTATTGGCTGTGTGCTATGCATGTGCCAAGCAGTACGCTTTCTGAAAGTGATTCCTTTAGGTGACCTGAGGTTATTTAGGCAGAGTAACTCGGTAGTTGTGTTTAGAAATGTTTGGAAGAGGAAGGAGATTGGAGACAAGAGCCTCACTGTCATAGCCCAGGTCTTACATGTAATTATTTTGGCATGGAAAAACGGTGATACAAAAAAGGTTTTTATTTATTGAGTAAATATTTATTGAGCTCTTACCTGATATTCCAGGCTCTGGCATATGGCACTAAACCAGGCAGTGCAAGGCTGCCATGGGGTACATATTCTTGTGGGTGAGACAGACTATACCAGCAGGAAATGATCAGGCAGTGGCAAGTGAGATTTAGAGAATTAAAACAGAAAGATGTGACAGAGACTAATCTGCTGGCTTCTTTAAATTGGGTGGTTAGGGAAGGCCTCTCTGAAGAAATGACACTTAAAAAGATACTTGAATCATAACAGAGAATCAGCTTTGAGAAAATTGGGTTTAGTGTTGCAGAGAGCATCCCAGGAAGAGGGAAAGTTTAATACAAAGGCCCTGAAATGGGAACAAACTTAGTAAATTCAAGGAACAGAAGGTGAGGCAGTATTAATATTATTTGTCAATGGAATATATATGGTGGTCAGGGAAGAATAAAAGTTGACTCTTAGGTTTCAGATGTTGGAGACAGAGAGTAGTAGCACTGTTCTTTGGGAATTGGACCAAGCGTGTAAGTTAAGGATGTGGTTGGTTTCTTTTGGACATATATAGGGTTTTAAGTGCTGAGGTCAAGTCATTTTGAAATACCTAGGGACTTGAACTTGGAAGAGGGGGTAGATTTGAAGATAGAGATTTGAGAGCCATCTGCTTAAAGGAACTGTTTGAGGCTGTAGGAAAGATGGGGACATCTAGGAAGTTTGAACAGGGAAGGAAAGCCAAAGGCACAATGATGAGGAAGATTTAAATTGACAAACTAGAGGACGATTTGGAGGAGAGAGAAGGGGATAAGCAGGAAAGTTTAGAGTTTGAGCATCGTGAAGGCAGGAGGAATTGTACTGTCATTTGTCCTGAACCAAGCTGACGAATACAAATACAAAAGTAAATACACTGTTTTGTTTTGTGAACCCCACATAGTGAAGACAATTCAGCTAAGACACATCATTCCATTAGCTTATATCATGCATTTGACATTGCTGTCTCCCTTGGTGTATTTAAAGTTAGAAGTGCAATTCAGGCTGCTAGAGTGGGATTAAGCAAAACTGCAACCTTTCCTTGTCAGCATTTCTCAAATATGCTTTGCAATATATCCTTCCCGAGGCAGAAGACAAACACTTGCTTTAAAGTGAAACACTGTCTGTTCAAATGAATTGTGAAGTACTTTAAAATAACATTTTCTGTTTGACCACCAGGTGGTGTAAACATTACTTTTAAATTGTTCAGTGCATCAGTACATGTGATTATTAATGCTAAGAAATCATAGTTGGTAGTGACAAATTAAATATGACTGTGATGACATTTCATTGTATTTAAAAGATACTATTTGATTTAATTTTTTGTTTTTATGTGTGTGTGCGCGCGTGTGCGTGTGCGTGTATGGTATTTAGACCACCAACCACGTAGGAGCACAGGCATCAGGCAACAGACCCAGATTAGTAAACTCTGTGTCTGCCCTTAAGAATCTCTCCATTTGAATGAGGAATTATTAATACATTCAAAACAGGTTGATGAATGCAGTTATAGAAGTATGTGTAAGGTACAAGATAGCCCAGATAGGGTGTGATTTCTTCTGCTCTGGGCAGAACAGAGAAGGTTTCACAGAGGATTTGAAGCTGGGTTTGAAGAATCAGTCCATCTGTGGGTTATAGCATAAGAACACACCAGGCAGTGGGAATAACTGTGCAAATGCATACTTGTGTGAATTAGAATTGTGCGTTTTGGTAAATGTCAAGAGTTTAATATTGCTTTTATGGAAATAAGAGTGAAAGATGGAGGTAAGGCAAGAAAAGTAGATGGGGCCATATATTGAAAGGCTTTGTGGGCCAAGTTGAGGGTCTTAAAGGACTTTATATTGTAGGTAAGGGAAGGTTTTGGAAAGTTTTTGGATGGCAATTCTGTGATCAAACTAGCATTTTAGCGGAGACTTCCAAGCTGATTCAGAATGTGGCCTAGAAGATGACAGAAGTAGAGGCAGGTAAATCACTTAGGTGAGGGTATTGCAGTAATCAGTGCAAGAGATTATGGTGGGGTGAATTAAAGTGGTGGAAGGAACTAGGGAAGGACAGATTCAGACATGTGTAATGATGGTTAATTTTATGTGTCAACTTGACTGGGACACTAATTCCTCAGATATTGGCCAAATATTATTCTGGACGTGTTTATAAGGGTATTTTTTGTTCAAAATTAAAATTTGAATAGACTGAGTAAAGATTTACCTCCCCAATATGGATGGGCCTCATCCAATCAGTTGAACTCCTGAATAGAACGAAAAGGCTAAATAAGAGTTCCTTCTTTCTGACTGCCTTTGAGCTTGGACATTGGTCTTTTCCTGCCTTTGGACCTGAAACGTTGCCTCTCCAAGGCTCAAGCCTGCTGTCTTTCAGACTAGAACTTAACACTATTGGTGATCTTGGTTCTCAGCCTTTGTAACTGGACTAGAACTGAACCATTGGCTCTCCTAGGTTTCCAGCTTGCTGACCACAGATCTTGGGACTTCTCAGTCTCCATAACTCCACTAGCCAATTCCTTATAGTAATTCAGTCTCAATCAAGCTCTCTCCTCCATCCTCTCTCTCCGTCCCTTCCCCCACCCCCCTCTGTCCATCCATCTGTCTGTCTGTCTTATCCCACTGGTTCTATTTCTCTGGAGAGTCCTAATACATGTGCCAAAGATAGAATCAGCATAACATGGCATTTCACTGTATGTAGATTATAGAATCAAGAAAGGAGCTGAGCATGATCCCGTACCCCAGGCCTGGTGACTGGGGATGTAGTCTTGTTATCAGCTGAGATAGGCAGGATGTAGGCCAAACATGAATTGTATGTTTAGGTGTGCACTGTGTGAAAATGATTTATTCAGTTTTATAGACATAAATTTTGTGGGACCTTTAGGGTGTATGGAAAAAAGATGCTGTTTAGACAATTGGTTCTGTATGTTTAATTTTATAAGTGAGTAGAGACTGTAGAAGTGGATGACAAAGGTATCAAGAATTGATAGGGATGTGAATATTTTGGGGGACAGCAGAAAATATATTTACTATTGATTCAGGAGTGGGCATTTCTAGGGCAGGATATGTGGCAGGAGGACACCTGCTCTATTTTGTTGATTATACTTGAGATGCATTCTAAAATAGTAAGAGGAGTTAAGATGGAACCTAACAAGTGAAAGAAAATGAAAGAGTTAAGGACTTAATAAAGTGGAAATGAAAGCCTGTGGGATCCAATATATAAGAGGCACCATAGGATATTTTAGACAGAATCTATAGTTTTAACTGGCATCTTATTTCACATATTTTATATGTGATTTCACACTTCAGCATAATTTAGATTCTTGATGTCTATAATCATTTAATATCAATAGTTAAATTTTATGGAGCATTTAATATGTGCTAGATTGTGCTTGATCAAAGTGTGTGTATGTGTGTAATTATCTCTTTTAAACTTAATGACAAACATGTTAGTTAGATCATATCCAATGACTTGGAGAGAGATTACAGTCCTCAATCCCTTCAGCACAATAAGAAATCAAGAGAGAAGCATCATTTGACTTCTGCTTCACCTTAGACCCTTCTGGAAAACAGAAATTAAAGAAAGGTGCAGTAGTATGGCTTTATTTTCTTTTCTCTCTTATGGGTATGATGCCTCATTAGCCATGCTTTGAGATTTATGATGAGACAAGTCATCCAAGCAAATGAGTAGAATCTGATTCTAGTTTGTAAGACTCATTTAAAGAGACAGGGGTATGTTACTATTTTCCTGCTATATATTATTCAAATAAGGGTGAATATTTAAAAATCTTGTTTTTATGAATAAATCTTATTAATAACTATTATCAGAGATTATAGCCTGTTAATATTCAGTATCACTGAAAAATGTTTTTCTCTAGAAACTTTTTTTTCCTATATCTCTTTGCTATCTTATAAGGGTATATGTAATAGTGACATTTGCCCAGTATTATTTACTTTATGAGGCACTGAGTCCTTTCCAATATGGAGGTGCTGGTTTCAGTTTCTAATTCAAAAGCTGTTTGTAGTCTTCGAAGTTTTCATCACCGAGGACAAACAAAAGAGGAAATAAATTAGTTCTTGGTTATAAGAAATAGTAGATGCTATAAAAAACATTATTGGCTGTTTGTTAACAAGTATTCTGAGATGTTTTAAATGATTATTTCAATAACTCTATTCTTTCTATCTATCCTATGTTATCTCTCTTCTCTCTATATAAAATTGTGGTTAAGTATAAGTTGAAAAGGAGTTGATCCTGGGACAATATGAATATTAAAGGATGAGAGGTGTGTCACAGCCAGCAGCAAATTGTAGCACTTAGCATTTCTCCTGATAAGATGTCTACTACAGATGATACTGTTATTCAGTGCGACAACCACAATGACAAGAGACAGGACTTTTGCCATTCAGGAGCTCATAAACAAGTGGATAACACATAGAAATCAATGAATACTCTAATGGGAATGTACCGAAGCTGGCATGGAGACACAGGTTTCTTTGCTATGGTTAGAAGATGATCAGACTTGGAACTGAAGAATTGGTTTCACTTGCTCACTGTGTGGCTTTTCTTAGGCCTCTTAATCAAGTTGAGCCTGCTTTGACTTACTGGTAATTTTGGGATGATGATAACATATCTTACAGTGTTGTTGGGAATAACAATTGAATTATTCACTGAAACCACTTTGTAAAGTGAAATGTGCATATAAAATTCTCCTATGCAATTTGAGTAATTTTAATAATGTAAGCCATATTGTACAAAATCTCAGTGTGGTACTCTTTTGTGGAGTTTATGCAGTCCTTTGGGAATGGAGAGGGCATTCTTCTCTGTAGTTTTCCACAGTGCCATCTCCAGTGTATGCACTGACCCCTCTTTCCTGAGGGTTCAGAAACAAAGCAGCCAGGAAGAATAGTGCTTGGTTTTGTGTATTCCTATCCCCAAAGCACGTGCACAGGTAGAATGACTTCCTTCAAATTTGTACCTATTAGCACATGAAGGAGATGAGATGGAGTGGTTTTGACTTGCCAAAAGGCACACCCATGAGGAGTGAAAAGCAGAAACAAGAAAACAGCTTTTTGCTTCCCAATAGTTGGTAGAGTTTATTTTACGAGTCTTCCTTAAAGTCATCACCCATGAAGTTCAGCTTACCTTGATGGAAAGTTGAGTAGGTTAATGAAATATTTAAACTTGTGTTCACTTTCTTAGTGGAGCACCATTTTGAATTCTGTAAAAAAATAATCTACCCAAATAACTACTGTAGTAACCCCCGCTTTTACTTTTGTGAAGAGTGAGATGGATGTCGTGAGAAATCATTTCAAATGTTTATCCTTACTCATAAGAAAAAGAAACTGTCCGTTGGCTTAAAACGAGCAGGCTGTCTGCCTGTTTTAATATAGAAATAGCCACATGCCATGAAATGTTTTGCTGATACTTCACTGTTCTGGGTACCACTACATTTTTTAACTTATTACATTATCTCCCTAACATGGAGCATAGATATTGTCGTGATAATTAACAAGCACATATTTGCACGTTTGCAGAGCTTATTATAGACACTTGGTAAGTGAATGAACTCTAAATTAAAGCTCAATTCTCTAATTTTGCCTCATCAGCTTCTAGTTGTACTGAAAGACAAAAGAGCAACAAATGAGATAGATTTCTAAATGTATGGCGGGGAGAGTAGAAGATGTCACTTACATCATTCTTCTTATGCCCTGTTCAACTAGTCTCCACCCTGTCTTCAGCTTTAAAAGAGTATATATAACCGTTCGGTGAGATCTCCTTTAACTTCCTATATGACGGGTATTTTTTAAATATCCCCATACATTCTCATCTTCTTTCCTTGACTCAGTCTCCTCCTACCTTCTCTACGACCATACTCCACCTGGAATTTTTCATTTTTTTTCATATCTCTAATACTTCTCTATTTTTTTTTCTTTTTAGTCTATAATTGCTCAAGTTTCTCTCAATTTGTCATGCCACATTTGCCTGAAGTTACTCTCTAGTTTATACTCACCTGATCCAAGTCATCAGAAGTATTGGTCATTCTTCACTTACTTTCTGCCTCTTCGGTCTTTAGTCTGTTGTGCTCTGGCTTCTGCCCACCACCCTGACTGACCAAAGCTGCTTTGGATACAATCACTGGTGATTTTCTGATTGGTAATTCTGACATAGTTTTTCAGCAATTTTATTGGACTTCAGTATTGCATGGAATTCTCCTTGAAACTCCTTCCTTGACTTTTTATTCTTCTTGTATCTCTTTAATTGTTCTTTCTCTGTCTCCTTGATGATTGTGTTTCTGTACTCAGCCCTCAAATATTGATACTCTTCAACATCTTTCTTTGATCCTCTGTTCTAGTCACTGCTCATAGTCTCCTCAAGTGATCATAACCATTTTCATGATTTCAGACAGTATCTATACACTGATGACTCCTAAATGTGTGTTCAATCTAGACTTTTTCCCCACCATTAGGCTCATGTGACCAATTTCCAGGTGAATATCTTTGCCTAGATTTCCTCCAGTTGCTTCAGAGTTTACATGACCTAACCTGAACCATTCATCATTTCTCCTAAGCCTCTTCTTCTGTCTGTATTTTTACCATTTCAGTTGGTAGCACCATCATCTACCCAGTTACCTGTTACAACCACGGGATGCATTTATTCATCCTTCTATTTCATTGGCCACATTCAGTCAATTACCTGGCTTCCAGATTATATTTTGATGTTTTATGTTTATCTCTCTGGTTAATTCCTTCCTTTCTCTCCACTGCAACTGCTCGGTTCATTTCTCTTATTACCTGATATTAGGACTAAGAGAGGTGACTTCTAACTGATCTTTACATGCCTCATTGTGTCTCCTCCTCCAATCTGCCCTTCATATAGCCAACAGAGTGATCTTTGAAGTGCAAATAATACCATTTCACTTTTTTATATTATACTATTTATTGTATTTTTTTTCTTCCATTGCTGATAGCAATATTTCTCAAATTTGGTTTCATAAATATACGCATGCGCTTTAGAATGTTAAAGGAGATTTTTTCAATTTTGTGTGTACATTTTGTTGATAATCATTTTACAAACAACAACTACCTTATTTGTGTTTATGATGGCATCTCTGTCAAAGAATGACCTAAAGTTGCTTGGTTAAGCCTTAACTGTAGTATTTCTCAGCCCATATCAGAAGATTCGAGTGGTTATAGACATAATTTCAAGGATCTATGAGATGATAGATAGATAGATAGAATAATTATAAATAAATATATATAAATAAATAAATATCCATACATATAGAAATTATTTATATTTATTTTTGTATATCAGGTATATGTGTGGATGTGTATATAATTTTTCCAAAGGGGTCTTACATTATTCACCTTTAAATTACATTCGCTCTATGTTCTACTTATAAATTCTAAGGTCTTTAATATGTCTTTTAAGATCTTTTATGACCTGGCTTCTAAATATTTCTCCATCTTAATCTCTTCCCCTATATTTTATGTAAAAGGAACACCAAACTACGGTGGGTCCTTATATACACAGTGCTTTTCTTTCACTACATGAGCCTGTGCTTTTTTACTTACCCCTTTGGTATATGTAATTACTGCTCTTGTCTTTGTTCATTCTCCTAACTTTTAACTTCTACTTATGTTTTATTAGTTCCACTACACCTTTTCTGGAATGCACTAAGCTAACCAAGGTCCTCCTATTTTCTTAGTACCCCTCATTGCTTTGTAGTTACCTCTTGTAATCCGTACCAGATGGTGACCTCCTTCAGTTCTTATGGTTTCTTCTCTGTATATTTCAAGCACGGCACATAGTTGAACAAGAGGTAGTAACATGGGTGAGTCAACTTTGCTTTCTACCAGTAAAGATAAAGACCTTTTCTATAGTTAGCCTAAGCAGTTTTTTAGTTCTTCCTCTATTCGCTTTTCACATTACTGTTTAAAAATGTTTAATACATATTTACATGCTTCATTTAGAATTTTACGTTATAAAAAATTAATGTTTAGTGTTTATATGAAAATATTTTAGCTGCAGAAAGATAACACTTGTATTTACCATTCTATTTCAGGAGACCTGTCTTCACAGTTGCAGGCTCAGAAACCTGGAAGTTCTGAAAATACATTAACTGTGGTGGAAGATTCTGGCTGTGATTTATCAAATGAGCAGAGAACTGAACCTTCAGAGATGTCACAGCATCTTGGGGAGAGCTTTACCCCCATACCCTTTCTACCACTGCCCATTGTGAAAAGACATTGTACTACTCCAGAAAATCCTCTGTCTTCTCACATGCAATTCTTGCAACATCTACTTGAACTGAAGAACTGGATAGAATCCAGGAGTCTGAAAACAGACTTCAGCCACTTTGAAAACAACTCTTCTACAGTATCTGATTCTGTTTTTCAGTTGCTAGATGGCCTGATCACTTTTTACCGTGAACCCAAATTTCCTTTCTCAAGCTTTTGGACAGAAGCTGTAAATACTTTAGCTAGACTGATCAGTGACTATAACTTATCTAATCATATTCTTAAAAAGTGTTCCAAGAAGTTAGAAGAATTTGAGAAGACTCTACTACAGATTATTTTAAGGAACAACCATATAAATCGGGTAAGTAACAAATCTCTTCCTTTCATGAAAAAGTGTCAGTAATTTTGGTGAACATTTCTGTTGGGTCATGTCTTTTGCTGTTCCTTAACCTTGTGGTTCAGAGTTTTTAGTTGGACCTTTTGCAGCTCTTAGCTGTTGTCATGTCCCCACCTCTGGCCCCTGATTGCTATAGCATTGTTCTCTGCATAGATACCTGTGTCAAGCCTGTGCCTTTTTTACTTTGAATAACCTTCTCCGTTCTTTATCAGTTTCCTTGGATTCTTCTCTTGTTTTGTTCTGCCTATATTTACTTCCTGTTGCTCAAAAAGTCTCAATATTTTTTTAAAAAACCACTAACATTTATGGTTTCCCAATCTATAATTTTTTTGAGTGTTAAATTCCTCATGATGGATTACCTGTACTGTTTTTTTT
>NW_006494614.1:17723836-17784821 GCF_000325575.1 Pteropus alecto | reverse complement strand
TTTTTCTTTCTTTCTCTGGCATTGATGCCTGGAAGCCAAAGAATATTTTTCTTTTCCTTTAGAATTTCTCATGTAAGTCGCATAATATACCTAATGGACCCTCTACAGATGGGGTTGATTGAATAAATTAGCTGAGGAACACATAATATATAGCTTTATTATAGTTTTTTTCTTCTTATTTATTTAACATGGCTTAGAAAGGTCGACTCAGGAATTCTTTTTTTCACAAGTGACATTGAGGTAACCTGAAGCTGTTTTGTTGTTTGGATCATCAGACATAATGGAGAGTTTCTTTTTTGTATTACTTTCTATCTTTCTCACTATCTGATCCTTTGGGAACTCCAAATGCCTTAACATTTTAATCTTTTTTAATTGACTACTAAAAATATCACAAAGGAGACCAGAAAGTCTATCTAACTTATTAACTGTATTTCTCCATAGGAAAAAAAAAATATGGTTGTTGGAACTTGTTTCTTTTGATATAACATTGTCAAGTGTATGGCCTCAGTGCCATTATCTAATGCTCAGAGTTTTTATACAGTGTAGGCTTTATCTGAATTTTCAAATCTCTGAAAAAATTTGAACTAATAACCTAATTTGTTTCACATACATTTGTTCTTCTCAAGGTATGATTTGATTAATATTATAGAAAACTTTATAATTAAGCTTTTGGCATTTGTGAAAGAATTTTCTGTCTGGGAAACAATTTTTTTCTACCTGATATGGTCAATTGGGAATTAAATATCAGACTTTTCCATAATGGCATTTGAGATATGTAATCTGTTTCTTAACCATTAATAAATATCTTAAATATTTAATATTCCTTAAATCTTTTTTATTTATTTATTTTTTTGCATATTTTTGCTTCTTTTAAAACTACTACAAACAGGTTTCATATGACTTAGAACCTTTCAGATGCTGGCATTTATATTTCTAATCAGTTACCAGATGATGCAATTATTTTTTCAGTCTAGTCTTAATCTTTCTTAAGGATTAGACTACACAAGAGTAGCCTTGGGAATTGTATGGAAGTAAAGGAGTATATAGAAGAAGCTTGTGATGGTACAGATGGGTCTGAAATATATTTTCCATAACATTTGTCATGGTGCAAGCCATTGTTGAATAGTTGGTCAGCAGTGGAAGAATGGGTAAATGAATGGCTTTGGTCTTTTCTTAGAGAAGTAATTGTTGCATTTAGAGGAAACAGAATTATAAAATAGCTCATTGCATTTACAATAAAGATCATGATTCATAAATATGTTTTAATGACATTCTCCTTGGGGATTTTTATTTCCTTCTCAGCAAAAGCATCTTAGACTAAATCATTCAAACTTTTGTTGTTGTTACCATCACCATTATTACCATCATCATCCTTTAGATATGTTCATAAAACTTCTTCGTTAGAAAAATTGAAGAACGATTGCTCTTTATAATGCTTTTCTGTCTTTTTTAGCTTTCCTTGAGTAATAAGCAAAGTCTCAAGAATCTATCCTGATGTGAAATATAGGATAGCTCTTATTATCGCATTTTTATTGATACTACTCTTGATTGATTAAAACAAAATACCATAGTTTAGAAAAAAATTTACTTCTTTGGAGAAACCTTGTTTCCATAGGTCAGAAGTGTTTAATTAAATAATTTTGCTTAAGAACTTGAACCCTGCTATTGATTTCATTAAAGTGAACTTATGTTTGTGCAATGCGATAGGAGAAGGTGTGGTATGAATTCTTTAATATTTTGATGGAGGTATTTTAGGTATTATAAATCACAGTCAAGTTTTATTTTTAAGCATTTTATTATTAGTTTTTAGTATACAGTACATTCATTAGACATTTCTACAATTTATGAAATGATCCCCCCTATTACTCTATCACCCCTCTGACTCTACACCTAGCCATAACACTACTGTCGACTACATTCCCTATGCTGTGTTCCCATCTTCGTGACCATCTATCAACTACCAATTTGTCAAGTTTTAAATAAAATATAAATCTTCAACAACTTGTTCTCAATACATTCAGTAGTAAAATTATTCTGCTCTAACTAGTTTTTCTTTAATGATAATAAGAACTTAGTATCTTTCAAAATCTTGAGGTCATCATTATGAATATCAGTTATGTCAGGGCTACATATAGTCAAGAAATAGGAATATTGAAATGAGATGTTCTTGAAATTGTTTTAAATAATTCTCTGATATTAGCTTGGTTAAAAAAATAAGTAATATGAAGACAATATTTTCTAAGTAACTCACTATTATGTCTCTAAGATTTAGCAACATATGCTAAATATCTAAAAGTTCAATAAAAGTTCCTTCAGATGTTGAAGAAATTTACATTATATTTATTTAATAATAAATTTTCTAGGAATTATTATCTTAGACCTATGTCTGTACAGAATTCCCCTCTTATCCACAGTTTCGCTTTCCATGGCTTTAGTTACCTGCAGCCAACCACGGTTCAAAAATATTAAATGGAAAATTCTGGAAATAAACAGTTCAGAAGTTTTAAGTTGGGCATTTTCTGAGTAGCATGATGAAATCTTACTCCGCCCAAGATGTGAATCATCCCTTTGGCCAGCATATCCACACTGTATACACTGCCTGCCTATTGATCCCTTCGTAGCCATCTGAGTTATCAGACCGGCTGTTTTGGTATCGCGGTTTGTGTTCGAGTAACCCTTGTAGCAGCCTAATACTACCTCACAATGCTTACGTCAGTCACCTTACTTTATCTCATCACGTAGGCATTGTATCATCTCACATCATCACAAGAAGGGTGGGTATAGTACAGTAAGAAGTTTTGAGAGAAATCATATTCATATAACTTTTTAAATAGTATATTGTTATAATTATTCTACTTCCTTATTAGTTATTATTAATCTTTTACTGTGCTTAATTTATAAATTAAACTTTATCATGTATGTATAGGAAAAAACATAGTATATATAGGTGTCTGTACTATCTGTGATTTCAGGCATCCCCTGGGAATCTTGGAACAAATCCCCTGTCCATAAATAGGGACTATATTTTTAGGAAAACTATTAGGTGGGATAGAAGGTATAATTTACAATGACATATTTGACAGATATAGAAGATATGTTTCTTTAAAACAGATGGCTTACAGAGGTCTGCACAGGGCCTGGGAAGCAGTCTTGGCTTAACTTAGATTGAGCTACCCTCTACTCGCAGGCCCCAGTATAGCACCTTCCTTACTTGCCTGTGTATTTACTTGGAGTCAGGAGTGTTTACTTTTGAGGTATTTAATGCCCTTTGTTTGACTGACAGCCTGACCTTTCCTATATTTCCAGAACTCAAAATGTGTTTATTTCTATGATTAGAAGTAGCATGAACTAATTCTAGCATTGTACTGCCATCTATTTCTTTATAGGCCAGGCTACTACCATAGAAGTTTAGCACCAGAATGCCTATGATTCTATTTAGATTTCGCAATACTATCTCTGTCTTAAATGCTCACTCGTTTTGAAGAGATGGGAATGATTATATTGTTTAATATTAAAAAAATCTATGGTTTTTATTGAACTTCTAGGTATTTAGCATATGTTGCTAAACCTTAGACACATAATAGTGAGTTACTCAGAAAACACTGTCCTCGTATTTCTTATTTTTTAAACTATAAAACAACTCTTAAACATATTATTTGTGAAATTGAAAGGAAAAAAGTTGACTGCCAAGAAGACATTAGAATCTTTTGTATGTATGGTAAACAGTAATGGTACCCCAAAGATGACCAACATCCTATTCCCTGGAATTTGTGAGTGTCTTATGTTATACATCCTAGGGGTGGGATGGGGAGGGGATTAGGTTGCTAATTGGCTGACTTTGTGATAAGATTATTCTGGTTTGCTCACATGGGCCAGGTACTCACATGGGTCCTTGCAAGTGAAAGAAGGAAGCAGTAGAGTCAGTGTCCAAAACAGAAATTTGACGACGATGCTGGCTTTAAAGATGAGGAAGGGGCCATGAGCCAAGAAATGCAGGTTGGAAGAGCAGGGAAATCGATTCTACTCTAGAGCCTCCACAGGGCACTGAGGCCTGCCAATACTTTTATTTTGGCCCAGTGAGACCCACTGCAGACTTCTGGTCTCCAGAACTCTGATTGAATAAATTTGTGTTGTTTGAATCCAGTAAGTTTGAGGTAATTTGATACAGCAGCAACAGGAAATAATACACTATGTTTACCATTATATAATGTTTTCACATCCATTGTCTCATCATGTGTTTGTAAAATAACTGTGATATAGGCATGGTTGCCATTCTTATTTCCAATTAATAGATGAGAAAAGTGAGGCCCAGAGAGATTTACCCAAGGCCACAAAGCTAATTATAACACTGTGAACACAAGCACCTAGCATTAGAGTTGAATGTGACTATGTTTTTCCTCTTCATTCTCTCTCCTTACTATGCGCAAATTTGGTAAAACTGACCCAGATCATAGGATACATGCAGATAACACATATAATCCCTCTACCCCCTACTATATGATTATCTCTTCCTGTCTGGATTCCTGCAGTAGCCTAATGTCAGATTCTTAATTCATGTGATCCTACTCTAATACATCCACTTAATCATTGTTGAACTGATCTTGAAAAAAAAAAAAAAAAGGAGAAAATCCTTCAGTGACTCCTCATGAATTTATAAGAAAGTATACATTCTTCACCACAGCCCATAATGTTCTTCTCTGCCTGGCCCCTAGCCAACCTCTCTGGTATTGTCTTTTTTCATTCCATCCTAAGCACTTCACTCCTGTCAGACAAATGATTTGTAGTTTTCCAATTACTTTCTTTTTTATTCCTCCCCTCCGTGCCTTAGTACCTGTCAGTCTCTTGGCCTAGAATACTCTTCTTCCATCTGGTTAATTCTACCTATCCTTACAAATTGAACTCTAGGATTAGTTCCTCAAAGAAACCTTATCTCCTACCCTGCTGCCTTCTTCTTTTCTTTTTGCTGATTAAATATCCCTTATATAAATCCATGATAGTGCATATCACATTGTACAGTAGTTACTGACTTATTGTTATCCTCCATTGAAATCCAGGGTCTTTGTGGCCATATGCCATGCATTAATCAATTTATATCTTCAGTGCTCAACACAGTGTCTAGTGGTGGGTTTAGGGTATCTTGTTATAACCTGGTAAGGGTGAAAGTCTAGGCTCTCCACTTGGACTTGCATGAGTGGGTGGGGTGGGCCACAGATTTTTTCAGTGGTGGTTGGATGCATTAGGGAGGTTATATTTTTTAAAGCTTTCCATCTTGCTAGGCTGCCTTTTTAATGTCCTTAGAGCATGCTTTTGTTACTGTTTATTTTTTTTTTGTTTTTCTCCCTGTCTGTTGGCATTTCTGTGTAATTGGGTTTTTTAGCTCAAAATATGAGGCAAAAAGAAAACCAGGAAACATACCACTTTGTCCTTCCTTTGGTCTTAAGCTGCATAGCTGGCTTGTCAGTCTTCTTAGGTTTGTTTTATATATAATGCCCTGGGATTTTAGTTGTACTTAGAGGAACAGAGATAAGTAAGTCTACTTCCAGGAATTGGAAACCTGTGAATGTATTTTTTAAAGTCAATAATATTCCACATTTATTATAACAGAGTTAGCCCTGCTACACACCACCCAGCTCCTCAGTACCACCCCTCCGAGGTCACCACTGCCAATCTTTATTCCTGTTCTCCTACTATTTACACTTGTGTTTTTAAATTAAAAGCTACACTGCCATTTCTCAAATTATTTTCTTTTTTATCTGTTCACTTCATATCATAGAAGATAAAAATTTATGTCATATATAGCTTCCCTCCTCCACCTACTTTCCATAGTTTTTATCGTATCACAATATTTTGGTTAAATGAAAATTACATATTTATATTATAAATATGAAAACTTTTAGCATTGAGGTATAATATACAATGATTTCATTTCCTTTGTTCACAACTTTTTTCCTAATAATAATCGCTTAAAATTACTTTTTTTCATTTGCTTGGTTTTCTACGTACCTATAAATTGATTCTTCTTTTTTAGTCTATTTTTTATTTTTTAATTTTTTCTTACACCTACAGCACCTGGTCTTCCTAGGTGGTCTCCCATCCAAGTACTAAACAGGCCTGATCCTGCTTAGCTTCTGAGATCAGACTGGATGGGGCATGTTCAGAGTAGCATGGCCATAGACTGATTCTTCTTTCAGACCCTTTGACAGGGTTGTAAACATCCTCTCAGTATGGCCAAACAAATGAATTCATTTATCAGTTTCATCTTTTTTTTTTTCTTTTTTTTTTTTAAGGCACACTTCCTGGAACCCTCTGTCCCCCTCTTCTAATCTGGACAGATTCTCCCTATTTCTGCTGCTCAGCTTTATTCCACATATTTTCTTTCTTTTAATCACCACCCTAGGAATTCCATTTTGCTTCTTTCTTATGCTGTATCTCATAGTCGTTGCACCTCGTATATTTCTTTTCTTTGTTTACAACTTCATTTAGGTGATGTACATTCTTTATGAGCTCACTTAGAAGGGGTTCCTAGGATATAAAACTTTAAAATGTTTGTTTAGAATATTTTCTTCCAAATTTAAACTATATTGATGGATTAGGATAGATTTCTAGGTTGGAAATAATTTTTCCATAGAATTTAAGATATTTTTCTATTAACTTCTGGATGCCAGTCACTAATGAGAATTCCAGTGTGATTCTGATTTTAATTCCTTGAATGAAATCTATTCCCCACCCTGTAGTACCCCTAGAGCATTTAGGATCTCTCTTGTTCCCATTGCTTTGTAACTACAGGATGGTGTATCTCAATGTGAGTCTTTTAAAATTCCTTTTTATGAGTCCTTGGTGGGTCTTTGAATCTGTGATTTCATCCTTCAATTATGAAAAATAGTTTTTCTCAGATTTTTCCACCTTCTATTTTCTTTGTTCCCTTTTTCTAGACTACCTCTTGGTCTGATCTTCTAAATTGCTTACCTTTTTTCTCGTACTGTTTATTCTTTTTATGTTTGTTTTTCCTGGAAGATTTCCCTAATGTCTTCTTCTGGCCATTCTATTGAAGTTTTTATTTCTGCTGAACTATTTTTAGTTTCTATAAGTTCTTATTATTTCGATCCTAATTATAGCTTCCCCTTCTTGTTTTATAAGCAGTAAGATAAAAAAAAGTTTATTTTTCTTTGTTCTCTGTTTTGCCTCTATTTTCTGCTGGTCTTGATTTCCCCATCTTAACTGATCACTGGTTTTCATATTTGAGGTTTTCCAGTGCCTTGAATTAATTTAGGAAGATGGATAAGATTTAAGATGGCCACCTGACAATTAACTTGTGGGAGGGTGCTGGGCAGGTAATGCAAATTGCTTGAGCAGAGACAATGGAGCAGGAGGAAGCATGGAGAGCCCTTTAACTGCCACAAGTTTGGGGGGTTTGATTGGGAAGTTGTGGAACTTGGCAAGGAATTAACCTGACGTAGTGGAAAAGGGCTGGGTAATGAAGATTCTTGTATGTTTTGTTAAATATTTGTTTCTTCTGCAAGCCAAAGGTCTTAGGTATATAATTTAAAATTGCATGCACAATTTTGTGTATAGGAGTATGTGCTCTTTTTTTCTATGAAAGTGCTCATGGTTTTCATAGAATTCTGAAAGGATACTGTGATTTACAAAAGTGAATAATATCTGGCAAATCATTGAGACTGATTGGCACACCCTCTCCAAGTAAATATTTTCTTCTCATCCAAATTCTACCCATGTTTCAAAACATGGCTCAAATCTCACTTTACTAATAAGTTCTTTATCAATTTGATCCTGAAATAGGCTCCTCTTCTGAATTTCTATAATGATCATTGTCAACATAATTTACTTTTCAATTTGCTATATCCTATCTTATTACAGCTTATCTAGTATGGCTCAGATTAAAAAATATATTTAGCTTTTCAAATGTTTTTATCACAGAGATTAATAGCTTAAGTAGAATCCCAAAATTTTTATTTACTAGCGGTGATATTAGACAAGTTAACTAACCTGAAGTTCCATATCTATAAAATGGAGATAATAAATATGACTATTATCATGTGACTCATAGGGCTGTTGAGACTTTTCAATGACCAAACTGCAAATGAAATGCTTAGGATAATATTTGGTATCATATCAGTGCTTAATAAATGTTTCTTGTTACTCTTCTCCATGAGGAAGGGGCCATACCCTATTTTCTCCACTATTCCTGCTATAATGCTCAGCTTATGTTAGAATAAAATGAGGTATTTTTTTGAATTGAAAACAAGACAATGAAAATAAATGATGATATACTTCATATGCCTCCATACACTTAAATACCATCTTCTCACTTTTGATCAATGTTTTAAGGACATTCCTTAGTGGGAGTTTTGTCTTAATGACATTGTAATGATGTTCTTGAAGCACCTCTATGTACCAGGTAGCTGGACATCATTGATGATCCTTCCACAGCCACAGCTTCCTACTGACTGATGAGCTTACTAGGCATCATGGATTTTTTTTCTATTTTAATTATAGAAAATCCATTGTAAATTAACTACCTGAATGTCATGGTTTCACTTTTTGCAGTGATCCTTTCTTATAGAGCTGTTTCATGTTGCATGTCTGGTCTAGTATTTTGTAGTTGGTGATTTCCTCCTAGACTGTCACTTTTGTTTAGATCGCCAATGATGTGGCCTTCAGGCAGTGCATAGTTAAATATGAAGATACGGTTCATGAAATCAGATGTCTCCTTTTTCACTAACATGTACCTCTTAGTTATATCTTAAAGCTCATTCATGCCATAATTATATCAAGCCGTAAAACATAGTAACTTTCACATTTAATTCTGTTCAAGTAGCACCATTTGTTACATGTTCCCCTGCTGTGAGTTAGGACATCATTTTAGTAATGACATAGGCTTTTGCTCCTGTGCTGACTTTCCAAAAAACCTTATACTCTGCAGTTTTTGTTTTTGTTATAAGTGTTCATCAGTTTCTGAAAGTTTGCCTCAAGAATTTTTTAAAATTTATTTTTATTACAGTATAGTTGGCATACAATATCATATTAGTTTCAGGTGTACAACATAGTGATTCAGCCTTTATATAACTTATGATGTGATCACCGCAATAAGTCTAGTAATCATCTGTCACCATACAGTTATGATATTATTTTCCCTATGCTGTATATTACATCTTCAATACTTATTTATTTTAACTGAAAGTTTGTACCTCTTATTCGAACATAGGGGTACATATATCTTTTAGAATTAGTGTTTTCATATTCTTCAGATAAATAATCGGGAGTGGAATTGCTGGGTCATATGGTAGTCTTTTCTTAATTTTTTGAAGAACCACTATATTATTTTCCATAGTAGCTGCACCAATTTACAGTTCCAGCAACAGTGCACAGGGTTCTCATTTCTCCAATTCCTCGCTAACACTGGTTGTTTGTTGATTTTTTCTTAATAGCTATTCCAACAAGTATGAGGTGATATTTCCTTGTGGTTTTGATTTCATTTCCCTGATGATTAGTGATACTGAGCAACATTTCATATGTCTGCTGACAATCTGTATGTCTTCTTTGGAGAAATGTCTCTTCAGGTCTTCTGATCATTTTTTAAATTGGATTTTTTTTTTTTTTTTGGATGTTGAGTTATATAGGTTCTTTATATATTTTGGATAGTAACCTTATCTAATACATCATTTGTAAATATTGTTTCCCATTTAGTAGATTGTCTTTTATTTTGATGAGGGTTTCTTCTACTGTGCAAAAGCTTTTTAGTTTGATGTAGTACCATTTATTTTTGCTTTTGTTGCCTTTGCCTGAGGAGACATATCCAAAAAAAATATTGCTAAGACTGATGTCAAATAGTTTTTACTGCCTATGTTTTCTTCTAATACTTTTATGGTCTCAAGACTTACATTTAATTACATTTAATTCTTTCAACCATTTTGAGTTTATTTTTGGATATGGTATAAGAAAGTAATCCAGTTTTACCTTTTTTGCATGTATGTATCCATTTTTACAAACATCATTTATTAAAGAGACTGTCATTTCTCCATACTATATTCCTGCCTCCTATGTCATAGATTGATTAACTGTATAAATAATATAGGTTAATTTCTGGGCTTTCTATTCTGTTCCATTGATCTATGTGTCTGTTTTTGTGCTAGTGCATACTGTTTTCATTACCATGACTTTGCAGTATAGTTTGAAATCAAGGAGCATGGGACTACCAACTTTGTTCTTTTTAAGGATTTCTTTGGTTTTCAGGGTCTATCGTGGTTCCATATAAATTTTAGAATTATTTGGTCTACTTCTGTTGACTGGTATTTTAATAGGCATTGCAGTGAATATGTAGATTGATTTGGGTAGTATGCACATTTTAACAATATTAATTCTTTCAAGCCATGATAAAAATATCCTTCCTTTTATTTGTATTGCTTTCAGTTTCTTTTATCAGTGTCTTATAGTTTTCAGAGTATTTGTCTTTTGCCTCCCTGGATAAATTTATTCCTAGGTATTTTACAGTTTTTGATGCAATTGTAAATGATTTTTTTTTTAATTTCTCTTTCTGATAGTTCATTATTAGTGTATAGAAATGTCACTGATTTCTGTATATTAAATTTGTATTCTGTAACTTTACTGAATTCATGTATTAGTTCTAATAGTTTTTTGGTGGAATTTTCAGGGTTTTCTATATATAGTATCATATCATCCGCAAATAGAGACAGGTTTACTTTTTCCTTTCTAATTTGGATGCCTTTTATGTCTTTCTTTCTTTCTTTCTTTCTTTTTTTTTTAATTGCTATGACTAGGACTTCCAATTCTATGTTGAATAAGAGTGGTGAGAGTAGGCATCCTTGTCTTGTTCATGATATTAGGAGAAAAGATTTTAGCTTTTTCACTTTTGAGTATGATGTTACTGAGGGATTGCCATCTCCGCCCTGTATTATGTTGAGATATGTTCCTTTTTTCTTACTTTTTTGAGAGTTTTTTTAAATCATAAATGGATGTCGAGTTTTGTTGTGTGCTGCATCTGTTGAGATGATTGTGTGATTTTTATTCTTTGTTTTTGTTAATATGGCGTGTTATGTTGGTGGTTCCGTGAATATTGAACCATTCTAACATCCCTGGAATAACTCCCAGTTGATCATGGTATATGATCCATTAATGCTTTGTTGAATTTGGTTTATTAATATTTTGTTGAAAATTTTTCACCTGTCCATCAGAGATATTGGTCTGTAATTTTCTTTTTTTGTATCTTCATCTGGTTTTGCTATTAGGGTAATGCTGGTATTTTAGGATGAGTTTGGAAACTTGCCCTCCTCTTCAATTTTTTCCAATAGTTTAAGAAGCATAGGTGGTTAGTTCATCTTTGAATGTTTGTTAGAATTCACCTGTGAGGCATCTGGTCCTGGCCTTTTGTTTGTTGGGAGTTTTTAGATTACTGATTCACTTTCATTACTAGAAATTGGTATGTTCAGATTTTCTGTTTCTTCCTGATTCAGTCTCAGAAGATAATGTGTTTTTAGGAATTTATCTATTTCTTCTAAGTTGTTCAGTTTGTTGGTATGTAGTCATTCATAGTATTCACTTGTGATCCTTTGTGTTTCTGTGGTATAGGTTGTATTTTCTATTTCATTTCTGATTTTATTGATTTGGGCCCTCTTTTTTCTTGACGAGTCTGGCTAAGTGTTTATTAATTTTGTTTATCTTTTCAAAAACCAGATCTTAGTTTCATTGATATTTTCTATTTTCCTCCCCCCACCCGCCCATTTCCTTTAGGTGTAAGGTTTGGTTGTTTGCAATAGTTCTTGTTTCTTGAGATAGGCCCGCATCGCTATATATCTTCTTTTAATACTTCTTTTGCTGTGTCTCATAGATTTTGGACTATTGTATTTCCATTTTCACTTGTTTCAGGTATATTTTTATTTTCTCTTTGATTGACTTAGTAATACATTGATTGATTTAGTAGTACATTGTTTAGCCTCTATGTGTTTGTTGTTTTCACAGTTTTCTTCTCGTAATTGGTTTCTAGTTGCATAGTGTCGTGGTCAGAAAAAATGCCTGATATGATTTCAGTCATTTTAAATTTACTGAGACTGATTTTGTGGCCCAATATGTGCTCTATTGTAGAGAATTTGCCTTGTGTATTTGAAAAGGATGTGTATTCTGCTGTGTTTGGATGGAATATTCTGTGAATATCTATAAAGTTCATCTGATCTAATGTGTTATTTAAGGGCTATGTTTCCTTTTTAATTTTCTGTCCGAATGACCTATCCTTTATGGCATGTTAAAATCCCCTATTATTTTATTACTGTTGATTCTTTCCTTTATGTCTATTAATATTTGCTTTATGTATTTAGGTGCTCCAATATTGGGTATGTAGATGTTTACAAATGTTATATCCTCTTGTTGGATTGATCCCTTTATGATTATGTCATGCTCTTCTTTGTCTCTTGTCAGTTTTTTTTTTTCAAATCTGTTTTGTCTGATGTGAGTACTGCTGCCCCAACTTTCTTTTTATTTCCATTCACATGAAATATCTTTTTCCATCTCTTCACATTTAGTCTGTGTCTTTTGTTCTGAACGGAGTCTCTTATGGGCAGCATATTATGGCTCTTTTCTTTTTATCCATTCAGCCACCTCATGTCTTTTGATTGGAGCATTTAGTCTATTTACATTTAAAATAATCATTGACAAGAATGTACTTATTGCCATTTTATTATTTTCTGATTGTTTTTATAGTTCTCTTTTACTCTCTTTCTTCTAGTATAGGTTTTTAGTTTTGATTACCATGAGCTTCATAGATAACAACCTATCTTTATAGCAATCCATTTTAAGTTGATGGTCACTTAAGCTCGAACACATTTTAAAAGCACTGCATTTTACTCGCCACCCCCATGTTTTATTGTTTGATGTTATATTTTATACTGTGTGTGTATCCCTTAATTATTGTAGAAACACATAATTTTATCACTTTTGTCATATAACTTTCATATTGGCTTTATAATTGGACCATCCACTATTTTTATTAAATATTTGCCTTTAACGATGGGATTTTCCTTTCCTATATTTTCTCATTTTTAGTTTTGGCTTTTTCCTTTTTGTTTAAAGAAGTACATTTAGTTTTTCTTGTATTGCTGGCTTAGTGGTGATGAATTTCTTTAGCTTTTTCTTTATTTCTCTTTCAAATCTAAATGATAACCTTGACAGTTAGAATACTCTTGGTTGTAGGTTTTTTTCCTTTCATCCCTTTGAATATATCATGCCTTTCCCTCTGACATACGAAGTTTCTGATTATAAATCAGTTGATAATCTTATGGGGGTTCCCTTGTATGTAAGTTGCAACTTTTCCCTTGCTACTTTTGTGTCTTAGTATGTGCCTCTTAGGGATCATCTCATTTGGGCCTCTCTCTGCCTCCTGGACTTGAATGTCTTTTTGCTTCAACAGGTTAGAGAAATTTTCAACCATGATTTCTTCAAATAGGTTTTCTGTCCCTTTCTCTCTCTTCTCCTCCAGGACCCTTATGATGCTAATGTTACTAAGTTTAATGTAGTCCTAGAAGTCCCTTAAAGTCTTCTCATTTAAAAAAAGAAAAAAAAAAAAAAAACAAATGAATACATATGCTGTTCCATTTAGGTGATTTCTACTATTTTGTCTTCTAGATTACTGATTCATTCTTCTCTAATCAACTGGGTTTTTTTCCCCCCCTCTAGCTTAATTACTGATTCATTCTTCTCTAATCAACTGGGTTTTTCCCCCCACCTCTAGCTTAATTTTCATTTCAGTTATTCTTCAGTTCTGATTGATTCTTTTTTTTTCTATTTCTTTATCGAAATTCTCACTGAACTTGTTCTTTTCTTGAGTTCATTAAGTTTCTTTATAATCACTGCTTTGAACTCTTTATTGAGTAAATTGCATGTCTTTGTTAAATTTAAATTTTTTTGTGGGGTTTCACCCTCTTCTTTCATTTTAAATATTCCTCTGTCTCCTCATTTTGCCTATGTTTCTGTGTTTATTTCTATGAATTAGGTAGATCAGCTATGTCTCCCTGTCTTGTAAGAGTAGCCTTATGTAGATATCCTGGGGAGCCCAGTGGTACAATTCCCATGGCGTACCAGAGTTAGGTGCTCCAGGTTTGTCCTCTGTGTGGGTTGTCTGTGCCCTCTTGTTATAGTTGAGTCGTAATTGCTGCAAGTGTGCCAGTGGTCAAGGTTTAGCTTCCAGCCTACTGCCTGCGAGGATTGGCTGTGACTGATGTGGACTATCCATTGTTGTGGGGCTGGCCCCAAGGAGCAGGAACCACCTTGGAGGGGCTCCAGTGCCATCTGAGACCTCTCACCATGTGTGCTGGTTGTGGAGCCTTTTGACAGGGGCTCCAGTGTGGGCTGAGTCAAGCCACTATGTGTTTTGTGATTGGATCTGCGATAGGAAGGCTTTGGTGAGAAGCAAGGCCTGATGCAGTGTGTGCTGGTCTGGAGCTCCTTGAGAGAAACTATGTTGTGAGCTGAGACCTGCTGCCACATGTGTTGTGGTTGTAACCACATGGCAGGACTCTTGTGCAGGCCCAGGTCAGCTATTGTGTGTGTCAGTTCTGGAGTTGCTTGGAATAGGCTCCAGTCTTAGCTAAGGCTGGCCACCACCTATAACAGGGTTGGAGCCACTTGGGAGGGGCTCCTGACAGGGTGAGCAGGTTGGCCTTGTGACACCTCAAAGGAATGCTGGGGCAGGGTGAATGATATTAGCAAAGTTAATGGAGAGTGTTAGAATTGGTACCCACTTGCACCAGGCCAGCCAGGTAGAAGGAGAACATAAACGAAACAGTAATAATGAGACCCAAAAGTACTTCCATCTTCAATGAAATTTTCCACTGATCTCTGCCTCTCTGACACACCCTAAAGTTAGTCAGTGTATCTCCACATGTGACCCAGGTGCTTCTCAAACTGCTGCTTCTGTGCTGGAGCTCAGAGCAAGCAAGTTCATTCATGGGTTCTTTAAGAGTGGAGGCCTGCTTTCCTGAATGTAAGCCTCACTCCTGAATGTAAGCCTCACTTGGTTCTCAGAGCCAGATGCTCCCTGCGTAGGTCTCCCAGCCTGGAGATCCCAGTGTGGGGTTTTGACCCCTTGCTGCTCAAATGAGTCCACCATGATTATGATATCTCTCCTGCTTGTGAAGCTCCACACCGAGGGGAATGGGTCCTGACCAGACTGTATTTCTAACATTCCTACCTGCCTTGATATGGCTTCTTCTTTGTATGTTTGGTTGTAGAAATTCTGTTCAGCTAACCTTCAGTTTATTTTCAGTGATGGTTACTCTATATTTACTTGTAGTTCGGGTGTGTCTGTGGAAGGTAAACTTAGTATCTACCTCATCTTGACCCCACGTCTGTGCCTCAAGGATTTTTAGGCTATTCACAGTCTGCTTTGTTTAAAGATATTCCTGTGGAAATAGGAGTGGAGTCTAAGGTTATGGCTCCATGCCCTATTTCATCCTTGTGCAGAATTGCATTTAAAAAATAAAAGAAAGATCTGAGCTAATGTTCCTGCAGTTGTACTTTAATATGCATTTCCTGAAACAAGTGGTATTATAAACTAAAATCTTAATATTCATTTTGATCATGGCATCAGTGCATAAATCAAACATTCCTCGAATTTTTAAGGCAGGGTTTAGTTTTCAATGCTTATGCAGTATACTTTCTTTCAAAGTCTATTTTACATTCTAATATCTATTCCTAAAATAATTAACAGCAGTCTACCTTGATATTATACTTTATAGTTTGTAAACCAGTTTCACCTGGAGTTTATTATCTGTTCTCACAACTCTGTGTCATGGTTGTTATTACTATCTTCAGTTTATAGATGAAAAAATTGAGAATAGGCAGATTAGAGACTCACTGAAAATACTTAATTGACCAGTTATGGAAGACCTGGGTCTCAAACCTACATCTATGACCACAAATTCTTCCCTTATTCTACTCTATCTTATTTCCATAGTAATATTTTAAATCATTTACACATTTTTGTCTTAAATGCAAGAGAAATAAGCTGACTTCAGTTTATGAGTTAAAAAATATTCATTAGAAATCAAAGACCTTAGCAATGTTGCTGTGTTTTCTTCTATGCAAAGATTTATGTTTACAGAAAGCAAAAAAGAAAAAAGTACTGCTCTGTTACAATATAGGATCACCTGTTCTCTGTTTTTCTTATTGGCTATAAATAACATTCTCTTGGAAGCTATAATTGCATATCAAGTCTTGTAACCTTAGTGTCTAATTGAATATAAACAACATGGTTTTGCTTATATCTACAAAAAATAAAAATGTCTTCTTTTCTGTTTTAATACATTTTATGAAATATATTTAAAATTTCTAGAAGTTTTATAAATACGATTTTGAAACTATCATATTTTAGTTTGTAATTTTCCACTGAGCTCAGAATCTGCTTAAAGTAACAGCCTCCTGCCCCCCCCCATAGTTATCAATACTTATAATAGTTTGGAAAGCTTAAATTATAACCATCAAATGTGAGACTTAGAAAAGTCAAACATTTCTGAGAACATGAAATTACTTCTCATTTATTTTTAGGCAATAATGGGTTTAAAGCAGAACATTTTATTTTGGAGCATATGGAGATTAACTATTAACTATTTACTTTTTTTTTCATGGTACTTTTTTAGTGCTAAGTCTCTAATATGAAACCTGGGATTCCTCTCATGTGCTGGGTACTGTCATAGATACTGGATATCCTGCAGTAGACCAATGAGATAGAGTCTCTGCCAAGAAGAACTAATAATCTAGATAGCTGTTGAATAAATGAACAGATAAACATAAAACGATATAACAGGTATGAAAAAAAAATGAATAGGGTGCAATGGGAGAGAATAAAAGAGAAGACCTAATTTAAATTGGTGGGAATGGAAGGCCTCATGGAGGAAGTAGCTATAAAATAGAATGAGAGGGAGTTTGGAGTAAGGATTTTTGAGATAGTGGCCATAGCACATATCCATGAGACAGGATGTATTTGAGTAATTGAAAGGAGGCAGTGTGTTCAGGTTGAGAGCGAAGGGCACAGAGCTGCCTAAGGAGTTTGGAAAAACTATGGACTGTAATGGATTAGTAGGTTGGCTACTGTATTAGTTACCTGGGGCTGCTGAAACAAATTACTGAACAGTGAATGAGATTTAAAACAAAAAATTTATTCTCTCACAGTTCTAGTGGTCAGAAATCTGAAATAAAGGTGTTGACATGGCCACTCTCGCTCCAGAGATGCTAGAGGAGAATCTGATCCTTGCCTCTGGTGGCTGCTGGCATTTCTTGGCTTGTGGCTGTACCTTTCTCTGTTTCATCTCCACATTGCCTTCTCCACTGTGTGTCTAGTATCCCTATGCTTCTCCCTTATAAGGCTATTTATAAATGATGGCATTTAGGAATTACCTAAACAATCCAGAATTATCTCTTTATTTCAAGATCCTTAACTTAATCATCTCTGAGAAGGCTCCTTTTCTAAATAAGATGTTATAGGGACTTGTTATAGGGACTTCACATATTATAGGGACTTGATGGAGGTATTGCCTACCATTTTCCAACCTACCACACATACCCAGCATTCATTTTCACTCTTATGCTTTGATTTTATTAAAATGTTTATCCCTTTCTTCATACAGGTCATGCATCTGTCTCCATAATATCTTGGTCTAAGGATAATTCTGATTTTATCTCCCTTGCTAGAAATAGGCATATAGGCATTTCAGACCAATGAGATACCAGAAGAGGGTTCCTCTGGGCTTTTGGGAAAGTTTCTCTTCATTCTCTGGGAGATTCCCATCTTTTCCTCTGACTACTCTCTTGTGATGATGTAAAGCTGGAACTCTTACAGTCATCTTGCAGCCATCTGAAGGGCAAAACAATGACATAAAAAAGGGTAAAGCCCAGAGAATCACAATAAATCCCAGCCAAAGCTAGGTTAAGACAACCCTGAAACTTAATCAATCTTTAAATTTCCAATCATAAGAGGTAGTGCATTGTGTTATCATTTAAGCTGATTCGAGTTTGGTTTTCTGCTACTTGTAGCCTAAAACATCTTTTGGATAAGCCATTGTAAGGAATTTCAATTTTATTTGATATGTAATGGGAAGCCATTGATTTAGGTTTTAAAACCTCATTTTGGATACCATTGGGATAATTGATTAGAGAGGGACAAGGAGTAGAAGTAGAGAAACATTTAAGCCATGTATTAGTCTAAGTGAGTGAGGATGGTGGCTTAAACCAGGATAGTAAAAGTAGAATGAAAATAGACACACAGATTTAACTTACATATATGCTAGAAGATTTCTCATTAAAGTTGGTAAATTGAGGACAGACATCTAATTTGTCTCCTATCCTCATTAAAACAATAGTAAAGAACTTTTTAAAAAGGTAAAAACACATGGGGAAAATGAGAGACCAGACAACAGGATGACATATTAGAAACTAGGAAGGACTTTGATAATTGGTAAATCCCTTGGCAGATCCAAGAAAACAATCATAAAGGAGAATTTGAGAAAACTATTAAGCAGCCTGATTTACACAGTAGAATCTGACAGACTCAGAAATTAGCTCTACTCTACAAGGGAACATTACTTAGCCATAAAACAGAACAAAATCTTGCCATTTGCACAACATGGATGGACACTGTGCTAAGTGAAATAAGTCATACAGAGAAAGACAAATACCATTTGATTTTGAATCTAAACAACAAAAGAAAACAAAAAGCCAAACAAACAAAAGAGAACAAAATCAGACTCATAGTTACAGAGAATAGACTGATGGTTGCCAGCAGAGATGAGGAGTGGGTGAAGTGGGTGAAAGGAATCAAGAAGCACAAACTTACAAATATAAAACAAGTCATGGGGACATAATGCACAGCAAGTGGAATATAGATAATAAAATCGTATCAACTTCTATGGTGACAGGTGGTAATTAGATTTATTGCAGTGATCATTTTTGTAACGTATGTAAAGGTCAAATCACTATGTTATGTACGTGAAACTAATGTTGTATTTCAATTATACTTTAGTTTTTTTAAAAAAAGAAAGAAAGAAGCTCTACTAGTTACCTCTGGAAGAGGAAATGGAGGCCTGGTGCTGGAAGGTAAAATAAGGAGGATTGATCAGAAATATGCTTTGGAAGTACTTGGAACCCAGGATCTCCTCTCCTATCTCACGTGGTAGTGATATGCCAATCCCACAACTAGGCAAAGACTGGAGCTTTAATCTCTGGAAATAAAAAATGTATTTTATTGGGAAAATTAGAGTTGAAGGTGAAGGTACAATATTTTAAAAATTGAGATTAAGCGAACATATGTGTACTTTCCCAGTTTGGCTCTAGAACACTGGCAACAAGACCTTTAATTCTCAGGCAGCAGACAGGAAGTCTTTTCTGGGGAAACTGAACATCCCAAGAGGAAAAACACGAATATAATTCATGAAAGTTTTCCTAAGGAAACAAAGCCAGCCAGACTGCCATACACTAAAGCTTAACATGCACTAGCCCCACCCACAGACCAACAGCTTTCAGTCAGCATTCAGTCCCTGCTCTTACAGTGCAGGATTAGCAGATTTCTGAGGAAAGTATCTAATATGAAAGTTAGATCCTGTAAACAACTTGGTAGAACCAGAGAGCATGCAGATATGCAAAACTTAGGTTAAAAATAATAATAATAAAATATATACACACACACACACATATGTATACATGTATATGTATATATGTATATTTACATACATATATATTAATATTCTCAGAAAGATAAGAGCATGTTTAACAACCATGGAAAAAATAGTACTTTAGAATAAAAATTTTAGAGAATAAAGACTTTTTAAAAATTAAAAATATGATAGTGAAAACTATCATAATTAAATAAATATCTGGGTGTTTAGGTAGGGAAATTGCCCCAAAAGTTTAGAGAAAAAAGAAACCAGAAAATAGAGCAAAAGAAAGAAAACTAGATGGGCAATTTTTAGAATCCAACATTTGAATAATAGGAGTTACAGAAAGAGGGAATAGAAGAAAATAAGGGAAAATCATTAAAGATACAATTTAAGAAATTTCTTAAAAGTGAAAAGAAAACTGTTTCTAAATTGAAAGTCTACCAAATGCCCTGTACTTAGATGAAAATAGACTTATACTGAGGCCATCACTGTTAAATTTGAGAATACTGGCATAAAGGAAAGATCCTATATGCTTCCAGAGAGAAAAGAGGGAAAAATTAAGTTCACAAACAAAATATTAGGAATACAAATATTTCATATTTTTCAAAAGCAAAACAATGTAAGAACTGGAAACAATGGAAACTTCCCAAATGTTTTTCAGAAAATTTACTTTCAACTCAGAATTTGGTGCCTGATCAAATTATAGTCAAGTGTAAGGGTAAATGAAGATATTTTCAGGTATAATAAGTATTTTTAGGTTTCAAAATACTTCTCCCATGTACCCTTTCTCAGGACACTACTAGATGATATTCATTGACAAAATAAACTAGTAAACTAAGAAAAAAGGCACAATATACAGGAAACGGAAGAACAGATGAGAGAAGATGATGCTGAAAGGAAATTTCAGGATGACAGCTATGCACTAGGCCTAGAGAGCAGCTATTTTGGCTTGGAGTAAGTCAGATGATTCCAGGAAAGATCTTTTAAGAAAATGAAATTGATAGAATATGGAGTATCCGTGGACATCTTCAGAGTAGATTAAGACAATAGATAAAGAGTTGGGGGTGGATTTTTATTAAATGCATAAAAAATAAGCCAGTGAATAAAATAATATGATTAATAATTACAGGAAAATATTCAGCAAAGGAAAAACTATATTGTAATCTACATGGCTTGGCTGTACATCATATTTATGTTGTTACGATAATATAAACATTGAGTAATGATGTATCGAAAATCATGGATGAAAAGGGTGTGTTGTGTGGGTTTATATATGTGTGTGGGGGGAGGAGAGGGAAAAGGAGAGAGAAGAGAAGAGATGAGTAGTTCAGGGCAAAGAAAGACAGTCAAATCTTAAGCTTCCATAGTGGAAAGTCAATATTTTTTTAAAAGTGTGTTATTTAGAATGATGCAATAAATACCAAAGACTCAACTAGAAGAGTTTGGAATGGAAATGATGGTAGGAGGGTAAGGTACCACCATCTTTGGGATGAATTATGTAAAACTATCTGATAGTTTATGCCTGAACATTTTTAATAAAAATAAAAACTGGAAAAAATAAATATGTTAGAGGGAAGAGCCCACAGGATTTAGCTATGGAGTTAATGTGGGCATGCGGGAGAAGTAGGCATCCAACATTAGTATCCCTAGGTTTCTGATCATTAACCACTAGATGAATAGAGGTGCCATGTACAGATTAAAGGATGACTAGAGGAGGAACAGGGTTGGAGAGGGTGGGAGCCAGTGCCCTTTCAGACATAGTGAGTTTTATGATGATTGCAAGATGGCTGTAAGATGGATATGCAAAGCAAAGCAGTTAGCTTTATCAATCTGAATCTCAAAGGAGATAACTTTTTCTGGAGATAAATTTAGTCCTCCACAGCATATAGAAGTTAATTAGAGCTATTGGAAAACAAATCACAGGCAGAAAGAAAGGAAGGCCTAGGACTGAGCCCTGAGGAGTATAGACAAATCTAAATTTGTGCTGGTGGTCATATTATTGCTTGCACATAAACAGCTTGATATTTTGAGTTAATGCTGTGGAAACATAGCATAGATAACCCAAATAATAATTTAAAATCATACACTTTTAAAATATTTTATATTTGAATATAATTTTGTGTGGACTTAAGACAGATGAACTTTTCGATTACTCTTTTCATGACTATTGAGAATGGAAGTTTATGAGACTTTTACCACAACCATCTTTATGTTGTTAATAATTTGTCCCTTTCCTGGATTTTTATATCTTAATTCTCTCTGTCAAAATGCTATTTTCATTCTCACTACATTCTGCATTTTAATTCCTTAGTTTTACATTTTAGTTCAGAAACTTTTAGAAACTGACAACAGAAGAACATGACATCGAGATGGCGATAGTTCATATGGGGAATTCTTAACATTCAAACACTATGTTATCCTAACAAAGAAACACCTGGCTGTTTTGATATGACATGATGGCTATTTGAAATTATCTAGGAGTTTCTGGGAGTCAGAATTTTAGGCAGTAGTTACCTAATAGAGATGTTGCCTGGAAAAGAATAGGCATTCTTGGGAGGTTGCAAAGAATGGAGGCTCCTTCAGATCAACTTAAGAAAAAGCAGGTTATGGTAAGGATGAATGCAGACTGTCTTGGTAGGTTGGCCACAGACACTGTGGGCACGGGGTACTTTCTTTTACCTTCTCATGTTTTCTCTTTTCAATTATATATCTATTAATCCTAACAATCGGCTTCTCTGGTTTACTTGTAATCTTGGCTCACTGTTTATCTCTTTCTATATCATGGCCTTTCAATTTCCAATGCTTAAAAATAAGGGTCTAGCACAATTCTTAGCATATTATAGTCTAATTAAATTAAATAATTCTAATTCTAATATAGTTTTATTGAATTGAAAAACTGGCTTAATGCATGAGTAGCTAATGTTCCTTCTGTTAAAAGCATATCTCAAGATCATCATGCCAGAATCACCAGACAACTCAAATGAACCTCACATATGAAGATTAATATTTATATATAGAATTTACTCTTAAAATAAGGTAAATCCTTCTAAAATTAATCTGACAATATGATATATATTCTGATATTATATGATAATTCAGCTTTTATAGAGCTGAGCAGATATTCCTTCCGTTTACTTTGTTATTTTTTCTAATGCCTATGATCTGTCCACAATGGTGCAGTTAGATTTCCCAAATATTCCATACTACTCTCCCTTACAGCATATGAATGTTTGCTCCTATGTACATTAAAACTTTACTACTCAAAATGTGGTCCAGGGATATTATCTGGGAGCTTGTTAGAAATGCAGAATCTCAAACCTCATCCCAAATCTACAGAATCTGATTCTGCATTTTAACAAGATCCCCAGGCAATTCAGATACACATTAAAGTTTGAAAAGCACTGCATTAAAAGACAAATTTTGATTCTAACTCCCCATAGATTAAGGCCTACATTTATTGAATTCTCGCTAAGTGCTTTTCATAGATCATTTTACTTAATCCTTATAACAACCCGGGAAAGGTATTTTTACTGTCTTTATTTTATAGATGGAAAAATGAGGCATAGAGAGGTGAATAACTTTCCCACACGCAGTCAGGTGGAACCTGGGTCTAACACACGTGGTCTTGCTCAAGAGGCTCCGTTCTTAAACAAGACAGTAGCTGCCTTCTTGAATCTGTGGTTTCTCTCCCCCAACTCCTTGGAGTCCAGTGCCCTGTGTCCACCGGTGCGGTGTCTATCCTTTGAGCTCAGAGAATCTTTCTTCCTCATACCTTAATTGGAGAAGTCTTCGAGAAGAATATTCACTTTCTTTTTGTCCTGGTTACAAGAGGGTTTTAGAGCTATATGCATGGATTCCTGCTTGTCGTGGTCATCCCTGAGGAGATCCAAGCCTTTGGGGAAGACGCAGAATGAAGAGAAAGGAAGAATTTTATGAATGCGATCTAGAATCTGATATTTAGAATTCCCTTAGGAAGTAAAAGTCCAACTATCAGTTATCCCTGGTCATCCCTGAGGAGATCCAAGCCTTTGGGGAAGACGCAGAATGAAGAGAAAGGAAGAATTTTATGAATGCGATCTAGAATCTGATATTTAGAATTCCCTTAGGAAGTAAAAGTCCAACTATCAGTTAAAGTTAAGGGAAAGATGAGAGAAGAGAGCCTGAGTCCCTTTTGGAGTAGCACTCTAAAACAAGGAAAGCACGTGAATCTTTAGTATCAGCTTTAAACATCATGTAATTTTACATACACAGAAAAGGATCACCATCTCATAAAAAACATCTTTATCTACTCAGGAGTTTAAAACAGCTTTGAGTTATAAAAGAAACTACACATACTTAAAATACACAATTTGATAAATTTTCCTCTACTCAGTTTTGTCTGAAAACTCTTTTCACAGGAGATAAACAATCTCATTCCACAAAATGCAAAAATGAAAGTATGTGGGAGAGTTTACACTACTAATTGAAATTTTGGCCAAACGATGTTGAATTTTGTTGTGCTAAGGAAAGAAGTCGAGAAAGGGAGAAGTCACAGGCAATCTTCATGGTGCAGGGGGAGTGTGCAGCCAAGATTGGGTTGTACAAAGACTGAGGTTATGTCTCTAATTTCACAGTTTTAGCATGTTTATCATCATCTATAAACAAAACAATCATCATATATAACTGTGATTGAACTGGGAGCATTGCCATTGCTCATATGTACACTGCAAATAAAAGTAACAAATTAAAAGTGAGTTTTGAATGAATAGCTTATTGATCATATGTAAAATTCCTTGCTACTTTTAATCAAAGGTCTAGCAACTTCAAATTTATGGTAGTCTGGGGCTGATTAAATATAGCACATGTAGTGCTATAGTAAGTTACCATTTATTTTGACTTTATATCTCTTTAGGGCATTACTTGAAATTTGAAAGGGATCATTACATTTCCTTGTAAATCCATTTTTTCCCACTCCTGTGTTGTCAGTTACAGCTATGTTTAGCCCCTCTGCACTTTCAAGGAAAACCGTGGTATGCGTTTGTCTTGGAAACATTAGAATAGAGCCTTACTACACATTCCAGTGATCACTATCTAGAAGATAGGGGCTTTTCTCCTCCCCATTTCCTAGCAATCACAAAACAATGAATTTTGGCTCATCTGAGAGAAGGAATTCAGTTGTATGAATCAGGTACAGATGAGCATATGTAGTAATATATGCCTACTCTGTGATAGGTATGTACCTAAGGATATAAAAAGGGCAAAAGGCAAAATATTTAAAAAATACTCCTTCCTTCATGATAAACAGCTTGTTTTACTTTTTGGATAGGTTTGATTTTTTTCCCATAAAAAAAAATGAAAATATGACGAAGCTGATCTCTCTACATGAGATCTATGTAATAATTCCAGATGCTAGGGTATATAAGAAATATAATGATAATATGTATTCCATTATTGGCTTTGTAAATAATTGGAACCAAAAGAGGCATAGAAAGATCTCTTAATCTCCTTCACTAGGAGTTTTATCTTGTATTGTGGAAGCAAGTTATTCAGAAATATGAGCTCAACTATTGTCAAAGTAAAAGGTTCCTTTTATTTTAGCCATTTTCATGAATATTTCCGTTACTTTATGATAAGCAATTTTTCTTGAGAAAGAAAATCAAGTTGAACAAAGTGATAGGAAATAAATGTTGCCAATCCAATCATTTTATTGCTTCAGAGTAAAATCAAATACTAAAAACAGAATACTTAAATACTAACACATGCTACATTTAAACAAGATTTGTATATAGTTACATGTAAATATATGTTTATTAATGTTTATTTAGTGTCAATCTTCTGCCAGGAGATGAATTCCTTCGAAAACAGTACTGAAACTTCATTTTTATGTAGCAAACTCATCATAAATAATTGAATTAAGAGAAATCAAGTTAGAGTTGTAGAAAGCTTCATTGTGGAATTCGTCTTCACATAATTTCTACTAACTGACATGAAATTACATGGATCTTAACCTGTTTTTTGTTTGTTTGTTTGTTTGTTTTTTAATTCTGGTGCCTGAATACCATGACAGAACCACTGAAATGAAATCTTTGGGCATCTGATATTGTCTCACAGGAAATTCGTTTGCTCGGCATGATGGAGAACCACCGAGCTAGAGGGGCAGTATATCAAAAAACAAAATACACACACACCCCATTACGTAAGTGAAAGAAGAATTTTTTTTAGATGATCTAGTATGGAGGCGAAGTTTTCAAGTGCTGAAGTAAGCACTAATCTCTCACTGTGATATTTGTGTGTTGTCTACTTTAAGTTTTTACTGAGGAGTCAACTGTGAGTTGAGCAGCCATCACATGCTGGCTGTTTTGGCAACTACTGAGTTGACATAATCTGACTCAGCAACTGGGAGATTTTCTTTTCATGGACAAATGCTATTTAAAAACAGATTAATGTATCTCCTTAATGCATTTCAAACCAATGAACATGAGGCTTCATTTCCCATGAATTAATTAAGTATCAAGAGAATTAATGCAAAAGAAATACCATACATTCTTAGGTATTAATTAAAGAGTATCAATTAAAGCTGGCAGAACAACAGTTCAGTCACAGGGGTTATTAAGAAGCTCTCTTAAAATTTGTAATCTGGTAAGTAACAGCAAATGACTGGATGCTGAGCACTGTTAAATGTAAACGTCAAATTAAGTTGACTTGCCCCAGGTTGTTTTTTCAGAATGCTGTATTTACTTGCATAATTTCTCCTTTTACACCCCATGATAAATAGAGTAGAAAATATAATTAACCATCTGGGTCCTGTTCAGTCGCCATCCTAGGCAACCCATATTAATCCTATTTCTCCCTTTTTCTAATGAGCTGCTTGCTCACAATTTCCAAGAAATCAATTGCAATGCACATGACTTATTCAAGGATTGAAGCTTATTAAAAGTTGTCCATACTCATCCCATCTCAGTTATGAATAACACACTGGCACTAAAATTTCTCCGTCACAACATTTGTGTTAAGATAGTAAAGAACACAGAAAATTATTAGAGATTTGGAGTGGGAAGTAAGAGAGTTTTTTCACTTGCTAGCAAGTCACATAAGTTCTGTGTGATTGCATTTATCATTTGAAAATGGGTTAGGGGAAGATAAAATGTTTATGGAAGCACTTTGTAAATTTTTGAAGCTTGATGCACATATTTTATTATTAAACCCAGCTCTCTCTGGAATGAGAAATGATATATAAAGACCATGTTCATCATTAAAATCCTTGTGAGGATTTGTCTCGAAGTAATTCCCAACTATAGATCATAGCTTTGGGATAATAGGCCTAACTTGGTATCCAGAGGTATTACATTTTACATATTTGCAAGGAACTTTTAGGAATGAGGGAAGGCATAGCAAGAAGAGTAAGAGGCCACTGAAAAGGCAAATGGTAGGACACAGAATAGAAATTTCTCTCCTTTCAGTATTCTTTCTTTCATTTTTTTATCTAACTCTGCTATGTGATTCTGTAAAGGAGTTAGCTGGAATGAGGAAGCAAAAGCAAGACATGTAGCAGACTGTGTTTTGTGCCAGTTTGAGAAGTGGGAAAAATACTAGCATTGTATTTTGGGGATAGGAGAGGTGAGTACAGCTTTCAGTTTATTTTGTCTTCATAAGGAAGGCCTTCGGCCCCAGGGTTAGAATAACCTAGCAAATGGAGCTCGAAGAAAATGGATTAGGAAAAAGTGGAGAAAAAAGCAGCCATATAGAAAGTAGTAAAATTGAGCAAGGAGCTGTCTTTCTTCCTACTGTAAGTAGTCATCAGCTTTGTTGGTTTGCCCAGGGATCCCCAGTTCTCACTAGATATCAGAATTACCAAGACAGCTCCCATCAGATTTATAGTGTTAGAGTCTTAGATGGTAACTGTGATGTTTTTCATTTTGAACAAGTGGAACAGAAATATCCTGAGGCACAGTCAGTGTTTAATCTTGTTTGTTTGTTTGTTTGTTTGTTTTTGCCTTTGACAATCTCTGACTTAATACACCTAAATGTCTTCAAGTATCCACTATTTCTGTTTCAAAGTAGAAAGAATACAAAAAATATAGCATGGGAATTATTTGGTCAAATCGTTTAATTTTTTTTTTTTTAATTTGGAGCTGTAGGGGGAAATTCCTTAAGTGGGAAAATAGTGTAATGAAGAGGTTTTTATTAGGAATGTATAAATTAAGCAGATTTTGAATGACTGTCATGGTGATAGTGGACAGTGAATTCATGCAGAATTTCTTAATTATTAACAGAGTCTCATTAAGAGAAAATTGTAAGCATAATAATGGAAAATGGTAGGACACAGAATAGAAATTTGTAGAATATGCAGAAAAATGTATGTTAAATAAATTATCAATGCCTTTTTTTAGAGGAATCCAAGCGGGTATCAGCTATTTTAATAGACACTCTGATATTTCTACAATTAGAGATGATAATTTCAAACATTCCCATTTGAAAGTAAGAAATAGTATAGGGATGTCAAGAATCACTCCTTCTATACAGCATTTTAATGGATGTGCTAGGTCATCTAATAGAACAAGAAAAAAAAAACCAATAAGGATTAGATGAGAAGAGGTAAAGCTGTCCATATATGTAGTTAATATGATTAATCTATGTAGCAAATCCAAGAGAATCTAAAAATTATTATAGATAACAGAATTTAACAAGATTCTTAGATGTAAAGTTATTATTCAAAATTAAAGTGTGTGTATGTGTGTGTGTGTGTGTTTTACCAGTAATGACCAGTTAGAAAATTGGGCAGGAAAAATGTCCACTTACAATAGCAACAATAACAAAAAAAGTACAGGAATAAATTTAGAAGTGATATGTAAGATCTCCAGAAAAATATTAAGAATATGAACAAAGGATGTAAAATAACAGACAGCTATACTATGTTCATGAATAGGAAAAAAAAACAATAGAGTAAGGATGTTGGTTCTCTTCAAATTAATCTGTAAACATATATATTTGGTAAAAATTTATGTTCAATGAATTAGGTCAGTCAATTCATAATAAAAATAAACTTCAAGAAAAGAATACTAGAGAGAAAAAGGGACATTTCATAGTGATAAAAAGAAGATATCAGGAAGTATATCAGGAAGAAACAACATTTATAAATGTATGTATACCTAACAACAGCACAACAAAACTGATAGAAATGAAAGGAGTAATAGACAATTTAATACTCCTCCTGTAATAAATAATAGAAAAAGTATGTCAAAATCAGTAAGCCTATTAAACACCATAAAACAGCTTGATCTAATTGACTTATATAGAAAACCCTTGCCAGCAATAGCAGAATGCACGTTCTTTTTAAAATCACATGAAATATGATCATAGGCTATATGCTAGCCATCAAAATATTTGCTTGTAAATTTTCATAACAGCATTATTCATAATAGCCCCAAATTGGAAACAGCCCAAATGTACATTTGCTTGTGAATGAATAAACCAAGTATAGTATTCCACATAATGAAATATTATTAAACAATGAAAAGGTACAAGCGACTTGCATGTATTTTAACATAGGTGACTCTTAAAACCATCATGCTAAATGAAAGATACCAGACCAAAAAAGACTACATATTGCACAATTTCATTTATGTTCAATTTCTAGAAAAAGACAAAACTGTAGTGACAGGAAACAGATTATTGAGGCTGCTGGTAGGGGAGTGTGTATTGAATGCTTTACATCTTTAACAGAATTATTTGGAATAAAAATGATTATTTGATACTAAGACAATGACGATTTTATAAAATAGTCTTTAATAGTCATTATTGGTGCAATTCAGTGAAGGCTAGTCTTAATAATTTGTCCCAACTCTTCTCCCCAACTTTAGATCAGTTTTTAAAAATTGGCTATGATTAGTTTACCATATGCATGCCTTTTAATTTTCATTTTAGATCGGATTTATACAAATATTTATTATTTTAACAAAATTATTATATTTTTATTTCTGTCATAATTAATGGTATGTTCCAATTTAAGGAGGCATGACTCAGATTGTAAAAAACAGTTTCAAAATATAGTTCTTAACTATTTTGGAAGAAATTACTTTAATAGGGAATAAAATTCGCTGATCTCCCAAATTCGCTTCTTTTTATTATTCTAAATGTACAGCTTTTTCTTTAATGAAATTATTCACTATGAATCTATTGATTTTTGATACTAACTTTTATTCAGAGTGATCCTATTTACTTATTATTAATGAAATCAAGTTGGCATATTAATACTGAAATCAACTTGCTGAATACTATTCAGAACTACCCCTTACATGTTCTGGATATAAGGAATATGGAGGTGGTAAAAATTCTGTGCCATATTTCCAAGGAATTATGGCTGTGCATTTAGCTACAGACCAGCCTAAAAATGGGACATTAGCGTCTCTCATGTATCATTCATTTGAAAAATGTAAAAAATATCTATGATTTTTAGTGCAGATGTGAGATAAGTTGCCATTTAGATTGTAGTTGCAGAAATATACCAGTTGCCTATGATACTCTGTGAAGAATATGATGAATATTGAAAGGATGGTTAAATAATATGACTGCTTATTTCCTAACTATTATTTTAGATGTTGTTTTTACTCAAAGATTTTTTTAACTCTTTACTTAAAACTTCCAAACACCAGGAAACAACTGGAAAAAATTTAAGCAAAGATATGAGGTGGTTAGATTGGTCACATGTTTTATCAGAAATAATACTGATGAATTTGACAATCGTTTGGGCATACCTCTCAGGATATACACACCAAATATCAGGAGGATATTTAATTCAAGCAAGGACAGGCAGATTTGCTCTCAGAATTTAGAACTGGGCAAGAACCTGTCAGCTGATGGTGAACACTAGAGCTTTAGGGTAAGCTCTAGGGATTAAATAAAATGTTAACTTGAGAGAAAATGCTAGAATCCAGACCTTAGGAAGGAAAATAAAATGTTAACTTGAGAGAAAATGCTAGAATACAGACCTTAGGAAGAATGGAGTGAATAGAAAAGTAAAAACAATAAATCATGTGGTTCCCAAGAGAGTCAAAGTAGCTATTGACAACTTCATTTTTCATGGGCCTATCTATTCTTTCAGCACATTTGCCCCTATCCTCACATTTACCCCTTTCCTGCCAATAAACTTCCATTTTTATATGAGCTAGTTAAGTGAATTTCTATTTCTTGAACTTTAACTTTCCTTAAGACTGGAGGGATATACCAGTCCCAATGCATGCTGAATACGTTAAACCTTTTCTTTTTTCATTTTTTTTTTTTTGCATTTTTTATATAATTCTCTCTGTTGTTTAGCTCCATCAGTGGTTTAAATCCCTTACTGTATGTTATAATTATTTGGCCAACTTTTAAACATATTAATGTCCAGGACTAATCCCAGAAAATCAAAGTATCTAGGTGATAGGGTTCAGGTATCAATATAGTTTTAAAAGCTTCTCAAATAATTCTGAAGTATACCCAGTTTGAGAGGAACTGATCTGTACATGATCATTTTCTTCTAAGATAATCACCTGCCAATTTTATTTAATAGAGTTTTATTCACAGGTATGCTCATAGATGTCAATTATAAAATATAACAATTAAATATGTTTATGGAGCATTGATTTTTAGTCATTAGGTTTAATCTGTACTTTGAGCATCACTATTAGGCATATGACATTTTAACCTTAAAACACTTTGGAATCATATTGAGCAGAGTGTTTTATAACTTTTGTTATTATATACAATAAAGTACAGTATAATAATAGAAGATATTTTCATCTGGGATGATAAAGATAAGATTATTTTAGCAAAATGAAAATATCTTTAGGTTGGAAAAATAAAGAATAAGTGAAGAATGATATGACCTAGACCCAAAAAAAGAATTTCCTCCTTCCGTGCCATCCCGTCTGCCTACTTGTTAAATTGAACTAGAATGGTTTGACTATGAATGAAATGGTATTCTGCATACTATCACCATTCCCTGCTATGAGTTTTTCTTATTCATTATAATTTTGTGAATCATTACAATTTCGTGAATCATTACAATTTCATGAGCATTTTAACCTCCTGTTTTAGATAATGCTCTGTTCATTTATTTTCAATTAGATATTATATAAAAAAATGGATATTTGAAGAATCTTTTATGTACGATCAGGTAAAAAAAAAAAAAAAAAACCTTTGTTGGGGGAACAGTATTGCTCAGTAGCTAAAGAGGAGTTGAATTTTAAATTATAATTTTTAAATTCCATTTAAGTAATAATTAGAACTTTACATTCTGATGAATAATTCTTATTTTTATAAAAGATGAGGGAGGGGGGTAGCCAGTATAAGCAATTAAGTAGTATTAGTAGGTTAGATCAGAAAAACAAATATTTAGGATTAGGTTTCTAACACTTTGAAGTTTGAAACCAGGATTATTGCTTCAAGAAATGAAAATTCTAAAAGGATGAGGGCAGATAGGTTAGAAATAATTTCATGAAGTTTTTAAACATATTCAAGTCTCTTATACAGGTAATGTATGCTGTTTTTCATTTCTCCAGAGAATAGGACAAGAAAAAATCATTTTATTCTGTAGTATCAGGGACTTATGAAGATTATTTTCTGAGAGCAAAATTTGCTAAGCATTAGAAGAGATTACTAGAGGAGGTTGTAAAATCTCTTTCTCTCAAGATTCCTAAAAATAGTATTATTTCTCCTTTTTTTGCTATGTTAAGAATGGTTCTTCCTAAGAGAAAAGGGATGAATGACTTGACCTCTAACTGTCCCTTTTATCTAGGCTGTTTTAGGATGTTGTGTATGAGGAGAAAATATGGTCAGAAACCTCATTAGGGTCCTGGCAAAGAAAAAAAAAAAAAAAAGACTAAAGGAATAACTTTAAGACAAAGCATATATTTAAAATATACATGAATCATGCCGTTAATTTCCATGAAGTCGTGCATCTGCATATTTACTACTTTGGAATTTAGGGAAAAGAAATAAGGTTTAATTTTGTCAGTATAGTAGTTCCCCCTTATCCATGGTTCTATTTTCTGAAGTTTCAGTTACCTGTAGTCAACCGCTATATGATACTAAATGGAAAATTCCAGAAATAAACAATTCATAAGTTCTAAATTGTGTGCTGTTCTGGTGGCATGATGAAATCTCACACTGTCCTGCTCTTTCCCCCCAAGATGAGAATCACTTCTTTGTCCAGAGCATCCATGCTGTATATGCCACCTGCTCATTAGTCACTAAGTAATCATCTTGGTTATCAGATCAACTGTCATGGTATCGCAGTGTTTGTGTTCAGTTAACATTCACATTACTTATAATGGCCCCCAAATGAAAGAATAGTGATGCGAGCAATTTGGATATGCCAAAGAAAAGCCATAAAGTGCCTCCCTTAAGTAAAAAGTTAAAAGTTCTTAACTTACTAAGGAAAGAAAAAACATCATATGCTGAGGTTGCTAAGATTTATGGTAAGAAGGAATCTTCTATCCTTAAAATTGTGAAGGAAAAATAAATTTGTGCCAATTTTGCTCTTGCACCTCAAACTGCAAAAGTTATGGCCACAGCGTGTGATGTGCTTAGTTAAGGTGGAAAAGGCGTTAAATTTGTGGGTGAACAACAGGAACAGAAAATGTGTTCTGATTTTTGGCAACGTGTTGTGCCAGAAAGCTTGAGCCTATATACAAAGACTTTAGTAAGAGATCCCATGAAATAAGAGACCACATTCACATAACTTTTATTACAGTGTTTTATTATAGTTTTTATATTTTATTATTAGTTATCATGGTTAGTCTATCACTCTACCTAATTTATAAATTAAACTTTTATCATAGGTATGTACTCTGAGAGGCTGAATCCGCAGTAACCACAATACTATGCTAATTGTTATTTTAGAGCACTCACAGATGCCCTTAATAGATCCTTTGATTATAAGGTTAATGATGGCAGTGATGGTGTGGATATGGAACTTCGAGAATTTGTAATATGTGATAAGTTATCTTCATAATATATTTTACATGTATCTTTGGAATGTTGTTAACTCTGTCAAGATTCAGGATAAGTATGGAAATATAGGAAATATAGGCTTCACCTAGAGAGTAATATTTGTTCTGTGTATTAGAGTATTAATAATTCCTCAACCAATGTTTACCAAGTCTGTGGCAATGCAAAAAATATGGAGAAGCTTCCAGAGCATGGAGTTGTGGCAGGAAATACAGCTATTAAGAGCCTTTTGGTGTGATATTCATTAAGAACATTGGATTACTATTTTAAAGGAACTTGGTTGTTAAGAACCTTAGATTACTATTTTAAGGATTTGGGTTGTTAACATAGATTAGGTTGGCAAATTATGCTTTTGGGTCAAATCCAGCCTGCCATCTGTTTTTGTAAATATGGTTTTATTGGAACACATTTGTCTATGTCTATGTCTATGGATTGTCTATGGCTGCTTTTGTGTTACAGTGGTAGAATTGTGTAGTTGCAACAGAGACCTTATGGTCCACAAAGCCTAAGGTATTCATTATCTGACTGAAACTTTGCCAATCCCTGTCATAGCTGATACTTTTGCTTTGTTTTTCCTAGAGAATGGCCTGATCGGATATATGACTTAGAAAACTACCTTTGGCAACAATGAGAGGATACTAGGTTTTGGACATATTCTAATTCTTGCAAATAGATGTACTTCATAAGACCTTTTGAAGAATGAATGAATGAATATATTCAGTAGGGAATATCAGTGAGTTTAAGTAAATTCATATTTCAGGTGAGAGATAATAAAGGCCTGTAATAAAGATGGTGGTGATTGGTAGTAAGGCCTGTAATAAAGATAGTGGTGATTGGTAGTAAGGAGAAGGTCTAAAGTTGTTTGAGAAAAATAATTAGCTGGCCTTGACTCTGTCATTTTATTCAATTAGTCACTTATTTGTTTTGCCAATGGCTTTTATTTTTAAACTCTGGGTTATTGAAAATTTCAAATATATATGAAAGTAGGGATGAATAACCATGGAATGAACCCTCAGTCTCAACAATAATTAGCATTTGCCAATCATGTTTTATCTAGCCTAACTCTTCAGGAAAAAAAAACAAAAAACAAAAAAAACTGTTATCTAAGGGTAATCAGTACTTCTAAGCCTACTAATACTCTCACGGCAGATAAGGTTACACACTCAGTATTAGTGTATGTTCTCCTTTGACTTAAAGTGACTGGAACAGGCTTGTCCTAGAGTAGCACAATGGTTCTCACCCTGGGGAGGTTTTCCAGAATCCGCATGCTGGGGCCTACCCCCAGACACCGATTCTGTGCTTCTGCAAAGCTCCTGTAGTCACACAGTTTGAAAATGTCCCAGGGGTGTTGCCAAAGAGCACCCAGGGCTGTGGGGCACCAGCTTGGTTAGATACCACGGCTCTGTGAGACTGTGTCGCGGGTTTCACACACAAATTACACACGTTACATTTGTGACCACTGCATCATCTGGGACCTAAATTGATACTAAGGCTGTGAAAATTAGGACATTAAAACTATGTATAGGCATTCTGTAACTTCTGAAAGTCTGAAAGCAGTGCAGTGGACACCTTATAAGTAGAATGGGCTAGTTCTGGTTGTCTTTTCCTGGAGTAATTGTTAATAGCATCCTGATTCACTCTTAAAAAGATCCTAGTTTCAGTAATTGTGAATGTGAATGAATATGAAAAGTGAATACTCACTATGATGAAAAGTATTCAGTCTTTCTAGATCATAGAAAATAATTTGAATTTTTATTCAAAAATACAATGGCAAGTCACTGAAGCAGAAGAATAATGCAGTTTGATTTATATTTTTAAAAGATCAGTGGTCAGCATGTAAGGAATTGATTAAAAGGCAGCTAGGGTGTCCCTGCTTCCAGATGATGGCACCAAATGGGGATACCACTCAAGTAAACTGTTAGCTATACGAGCATAAAACTCAGAAGAGCATAATTAGAGATCAGTATGGGAAACCTTAACATCAAGAAATATAAAGATGGTTGAGATCAACTAAGAGAAGAGCGTTAAAAAAATATCTATATATATATATCTGGGTCAGTATAGCATCTTGATATTTGTAAGAGGAGGAAAGGGGACTGCAAAGGATGAAAACCTTGAGAGGTTTTTTCAAAGAGGGAGTTTTATCTCTATTAAACACTATTATGAGAATGTTGCAGGTTGAATCCCCTGGGAAGCAGATTCTGGGAAGAAGTATGATTTGCAGGATGTTTATACAGGAATTCTTGGGGTCAACATCTGTAGAAGAGAAGCATCAAGGAAGGATTAGCAGGAGAAATGGAGTCTCATTGTAGGCTTGGCTGACCCCCCAAGGAAGCTCTGGAGCTAGAATGGAGCTATCCTGTGTTAGGCCACAACACAAGGTAATTATACTCCCACTGGAATTAGGGCCACCCTAAGAAGGAACATGCCTTTGGGCGAGATGGCTCCTTGCAGTTGAGGCAATATCTGAAGGAACTGGCTGTTAAAGGCTATCTGCTGACAGCACTCCTGGCAGCTGGGACAATAATTGTTTCAGTAGATGGGGATCTAGATGGCCATCATAGAGACTACCACGGAGGACAAGCTAAATGAGGACCGATAAGTGACTTTTACTTCGTTATTTACTCAGCATATTTATTGAACACACTTACTGTGTGCCAGGCAGACTAAGTGCTGGTGGATAAATATGTAAAACAACTATTGCATGTTGTAATAAATGCAGTGAACCAAATGAACAGTTAAGTAATGGAGAATACAGGGTTTGGGGTTTACTTAGCTGATTTAAGGAGGCCTTTGGGACTTTTACAGTAATGGTTTAGTAGAGTGACTTGGGTAGATAAAGTGGTTTGAGCAATGAGTGTGATAGTTTTATTTTGAAACATAAATTTTGATATCTATTTGAAATCATAACATCAACTTCCTTTATTAAAAACTTACAGATTAATACTGAGTCATAGATAAGGTTGTCTTATATTCAGTTTTTAGAATTATTTCACTCCTGTTTACTTAGCTGATTCTCAGCCCTGTAAGGATGACAGGAAAAGTATCATTCTCCCATTTTATAAGCAAAGATACTGGAGTTCACAGAGGCTAGGGGATATATTGAATGTCAGAGTACGGTAGGAGGTGAAATGAGGCTGAGATGCCTATCTTTTACATCTCCACTAGTTTTTCCAAATTAGGCTGACCTACTAACTGGTTGAAATTAGGGACAGCTTAAATATCTTTTATCAAAGTCAAATACTCATATTACATGTAGAGTTATCAAATGAAATGTAATATTTGAGACATGCTTATACTAAAAAATTATTCATTGTTTATCTGAAATTCAAATTAACTGAATTTCCTGTATTTTAATTTGCTAAGTCTTGCAGCTCTAGTTGTAATGACACAATAAGATTTTCACCTTCCTTTACAGCCTGTGCTGCAAGAAAAAAAATCCCCTGATAGCATGTGCAATTGGCAACACTAGAAATATAAGACCTAATTTGATGGGCATGCCTAAATGAACTTAAGTGAGCTAAATCGATGCACATCGGGCAAGTCTGGCTTATATATGTTGCCCACCATCAGATGTGGAATCTCGTTAATGTCTACCAAATCTTCCCAGGTGAGAAGAGACATGACAGGATTGTTTTAATGAGTGTAGAGGTGTACCTGGCAGATGGTTTAGCATTTTCTATTGCCAAGCAGCAAAAATATGTAGTTAACACTTGAATGGATCTCCACATTTTCTTCCAGGCCACCTGTTGGGGACTCTGGCAGCCTTCCGTAGCCTCAGAATGGTAAATATTCTGGAAAAAAGGGAATAGGAACAATTTGTCCCAGTTTACTGTGATTAGAAACTGATCTCTAGGCCAGCTGCTATCCAGAGAAGGTATTTTAAGAGTATGATCATAGAAGTAAAACTGTTTATGAGCTTGACAAGAGGTGAAAAAGGCATCTGCCTGGTGCCAAAGAATAAAAGGTAAAAGCAAGTTAGTACATTTCACAAGCGTTTGTTTTAACTTCGGTGTTAATGTCTCTACACTATTATTTTTATAATGTAAAAAATAAAACTTAGATTTTAGAGGCCTTTTCAGTATTTGGCCCTATTAATAGAGTCTTATTGCTATTAAAGGGATAATACATGTTGTAGATAAAGTTCTTAATAATCAAAGGTTAATACATAAATAGGTCACAAAATACTGAAGGAAGTATCCACAAATAAAATACATTTTTTTTTCTAGTACACAAGTAGCAGTATCTATATTTGTATTTTGTATTTACGATGTTATAAACAGTTTTGTTTTATATTGTAAGAATCCATTATCTGTCTGTCTCTAAATTAATGCATTTGAATATATCCTCTTGATTAGATCTCTTGCTGTGAGCAGAAAGAAGGAAAAAATATCTACATAAAATCAAGACTGCTTATATTGAAATTGATTGCATGATTGGATAGTCAAGTATTTAATTAAAACTCAGTTGTACCCTAATTTTCATTTAACAATTTATTAAAGCTGGGTAAATAGATATCAGAGTCATCATTCCATTGTTTATAGATGCATCTCTAGTATTGGAAAACAAATTTGTTTAAGCATACATGTATATTTGTTAGTTTGACATGTAGTTGAGATAAGACTCGTATCATATTGTGAAATGGTCTGGGTTTTACACCTGGTTTCACCATTTATTTGCTGTGTGACTTTGAGAAAGCCACTTCATCCTTCCGAACTTCAATATCTTATTTTTGTTAAAGAGGGTGAATAATTGTACCTACTTCATAAGGTTTTCGTGAGGATTAAGAGTTAATCCAGAAAGAATACTTAGAATGCTATCTAGCATAATGAACTCTATAAAGTATGTTTTGATGTTATTTATAAAACTTTTTATGATAAGGTTTATAGCTTCTATACATGATTTCAAAATATTCCATAGATATTTTGATAATAGGAAAACATATTCGGTAAAAATGCCTATGTAGTAGTTTTAAAATAGTGTTTATATGCAAGTAAAGATATGCATCACTTAGCTATTTTTTTGCTAATTTTGGACATTCGCAATAACTATTTGATGGGTGTATTTGATTTCTAAGATCTTTTTGCAGGCAATTAATAAATTCTTACAGTGTATGAAGTCATGTATTGGGATCCTGAGAGAGGTGTATGGAAATATATCTTGCTCTTGTTGAAAAAAAGGTACTTACATAATGATAACAAATGATCTTTTTCTGTGAAGTTATTGCTAAAACATATTGCTTATAGCTTTTTTAAAATTTATTTTTCTCTGAGTAGTTGATTTTCAATTTGGGGCAAATAATCCTGAATGGTTCTTGAAAAGCTTAACATTGGACAATAACAGCTATACATATAACATATAACAGCTGTCATGAACTCATATCAATAACTATTCTTTGGGGAATCCAGAGAAAAACATTTCCTATATTCCTTAATTATCAAAAGCTTTAATATGTAGAATACTTAAATATATATTTTTATTAAATCATACTGCTTAGTGATTATTATTGTATTAATTTGGGTCAGAAAAAGATTAAGCAGGTAGAACTTTTGGAGGAGAAAATAAAAGATCTAATAAACTATACTTGCTAGATTATTCTGTAGAGAATTGTGTCAGTCTCACTGTCCTTGATTTCACCTGGAGTCAGAAGAGGAAGTAACCTACTCTCGAGGCAGGTCATCTAGGGGTGATACTAAGTTTGACTCCCAGGAGTTGGAGATTGGGGTGGGAAGCAAGGCTAACTTAAGGATGCTTAGACTGAGTAGATTTCCGGTAATTTCCCCAGGACACCACTAAGGCGAGGCTCTGTGTTTCCTAGACCATGGATACTTCTGTTACCATTGGGGATGATCTAAAACTATGGATGTCCCAGTGGTGCTGAGGGGACCTTGTCAGTGAAGGTTAGGAAAAGTAAGATTTATTGAAGTGCATTTCAAGAGAAAAATGGGCTACACCAGAGAAGGCTGTAGCCTTGTAGAGGTGAAGAGGTCTGTCTTATATCTGGACCGTGATGGGAGGTTACAGGGTGGTGCTAGATGATTGGTGAGTGAGGTCATTTTGATTGACAGTTGGCTGTTATATAACCTATTGTCAACTGTGCATGTCCTTACCCAGAATTCACTATGCTATACTTAGATTCATGAACTTCCGGGCATATCTATGATATTATAATGATGGTATAATGAGGCTGAGGTGAAAAGAAGGCCAAAGTACTACTTCGCAAGTAGTACTGGTTGCTGCATTATGGTCATTTATTTCCCTGTATTCTAGGATGTAGGGGTATTAAAAAATGAGTTTTTTTCTGGGAGGTCCTGGGGGCAGCCTTTGGGTTAGGAAATCATTGTTGTCATTCCTGTGGTTACAGAGCTGGGCCTTCACTCCTGTTATTCATGGCTATTTAACTGCCTAACTCTTCCATACAGTGGTGCCAACTCATTAGGAGAGCATGTGAAGCCACATGGGCTTTTTGATTCTCAATCCTCTAAAAGACCACTAGAAAAAAACATGATTAAGCAAAGCCAACTTTATAGAACACTCCCTTGACAAGGTTGTACTAATATTTCCAAATGGGAAAATTAAGAAATGCTATTTATAAAACTTTAGTGCCCAAGCTCAATGATTTTTGGGTGGATCTTGCCAGTGAACTGATTGGGACTGGGAAGAATTTGTGATGTAATAGCCTTGGGTTGATGTAGGTATAGCTAGGTGAAGATCTTGAGGCAAGTATTAACAAGTTATTTTGGTTGACTGCAATTTTATCTACTAGTGTCATCTCTGGGGTGATGTGAAATCTGGTGTCACCCCAGCGGCATTGGGGAGGAGGAGGATGTGGATAGTAGAGTACCGTGATGTTGTGTGTTGTTTCTCGGTTCTTCTCTGACAATGCAGTAAAGAATCACAGGTCTGCAAGATTCAGAAAAAGTAAGATTTATTGAAACTACATTTTAGAAGTAGACAGGCTACACTAAGGAAGGCTGCAGCCCAGAGGAATTTAGGAGGTAAAGAGAGAAGGGAGAGGGGGCGGTTCTGGGTCTAACAATGCAGAAATGGGATGGTCTGTTTATATTTGGGCCATGATGGGAGGTCATAGATGATCCCTATGTGAGATCATCTTGACTGACAGTCGGTTGCTATCTATATAACTTTGCCTACTACGCACGTGCTTACGCAGAATTTAATCTGTTATAATTAGATTCATGAACTTCTAGACATAGTCATGATATTATAATGATGGTATAATGGGGATGAAATTAGAGGCAGTGCTTTCTGCACATGCCTTTGTATCTGGTTTAGCCAGCAGCTTTTATGGCCTTTGTGCTCTAGGATTTAGGGTAATTTATAACCCTAAAAGGGAGGTATTTCTGGGAGGTACTTAAGGAAGATCTTCAAGGGAAGTTTCTATGGTTACAGAGCTGGGCCTTGGCTCCTGTCACTCATGCCTAACCACCTAACACTAGGAGCAAGAATCCACTGGAGGAAACAGTTAAATTTTCAGATGCTTGGTTCCAGTATTTTTTAATACGGTGCAGAAAAGAAATCTTCGTACCAATATTGTTTGTTTAACACTGGTTGGTTCCAGTAATGCTTAACTGCTTACTTGTTGGTTTTGGTTTTCAGCACTGATAGCTAGGGGTAAGTTCCCTGAAAAGTGTCAGAGGGAGAGGCAACAACTTTGCAGCACCTAGAAGTTCCCCACTTTTGAGTATTACAAAATCATTTGATCATAGCTCTCTGATCAAATCTATATAAATGATTTTCTCTTTCTACCATCTCTTTCTAGCCACAGTTGGTATGAAACTTTTCTGCTCATAGTTCCAGCTGAGGCCTATTTGTCTTTTTTTTTTTTTTTAATGTCTGTTTACGTTTAAGAAACCATTGGACCTAATCTTATTTTAATGTGCATCAAAGTGAAATTTTTAAGCAATCAATCACATTTGAGCAGATTCAAAAGTGAGACTAGAGAATCTCCTTCCTTTAAGATTTTTAAATATGAGATTTTTCACAAGACTCTAAAGAGAGATTAGGATTTGGGAAGCAACTCCAGATTTGAATACTGTCAACAAGCCTGGGGCAGTTCAACAATGACTACCTCAGTAATCTTTGTTTAGGAGTAGAGAAAACTAAAGGAGGGCCCAAGATTCATTGGTATGAAAGCAATTATGCAAAAGGAGGAATTGTTAGTCATTTTACAACTTTGCTTCTACCTGGCTACATCCTGTTAGAAAATTCTTTATGTTCTTTTAAAAACATTATTATGTATGATTAGGAGCCGCCATTATTTTTGCTTTCTTAAAGTATAATCTTGTCTATGTAGCTATGTAAGTATGTATGTATTTGTCTGTCTGTCTGTCTATCTATCTATCTATCTATCAATCATCTATCTAATTTGATTCTGGACAGGGCAAATTCCCCCCACCCACCCAAGAGTCCGGGGAGTCTCATGTCTTACACTGAGAAAGAAGAAGGTTCTTGGTAAAGTGTAAGAAAAAATTTAAACACATGCTAAAATTCAAGTCAAATGAAAAGTTTATTAGAGAAGGGGCAAAGCAAAGACAAAAAGCCTAGACAAGGGAAAAAGCCCTAAATATCAGGGAATCCAGTTTATATATCATTCTTTAGTTCCTGTGACCTGCAGTTTAAAGACTTTGTTTACTCATTTTCCTTTGATATGGATATACAGTGAGGAAGGATAAGAGTTTGTGGCATGAAAGGCCTCCTGGCAGTTCCCAGCCTTTAATCCATAGATTCCCCCTGCTTTTAGCCATAGGAAATGAATGGTTTTATTTTGTGTAGGGCCCACTTAAAGACTCTGTTTTCCTGTTTTCCTTTCAGGGTGTGGGGAAATGGTTTGTTGGCAATCCCAGCAGAAATCTTTTTTGTTCTGCAGGTTTCCTGGTGGTCTGGCAGCAGGGCTGATCAGTATACTGCAGTCTCTGAATATAGCTTGATTTAACATTTTAGTTCTCTTGGCCTCCTCCCTACATTTTATCTATCCCATCTCATAAAGATTATGCCTAACACCACTCTGCCAAATAGTGGGGTTTTTCTTCATCCTCTTAAGCTCCTATGACTGCTGCTTAGGCCTGATTTGCCCCAATGGTGTTACATTCTTTTTCTCTTTAACAAACTTCCACCATCCTTTAACTACTTTAATTCCCTACTATCCTTTAACTCTAACGAGGAAGGCTGCATAGAGGGGTGTACTAACTACAAAGTTGCCCCTGTCACTCCCAGCCAAGGCACTCATAAGAAAGAGAGGCCTTCTTTATTTTGAAGGCTGTAGTGCTAATCAACATGAAGATCCAGAAGTCAACTGGAGGGACAAACTTAGGCAAATTATAACTAACATTTCAGACCCATCTCTTACTAAAGGACAGTATCTTCAGCTATGGTTTTTAAACATTAATGTTCTTTAACTGTTGATTTGTTCAATCAAGTTAACTAATATAAATTAGAAGACTAGGATTCAATCATGCTTTAAAACATTTGAAATTTTAGCTTTATTTTTTAAGATTTTGAAAATTCATTTCGTCAAGGTGCTTATGTTCATATGTATGATGTTTATATATGGAGTGGAGTCAAGGGAAGATGATAAAGCATTGAGCATTTAGAAGATACCATTTATTTAAATTGAGGTATAATTGACATACAATATTATATTAGTTTCAGGTGACCAACATTGATATTTGTATATATTACAAAAAGATCATCTAATAAGTTCAGTCAACACTAGTCACAATAGTTATAAATTTTTTTTCTTGTAATGGGAACTTGTAAAATTTACTGTTAGCAATATTCACATATGCAATACAGTATTATTAACTATAGTTGCCATGCTGTATCTTACATCTCCATTATTTATTTATTTTATAACTGGAAGTTTGAACCTTTTAATCCAGTCATTTCACCCGCTTTCCACCCACTACTTCTGGCAACCACCATGCTGTTCTCTGTATCTATGAGCTTGTTCCCCCACCTCCCACCTTTTTTTTTTGAGTCTACATAATTCAGATTATACTGTATTGTTCTTTCATTATTGGGCTCATTTCATTTAGCATAATACTCTCAAGTTCTATCCATGTTGTCTCAAGTGGCAGGATTTACTTTGCTTTTATAGTTTAATAATATTACTGTATGTGTGTCTCACTTTTTTTTTATTTATCTATTCATTCATCGATGTTCACGTAGGTTATTTCTATATCTTGGCTATTGTAAATAATGCTGTATTTGTGGGTGCATATATCTTTTTGAACTGTATTTTTGTTTTCTTCGGATAAATACCCAGAGTGGAATTTCTGGATCATATGGTGATTCTGTTTTTAATTTTTTGAGGAAATTCCATACTGTTTTCCATAGTGGCTGTATCAACTTACAGCCTTAGTGACAGTGCACGAGGGTTCCCTTTTGCCCACATTCTTGCTAACACTATTTTGTCTTTTTGATGACAGTCATTCTAACACGTATGAGGTGATATCTCATTGTAGTTTTGATTTCATTTTTCTGATGTTTAATAATGTTAAGCATCTTTTCCTGTACCCGTTGGCCATGTGTAGAACTTCTTTGGAAAAATATCTATTCAGATCTTCTGCCTAATTTTAATTGGATTTTTTTCTTTTGAGTAGTGAGTTATTTACATGTTTTGGAAATTAGCTCCTCATCCAATATATGATTTGAAAATATTTTCTCCCATTGAGTAGGTTGCCTTTTCATTTTCTTAATGGCTTCCTTTGTTGTGCAGAAGCTTTTATTTGATGTAGTCCCACTTGATTTTTGCTTTCATTGCCTTTGCTTTAGGTGTTATATCCAAAAAATCATTGCCAAAACCAATGTTAAGGAGCTTACCACCTATATTCTAGAGTTTTATGGTTTCAGGTCTTAAATTCAAATCATTAATCCATTTTCAGTTAATTTTTAGCGGCCCAGTTTCATTCTTTTCTGTGTGGCTGTCCAGTTTTCCCAATGCAACTTATTTTCCTTATTCTATATTCTTGGTTCTTTTGTCATCAATTAATTGACCATATATGCATGGGTTTATTTCTGGGCTCTCTATTCTGTTCCATGGTCTGTGTATCTGTTTTGATGTCAATATCATACTGTTTTGATTTATAATACAGTTTAAAATCAAGGAATGTGAAGCCTCAAGATTTGTTCCTTCTCAAAACTGCTTTGGCTATTTGGAGTCTTTTGAGTTCCATACAAATTTTAGGATTGTTTATTCTATTTCTCTGTAAAATGCTGTTGGACTTTTGATACGGATTGGATAGTATTGAATTTAAGATTGATTTTGGTAGTAGCAACATTTTAACAATATTAATTCTTCTAACCCATGAGCACAGACTATCTTTCCATTTATTTGTATTTTCAGTTTCTTTTAATAATGTCTTATAAGTTACACTGTACAGGTCATTAACCTCTTTGGTTAAATTTATTCCTAGTTATTTAATTATTTTTGATGCAATTGTATATGGAATTTTTTTTTTAAATTTCTATTTCTGATAGTGTATAGAAATGCGATAGATTTCTATTTATTGATTTTGTATCTTGCAACTTTACTGAATTCTAACAATGTTTTGGTGGAGTGTTTAGGATTTTCTATATATAATATCATGTCATCTGCAAATAGTGACAGTTTTACTTCTTTCCAACTTGAATGCCTTTACTTCTTTTTCTGACCTAACTGCTCTAGCTAGGACTTCCAATATTATGTTGAAGAAAAGTGAGAGAATCCTTGTCTTGTTCCTGATCTTAGAGGAAAATCTTTCAGCTTTTCACCATTGAATATAATGGTTGCTGTGGGCTTGTAATATATGGCCTTTACTGTGTTGAGGTATGTTCCCTTATGCTCACTTTGTTGAGAGTTTTTATCTTATATGGAGGTTGAATTTTGTTAAATGGTTTTTCTGCATCCATTCAGATAATCATATAATCTTTATCCCTCTTTCGTTAATGTGGTATATCACACTGATTGGTTTGCAGGTGTGGAAGCAGTCTTGCCTCCCTGGAATAAATCCCACTTGATCATGGCATATGATTCTTTTAATGTATTGTTGAATTTGATTTGCTAATATGTATTTTTTTTTTTTTTTTGGAGAATTTCTGCATCTGTATTCACCAGGGACATTGGCCTGTAATTTTCTTTTCTTGTCTGTCATAACTATTTCCAAAAAAGGAGTTACTAGTATTAGAGAGAGAAAGGAAGAGGGGTACTGGCCAAGTTTATTTCTTGACCTACATGAGTGTTTATTTTTTAACTATTTATTATAATATGAATGCTTGTGTGTATGAGAATTTACATGTAAAAAGGACTTTTCTGTATATGTTATAATTGCAGTGAAAACATCTGTAAAAATTAATAATGTAGTCACTGTACTCTTGCAAACACAAGAGCACAGGACAGAGATTGAGCCCAGGAATTGTTGCAGGAAGCAACACCCAACAGAGGAAATTTGGACACTCAGACAACTTTGTTAGAGGGAGGAGAGATTATTAGGCCTTCGGAGCGCACAAAAGCACAGGCTCCTTCTGGTTAGCTTTTGTACAGCTTATATACCCCGGTAGTGTTCCATGCAAGGGGCGCGTGATTCCTGTGTCTGAGGGTCTACATGCACCTCCTGACTCAGGATGGGAGGGGGAGTTTTGGGCGGAGTCTGCAAGGGGGAAGGAATTTCCAGACCATCAGTCCTGTCTATTTACAAATTATTTCTCATGTAGGTGTGACAAGTTTCCAGAAGGCCATTTAAAGATCTATAGAGTGTGGTTAATCTACAACCAACTGAGTAGGTCATTTCTGCAAGCCCTTTCCTCTGCATTTTTTGGATGCCTCCTCTCTTGGATTATGTGGGTCAGTATGAAGAGGGCAATCCAAAAAGAATCTTGTTAGAAGGTTCAGGCCTTCAACACACTCGACAATGGGTTTTCATGTGAGATGATACTGAGCATTGTTTTAATTAGGAGAATAAAAATAGGAATCCTGATTAGGAGTAGAATCAACTAGAAACCATATAAAGAAAAACTTAGTTTTGAAGTTTAGGGACATATTCTTTGGATACTTCTAACAAATTTTGCCCTTGGTTTGAATCTAGAATTTTGGAAGGCATAGACTTTCCCCAACATGAAAGTGCAAGGCTGCAACTGAGAATTTATTTACAGCTAGATCACAGCCTAGCTATTTTCAAGAGTCTATGTATCTTTTAATCAGCACTCCCTGTGTATTGTCTTATCCTTCTACAAATGAGAAAACAAAAAAAATGATAGCGATGATAAGAATAGGAAGTGATGTTGGCGTCCCTAAAGTATCAATAACTTATGTATCAAGGATGTAGCAAAGTCAGAGTCTGGGGTCAGGGGCTTCCGCAGTGTGCAAAGTTATCCAGCAGAGAATGACCTAGAAGGCTGTGTCAGGAGAGTGGCATGGAAATGCCTGGAGATGATTTATTCTGACTCCTGGTGCTTGATTTGATTTTGTTTCTCATCTGTGTCTTTACTTTTCTTTGGTCCATGGACTAATTTCTATTGAGCTGAGGCAGATTTATTGTCCACCAGATGCCAAAACTAATTTCGAAATGTGCCCTCACTATATATAGCACTGGCTCAGAGCCCTTTAAGACATGTCCATAATACCTTTTGTATCACTTCTGTTGAACACTAGAAGTATGGAGCTAATATTTTATGACTAAGATATTTTTATTAATGAAAAGGGGTTACTATTTCTTTTCTTATAGACTATTCAGTTCTTTTTCTTATTTATAAAAGTTTGCTTTGTTTTGCCCTTGATTTCTACTTATTCTAGAGTAACAACTGATCACTTACCCTTTTCATTCTTAAAATTTCTGTAAGCAGTCTTCCAGTCTTCATCTAGGTAGCTTCAGTTTCATTTTTTTCATCCTCACCCATACATAGCAATGTGTGTTAATCTCCCTTCTACAGGCAAATAACTAAATACAATTCAACTCCCTAAACAGTAATAGTAGCTGAATTAAGCTAAAATACTACCTTGCATAGATGTTTTAATACACTGTCCACTTGACTTTTGCTTTATATTCATTCTCTTATAATCGGATATTTTAAGTTATTACTAATAGTAAATATTTAAACTATTATTGGAAATTTTTGATGTTCAAATTTATCATTTCAGAATTGAATGACCCCTACCAATCCAATCTGATACTGTTGTTTAAGAATACTAAGTCAAAGCTTTAGATCAAGAGCCAAGATGGATTGGCAGTTTACATGTTGACTTGCAGTAAACATGTAAACAGTTTACTCCTCAAATGATACTTTGATCTGTAAACTTATTGTAGATATCACTATTTAGAATGCTCTCTTGTTTAATATTCAATGCCAGCTTGTCCTGATGAAATTCTTGCCATCATCTGAATTCCATTATTGTATTTATCCTTTAAGACTAAATTCACTTACCCCATCAGCCTATAAATCATAGTTCTTTTTCTCACAAAATCAAGGACTCGGCTTATTACCGGGCTAGAGGCTACAGAGGGTAAAAAATAAATACTAACTTTGTTATTCAAGCTAAAACCCAGGCACCGTTATACATATATACATTTTATAAATATAAAGTTGATATATAACATTATATTAGTTTCAAGTGTATAACAGTGTGGTGATCACTTCGTAAGGTATATAAATGTTCAATCACTAAGTCTAGTAACCATCTATCGCTATACATAGACATTACAATATTATAAACTATATTCCTTATGCTGTACATAGTATCCTGTGACTGAAAGTTTGTATTCTTAATCCCATTCCCATTTTAGGCCCATCATCCCTCCCGCATCTAACAACCATCAGTTTGTTCTCTGTACCTATGAGTTTGTTTCTGTTTTGTTTTGTCTTGTTTTTTAGATTGCACAGATAAGTGAAATCACATAGTATTTATCTTTCTCTGAATTACTTCACTTACCATAATGTGCTCCAGGTCCATCTATGTTGTTGCAAATGGCAAGATTTCATTCTTTTTTTATGGCTGAGTACTATTCTGTTATATAAATATACATCTTATCATCTGTCAACAGACACCTATGTTGCTTCTGTATCTTGTCTGTCACAAACAATGCTGCAATAAACAAGCAAATGCATGTATCTTTTTCAATGAATATTTTCATTTCCTTAGGATAGATACCCAGGAGTGGAATTGCTGGGTCATGTGGTAGTTCTATTTTTAATTTTTTGAGGAATCTCCATACTGTTTTCCATAGTGGCTGCACTAGTATATAATTCCACCAACAGTTCATGAAGGTCCCCTTTTCTCCACATCCTTGCCAACACTGTTTTTTGTTTGTTTGTTTGTTTTTGACAATAGCCATTCTGACAAGTGTGGAGTGATAGCTCATTGTGGTTTTTGATTTGCATTTCTCTGATAATTAGTGATGGTGAGCATTTTTCCATGTGTTTGTTGGCCATCTGTATGTCTTTGGAGAAATGTCTATTAAGGTCTTGTGCCCATTTTTAAATTAGTTGTTTTTCGGTGTCAAGTTGTATGAGTTCCTTACATATTTTGGTTATTAACCTATTATCGAATATATCATTAGCAATTATCTTCTCCCATTCAGTAGGTAGTCTTTTCATTTTGTTGATGCTTTCCTTCACTGTGCAGAAGCTATTTAGTTAGATGTAGTCCCACTTGCTTATTTTTGCTTTTGTTGCCTTTGCTGAAGGAGACATTAAAAAAATATATTGCTAAGAGTGCTTTTAAAGAGTTTACCATCTATGTTTTCTTCTAGGAGTTTTATGTTTTTAGGTCTTAAAGTATATAATTCATTTTGAGTTTATTTTTGTATATGGTATAAGAAAGTGGTCTAGTATAATTTTATGGCATATATCTGTCAAGTTTTCCCAACACCATTTATTACTTAACAGTATCCTGAATCCTTTTGAAAGATGTAGCTCTTTGTGAGGATAGAAATGGAAAAGTTTCCTGAGTGGCAAAGAGCCCTCCTGTGTGAAGTCCAAGTAGCAGAGCTTCTTGTTCCCCAACTTAGAGCAGCTAGAAATCTTTATATACTACTCTGGGCCCTTCTTAAAGTTTACAGCCTTATGATTCACTCAATATATGCATCCAAGACGTAAACCAAATGGATAAATATTGCCTCAAATATTCACAAAGGCCCATCAAGTATTATATCTTTTTATTAGTAATAGGAAATACATACTAAAGCAAATAGTTTTTCACTGTGGAGGTAGTATTCCAAAATGTGTCAGACCCAGAAGCATCCCAAGTGTATTAGGTACCTGAATTCTTCAGTTCTCTCTCTGGAATGCATGTATTTTGCCAGGGCCTTCAAAACACCTGCCATATCAGCATGATAGCATCAGTACAGTACATGAGCATGATGTCCTGAGAAACATCTTGATAATCAGAATCCTGTAAACTAAATATTGGCACAGAGACAGCAAGTTGCTATAGCCTTAAATAGGACAGAAAAAGTATACTGTCTCCTAAGTGAATGCACAGAGCTTCATTTTATTTTTATTGAGATAGTAAAAACAAAATAAAAAATACCTCCCAGATCAAAACCTGTTTAACAAGTATCATGGGCAATATTGATTGTTCCAGGAAAGGAACTACAATCTGGAACATCAGCAGTGTGTAATTAGGTATACCATCTGATTGTTTATGATAATTCACAGCCATTCTCCGAAATCCTTCTATATTCTGCATAGGTAAAATAGACAAATTTATTGGGCATGTAGTAGGAATGTCCATCCTTGCTTCAAGACTTTAGTGTGGCACTGAGCTCTGCAAATCTTCCAAGTTAATATATAGATCAAAGAAGTTTTATGAAGGCTGAGTTTATGAGAATGACTTCCCTAAACTATTGGGCCACCAAGGTAGCATCTTGCTGCTTCTTCCAGGATTAAGAACTTGAAAAGATAGGAAGCCCCTGAACAGCTATAGGATGAGCCAGAGCCATGCCACCTCTGCCAAATCTGCACCAACAAAATGCATGCCTTGTGCTCTGCTTCTCATCTTCAATAATGCCCTTCTATATCAAAGTTTCAAATGAGTATTTCTGACTGGCAGAACTCAAATCATATCCAAAGTCCTAATTGCAGAGGGGTCTAGGAAAAATGATTTCTAGCTCTCCAGTCCCAGAAATACAGGAAGATGTGCTAGAACAAAAAGGGATGGCATGAGTGTTGAGCAAGCCCTTCCATGGTTTCCACCAGAGGGGCCTCTCGTGTAATGTTGCCAGCCCTGGCCTCCTCATCAGCCTCTCAAAAGTTCCCCTTTACAGAGGGGCAATGTCATTTAAAATGTAAGAAAGAATAGAGGCCATTTGTATAATAATGTTTACAGAATTTTAAATTATCTTAATGATTATATACTTAGTCTTTGATCTCATATGAACTTCAGTTATATCGGAGAGATAATAGTTCATAGCTATATTATGGAAAATCTCTATGATGAACTTTTCTTTTAAACACCATTCTCTAATAGGGCTGTTTTAACTTTAGAAAAAATGGTTTTATTTCTAGTATTTAACCTTTCAAGGGTCAATGAATTAAACTTATATAACCTTCAATGATTTATATTATCCTATATTATAATATTTAACACTTATTGAGCACTTACTAGGTATCTGGCACAATGTTAACTATTTTTATTATCTAAATCTGCACAATTGAGTGAAGTGGGTGCTATCACAATCACTATTTTGCAGATGTGGTAGTTGGGACATAAAAGTTTAAGTAAGTTGCTAGTACAAGTTCATAAACAGTGGAGCTGAGATTTGACTCAGGTGGTATTGAGCTGCAGAGTCTACAAACCTAATCCTGTCACTACTTTCATCATTTCATTCTCACTCTCAAAAGTCTCTTATTTCACTTTTTAAGTTATCTCATAAAGAATTACATACTGAGAAAAGAGGTAATTAAACTTTTAAAGCATCAGTGAAATACCCAACAGAAGTTTTTTAGAGCTTAGAATACTCTTTCTTTCAGATACAAACAAAAACGTTGTACAAAATTTGAAATCTGGTAAGTAGTACTGGAGAGTTACAAAGGGTGTCTTAGCCAATTACATTATTAAGAAATAACAGTGATAATTATGATTGCTATTGTAATAAAGTGATGTGGTTTTATTATTGATGAGTTGATTTAGAAAATATTAAGAGCTAGTTATGCATGCCCCAATTTATAATAGACATTTCTTTTGAAATCTATAGTTCATTCACTTTCTTATTGTTATTCACTTTTAGAGTATATTATTAAAATGTCAATTTGAGAAATATCTTCATTACATGTTCATCCTAAAGGAGGCAAGTGACATTTCCTAGTTTTATATGGCATCATTTATTTAGCATTGTCATTTAAATATTTTATAAATAAAAGTATCTCCTTAATATGACTTTAAGCTCATATAGCATAATTACAAGGTAGTCGTTTCTGTCTTTTGAGATACTCCTTAAAGCCTCCATTCTCTCAAATACATTAATGGATACATTTAATGAAATTCCAGCCATTAGTTATATACCCCTTAATGTGATTAATAGTAAAAAGGCTTTTCTTCTAATAACTGTATGTGAGATAGCTTGTCTCCCACTGTCCTTTTAAATGTATTTAATGGGGAATACTTTTGCTGCCTGTAGACAAAAATTCAGAGCCCCGCATTTTTTCTCCTTACTCTAAAATGGCTCACTTTTGACTTGTAGAGAATAGAGAATCCCCTCCCAACTGTCCCTCTCTGGTGTGAAGGTGGGACTCATAGTGCAACAATAGCTCTCTCCAAGATCATCTTCAAACTCCTCTCTCTCACCCTTTTTCTATATCCATCTATTTATCTCTATATTTTGTGAGTAAAATCTTGAATTGTTTTACCATCTCTTTTATTCATTCTGTATATAGTCTGTCATTTAAAGGATTATATTCTTTTTATACTTCAGCTAAAACTTCCATTTTAGCACCTTGCTGTATAATTTAAAATAGGAACTGCTATATAAAATATTATTACTTATATCACTATCATTTGTCTGTTTCACAGTTTTGCTTGAGGCTGACCCAGAATTATGTTGACACTTTTTGTATTCCCCCACAGCATGGAGCTTAGTAGTAAAGTCTTAGAAAATGCCCATTGAATATATTTTGAACTGACTTGATAGAAAGTGGAAATCTACTCGTTTTTATCTTTAGTTTCAGGTGCAGCATTATGTCTCTCAGAGTCTGGTCACCCTGGGAAGTTGCAGCTTATTGAGAAAATCTATAATATCTCTGCTCCTGTCAGAAGTGAATCGCTTCACCGATGACCTGCGTGCCATCAATCAGGTACTAAGAACTTGATACTGTAACTCTCATTTATAGTTAATATAGCTATATAGGCTTTTCCTCCCCTGTCTCCTCACTTCTTGCCAGACTTATATTTTAGTTATTACCTTATTTCTAATGTATGTGGATACTGTTACTGTCTACTGAAATTGTAGAAAGATATTTTCAGAAAATAGTTTTCAAAATAATACCATCTTATCATCCTTACTTGTACACATGTGCCACCGGTGACAGCAAAGGAATGCTTAGATTAATGGCCTTAAATCTCCAAGCAGGCAGCATATTCCTAAAATCAAGGAATGAGAGAAAAGTGAACAGGAGAGGATGTTAAATGGAGAACAGCTTCTAACCAGTGGCTCTTTTTCCTAAGTTCTCCGGAGAATTATCTGGCTAACTTTTAAATACCTTGTTGCCAAGCCATATGCCATTGATATTAAAATGGAGGTCCCTGTAGTTAAAGCTTTCCAGGTGTTTCCAGAGTGCTGCCAAGGTTGAAAGCCAGTGCTCTAAGCCCCTTCTTTGCCTGTGCAAAGTTTTCTATCACTGCTGACAAACGTGTCTGTTTTAATGTTGGCACTGGTATATTATGTGTTCACTTTGTTAACTCATTTAATATTATTGCTGTTTCTATGGTAGAGTTAAGCACAATTAAAGGAAATCACAGGTAGGTACAAATGTTTTGGTGAAGAGAAAAAATATATATGTGTGTATATAATATCAAGTAGCTTTTAACCAAGTACTTACATCTAAGTTCTCTACATTCAATGACATGGTAAATCATCTAGTCGGCAACTTTTCAAGTGACTACGAAATGGTAACTTCTTACAAACTGTTAGATATATTTTTTAAAAGTAATTTTTATTGATCTCAAGGAGCCAAAAGGTGATTTGAGAATCAAATAAGGTGCATTTACTTACTGAAAAAAAATGAAGTGTTAAAATGCATGGTACTGTTTGTAAGAGTTCTAAAATCAAAGAAGTGATCAAGGTAGGTTGGAAGTCCCTGAAAAGTCTTAAAAGACTTCATGGAAAAGGAACAACTTGAAAAACAGCTCTGAGTTGAAAAAAAGAGGATAACAGAATAGGGAGGCACTGAGGGTTTTTTTAAAAATATGTGCCCAGGATTCTGAGGAAATAAGGTGAGGTCACATGACATTTAAAAACAGGAAGCAATGTGGAAAATTAGTTTGATTGAGATTTTTTATGTGGAGAATAAAGTACAGAAAAGAAAATTTTATTTATATATTCTCATTTAATTTTTCAAAACTCCATGAAGTAGTTTTAAAAAGTCAAACCTTAGAACAGTTAAGCAACTTGATCAAGATTGCAGAAAGGATGTATGCTAACACCATAATTCAAACCCTGGCATTCTGGTTGTGATGCCACTAAGGATAACAGTAACACAAGAACAATAACTAGTTTTTGGCTGGCGATATGTGTTAATATGCTTTACATGAATTGCCTCAATCCTTTTAATATCCCTTCAAAAATAATAACCTTCAAGATGTTAGTATTGTTTAAAGATAAGGGAGCTATTAGTCGACATCTTAATAGTAGACAATAGAAACCAATTTAAACAGAAAAGGTTGTATGAATAACTATAGAATTGTTGAGAGGGCTGAAGAAACTCTAGACTTTACTTTCATGAATGACTCCCCTAACAACGGATAATTTAGCTACCAGAGGAATTGCTGCTTTTGCCATCATGACCAAGAAGCTGCCTGCTGACTCAGGGAGCTGCTGCTATAGTCAGAGGGTTCAGAAAACAGTTCTGCCACAATGTACAACAGCCACATGTATGCCCTCACTCTGTGATTCAGTTTCAACTACAAAGATTTTGTGATTGCATCTGTTTCTGAACCAACATATTCAGCACCCTAGCAGCAAGGAAGTATAGAAAATGTAGTTTTATGGTTTTTCAGCTTTTTCCACTCTAAAAGGGTGACAGAATGACTATTGATGTAGTAGGTCCAAGGAGTACATCATGTATAAGGCTCAGAGATTCTGTAGCATGCTGGAAAGAGATGGAATCAGGTTGTGGCAAAAGGCGTGAACACAGGGAGGCCATTTATTTGCAATAAATCCACAAGTAGCAATAGAGATAACCACCGGATTTAAGAGGTGTTATCCCCAGGACTCAAGGAAAGATTTAATGTGAAGGAGAGAGGAGAATCAGTAGAAACATTAATATTCTAAGACTAGGAGACAGGGAAAATGTTATCTCTGGGAAGGAATGCTTGTTTGCGAACAGAGTTGAGTTTGGATATATTGAAGTAATTAAATGTAGGCAGATGGAAATATGAAATTAAAACTTGAGAGAAAGAAGAAGGGCATACACTGAAATTTGGGAAATATCGCTATCTGGCAATCATAAAATCATAGAGAACAGGGACTCAGAAAAGTAAGGTGAAGTAGGAAAGGCACATGTACAAATAAGGAAAGAAGACAAGCTTTAATATGTATGTTAGATAGCTATAATAAATGTCAGGCTTAAAATTATTTTTGTCAGATTTAAACAGTAATATATATTTATTATAGATAATATATATTCTGCATAAAATCTATAAATCTATAAATATTAAAATCATAAATTTTGTCTTTCCAATTTTCATTTTATCTCTTGGACAGAGTTTTTGCTGCCAAAAATATTTGAATTATACATATATACTTTGTACTGGTTTCTCATGTAATAGTATACAATGACCACTTTTCACATGATTTTAATTTTCTAATTGTGATTTTTTTTTTAGTGATGAGTAGTATGATATTCACATTCTTTGATTCAGTCTATTGTTGGACATTCAGGTTATTTATTGCTGTATGCATTTTTGACCTCTGATGTAAAACTAACAGTTTTCTGTAACTGATTCATGGAGATACACATTTCAGAAGCTGACTTTAATGCATTAACTGCATTCAACTTTTATTGGTGATCTGTATCTCAAATTTGCATATTGATTTCTTTTTTAAAAAGCATAACAAAATATCTAATTGCTGTTTAAAAATAAAATTTCTCAGAACTTCTGAAAAAGAATTTTAAAAGTCATGAAAGTTTACCGTTAACAGAACATCATTCTCAATGTAAACAGCTAAAAATCTGGACAAATATATGAATTAATGATCTTAAGACAATAGGCACTATAGAGTTGTGATTCCTGCGGTAAAGGAAACAAACCAATGTGAGTACTGTGATTGCCTTGACTTTTGGCCTAGAGGCCTCCTCTGGAGTGGCACTGGTGGAGCCCAGTGAAATCACAGCAATCCCATTGAACTGAAAGGGCTGAGCTAGAATTTCTGGATTAGGGTGATGTAGAGGAGAAATCTGTGAAGAGGAAGAGCTCAGGAAATTTATACAAAGGTTTTCTTGATTATTTGTTGACTGCTAAGCTGCACATGGGCAAGAGGACAGACAAGTCACAAGGCCAAGTGAAGAAAAACTACTCAGGAAGGAATTACTACAAAGAAGCTGTGAGCTGAACATTTGAATGGCCAGAGGTCACACAGTGCTTTAAGCAATCCAAATTCTATCCAGCCATCAGGCTGGACCTTGTTTAATACTCTGGGCATTCGGTAGAGACCCTAAAAGGTTACACTTTAGTAGTACAGTAATATACAGTTCTAGAATCAAAGCTGTGCTAGACCAATTCTAACAAAGTTTAGAAACAAGCCTTGAGAGTATCTTGCTGATTCACACACGGCTAGATTAACCACCTACTGGAACAAAATAATACAGGAACTCAACAACATGGAATTAATGTCTAGCATCCATTCAGAAATTATAACATGTAAAGAAGCAAGAATGTATAACCCATAATCATGAGAAAAAATCAATTATTGAAAATAGAACCAGAAACGACAGAAATAATGGAATTAGCATTCAAACACTAAGCTATTATAACTATGAGAAAAGAAAACGTAAGGGGAAAATAGGAAATTTCAACGTAAAAATAATAGCAATATACCTATCAGTAAAGCTGTTAAACACCATTCTAAACATTTCATGCTCTTCCAAGGCTTTTATATATTTTCCATTTAAAATAGCTATTAATTTTTATTTTAATGTTATATCATTTAATTTTCCCATCTAGACTATGAAGTAGTATTATTCCCATTTTTCAAAAGAGGACAATTAGGATTACAGTTTAAGTAGCCAGCTCACAGACATAGTAAGCATAGCACCAGGTTATTGAACCCAAGTCTGACTTCCAAGTTTGGAAGATAAACTATGCAATATGTTGTTACATACTGACCGCTTCAGTTATTTGTATTTTACTGCCACTGTTCTATATTTTAATTTGTCTTCTGTAACTGATATATATATTGTCCCACTTATTAAAGAAGTACAATTATTGTAGATAATCTATTTGTGTCAATTTTAATATATCCTTCATGTATAATCTACTGTGAACCAGATTTTTGAGAAAGTGGGTTTGTATTCTCTTATCTTGTCATCATTTTCTATAGCTGTGTTTATCTGAATGTAGTTTTCTTGGATCTTGAAAAAATTATCTATGTGACACTGAGGATAAAACTTCCCAAAAATCTTGACAAATATGTATTTTGTATTCCCCTGCTTGGAGTCTTTATCAATTGATTAAAATTAAGAGTTTGTATCTATTCTTTTTGGAGTGACAGAATTTTCTCATCATGATTGTTGCATATTTACCAACTTGTGACATAATCACCTTGGTTTTCTATTTATTTTGAAAATAACTTTGAATTCCATGGAGACGCTTTCTTCCTCTTTTTAGATAGAATTCAAGCTAGGAAAAGCCAATCAGTAAACAAATAGTTACAGAGCATCCAAAGGGTGACTATCTCTATAAAAAGCAACAGACTTGTTTTTAATAAGTTCTGTTTTATCTATAAAATTTTATTAAGTTTACAGGTTTCTCTAGATATCTCGATGGTATATGATTTTCACAGAATTAGCCTTATGATCCAGCATTGCTAAAATTTCTTAAGTATATTTCAGTTTCTGATATGGTAAGTACTTTATGGTATTTCCCTCAAAAAAACCTGTATAGTGTATAACAAACAAAAGCTTAATACTATGATTATATAATGAACTACACACCAGTAAGAAAAAGAGATAAACGATCCAATAGAAAATAGCTAATGATGTGAAAAGACAGTTTAATAGAAGAGGAAAAGGAAGATTAACAAGAGGGTCTCTCAACCTCAGCAGTACTAGGGAAATGCAAAATTACAAAACAATCTAAGATGTTTCATACTGATTTACTGATTATATTGACATACTTTTCTTAAAATTAACTTGACTACAATATCAGGTGTTAGTGATTTTGTGGGGAAATGGAGTACATCACTGTGTAAAGTTAAAGATGTATATCCTCTAAGATATAGCAAGTCCACTGTACAAAGGGGACCTGTACAGTGTTGTGGATTTTAACATTTTTGTAATTGGTAAAAAATTGGAAATAACTGTCTATTTTTAAAAGATGGCTGGATGTCATATATAAAAAAATGAATATTCTGTAGCAGTTAAAATGAAGAAATTAGGTCGTCTTGTAAGAACAGGGATAAATTTTGAAAGCATAATGTTGAGTTATAAGGAAGAACGAAGTATCCAAGGAGGAGAGATAATCAAATATACTGGTTTTGAAAATTACATATATAAACTGTTTACACACACACACACACACACACGAGACACTTTTCCAGTTTATTCATACTTTTTAAATTTAAAAATATAGACTCTAAAGTAAATAGAAAATTTTAATGGGTATTGGAAATATATGGTGTGTGTACTTAAGAGCTATGCTTTTTTGCATTATTAAATATTTTTATGTTGAAAACTATCTCAGAATTAAAAATATAAAATAGATTTTAAAAGAAAAGTCTCCTTGGATATCGGAACTATATTAATTTAAAATAAAATCTTATTTTAATGGATGTTTTACAGAAATGTAAATCAACTCATTTATAAAAATAGATCATGCATATAAAGATTCTGAATCTAGAATGTGTGTGTTTGTACTTTCCCCAGAGTAAACTAATTTTCTATAGCAGGACAAAAGGTAGCAATAAAATAAACATTTTGTAATAAGATAAAGAGAAAAATAATTATAGCTCTGAGCAAGAAACAGCTGGCCTATTTCAATTGAGAGGGGAACCATACTATTTTCTGAAATTATGTATATTTTATTCATAGATAAGATATAGGAAGCCTGGCTTACTTAGTAGTTAACCCGTTAGGGAGAATAGAGTTTGCATCAAACTGTGCTCAAGTGGATAGCATAGAGATCAGTGGTCCTCAGCTCAGGCTTTTCCTTTTTTCTTTTTCCTTTTTTTTATCAAGAACTTAGGAGAAATTCTTGGTAATAAGCTCTATTTTAGATTAGCAGTTTCTCCTTTACCAGTTTTTCTTATGCAAATAATATTAGGTAAGGGTGAAACAAGGCTTAAAATTTCCCCAAATATATGATTGGCCGAAACATTTTCACATTGCTAAATTCCTTTGTGCAGCTGCTGCTTAGTAAGAAAAACTTCTGTGAGCTCAGCTGGCAACAAAAGATGAAAGTAAGCTAAGGCATTGCCACATATAGGCTCGATCTTTTACTTTTTATTTTTTTAATTTAAAATTTTTTTTTATTTCAACAGTAAGTCATATATATTTTACACTGTATGTTCACCACACATAAATTCTTTGTCATCACATATTTGACCGCTTTTAGGCTAGATCTTTTAAAGAGAGGTCTCCAAGGATAAGCTAACTCATTATGGCTAAGAGCATGAGGTTTGTTTGGAATCAGATGCCTAGTTAAAATGCCATGTGACCTCAGAAGTTGCCTATCTTGTCAACAAATCAAACCTGAAGGCTCTAGAATGAATTACAGATTTACAGGCAATACAGAACAGAGGACCATGTTAAACTAACCATGAGGAAACAATTGGTAAAATCCAGACTGTACAGGAAAAACAACTTATTTTCTTCAACAAAGAGATTGAATTATAATAAGGAGTGGGGAAGGAGAAGGAAAGGGAGAAGCAGCCTATATTTTAAGAGACTAAAGACACTAATTAAGCTTTGGTGTATGACAAGGATTGTTGAACTGTGGTCTTTGGGCCAAATCTGGCCTGCCACCTGCTTTTTAAAATAAAGTTTAATTGGAACACAGGCCTATTTGTTAAGCCTGATTTTTATGACTGCTTTTGCACTAAAACAGCAGAGTTGAGTAGTTCCAAAGCATCAAATATTTACTATCTGGCTCTTTATGAAAAAGGTTTGCCATTTCCTGCTATATATGAATCTTATTTGTATTCTGATTTGCACAAACCAGAACATATAATAACTTATGAGACATTTGGGGAAAGCCGAACACTATATATGATATTAAGGAATTGTTAATTTTTCAGATGTGATAATATTGTGGTAATGTTTTTAGCAATATTTAAATATTGAGGATTAAATAAAAATAATTAAGCCTCAATTTTTCTCCTCTTAAAATATTGACAGCAATAGTATTTGTCGCTTACAGTTTTTGTAGGTATTATAAAATAATCCGTATTTGCATTTAGCAAACTTGACATTCTAAGTGTCCAATGGTTTTCAATTGCTGTTATTATTACTATTCAGCAATATGTACAAATCTCCATTGACATTCATATGAATTTATAAAAATTAATGATATTAGAAACATTTTCAAGAATAATTTTCCAGGTATTACATTTGACAACTAACTGATGGTCTCTAAACTATCTTCTATGGAAGACAGGTGTGGGTAACCACAAATATTTTCATTTACTCTAGGAATGTAATTTTATAATGCTCATCCTCCCCTCAACATAAACCTTGGACAGATACTTAAAAAATACTTTGAAGAGGTACCAAAATTAGTCTGGTGGTGATTTCTTAATTTACTTGTGTAACTATGGCACTGAGCATCTGAAGAGGGTTATAGCAGCCCAGAAAACAAATTATGCTAGCTTTATGATTTTGATTTTGCATAATGAATAAAAACTTTAAATTCTTAAAGTTCAAAATCCAAAACATGACTTAGGATGCTGGATGAGATGGTATAAGCCACTAACCTCTTTCCC
>NW_006494614.1:17721652-17723803 GCF_000325575.1 Pteropus alecto | reverse complement strand
TTATTAAGCTAAAAAAAATTGAAAAAATAAATACAAAAACCAGCTACTTTAGGATGGAAATTTAAAAAATAGCATGTGAATTGAAGACAAAACTTGAACAAAAACACTATATGGAATGTTGCCATTTTTTCCATGTTTTATCTCCCAGATTTGATCTAACATCAGCCCACTCAAGGAACTGTATAGTGCTTGAGAGTAGCAAAAGCTTGAACAGAAACATATCTTTCTGGCAAGTGGATTGGAGAACAGGGTCTTTATAAGGTGGAGAGTATGACAGGAAGCCTTGAGATGTGTGTGTTTTCTCTGCGGTCCCTTCAGTATTGGTCAAGGCCATGTAACTATGTACCAGTAGCATGAATGGTTAAAATGCTGAGAGAAACCTATTCTCTGGCAAGAAGTGAGAACAGAGAGCAGGAGAATTGGAGTGGGAGTATGGGAACAAAGCATAAATTCTGATTCTCTTTGAGAGACATTAGCCATCATGATTTTTTCTGTTTCTAAGGCAAGTTTCATAGAGTTGCCTATCTTATTTGTGGGGTGATGATATATTTATTTTAAAAAAAGAATTATTTAGCTCTTTTAGAAATCTGCTGAAGTTTTATATACTATCCTTATTTCAAAAAGTCCTTTGTTGTTGAATGCTATGTAAGTGGTGAGCATTTAAAATATCATCAGTATTTCTGAGGAGTATGGCTCCCACTTAGAAGATTTTGCTAAGAACTTAATATTGGATAAATAACTGAATTTTTGTTTTATTTTTGTTTAAAAGTAAAATTTCTTTAGATCAATTAAAGATGCCTTATTTTGCAGAACTTTCTCTGTTATCATAATATTCTCATTAAATGTTTGGTAATTTTACTCTTTTTCTGTTTCAATTCAAAGTTGAGAAAAGGCCTGTTTAGAAAAACCAACCAAAGAGAGAGCTTAAAGATGTAGGCAGACCATTCTTCTTAAAAACCATTAAAGAATAGTGGTTCAAAATAACCATTTCAGTCTCTCTCTAGTTCATGCTAGAGGGCATAATTGATATATGAAAGATAAAGACCAGGATGATTTATCACTAACGGCCATATATTACTATATACTTGTATTATAATGATCTCTGTGCTCTTATATCAGAAGCCATATCCAAAGTGGCCATGACAATGCAACTCAACATATAAAAATGAATTATTTCTTAAAAATGATGAGCTGTCATTGTTAAATAATCATTAATTTACTCATGATTTGGTCATGAAGGCAAAGATATAACAGAATTGGTAAGATGTGTAGAAAGAGAATAGAGTTCCAGTTGGAAGCCCTGAGTACTATTCTAGTTCATTATTAACTAGTTCAATGGCTTTGGAAAATCTACTCCTCTAAATATAATTCTAAAATCAAATGCAGTTTGCTGTTTGGTGGGTTGTTTTTTGACTTCTTAGGCAGTCGAATCAAAGACTTAGAGTGTCAGCCAATCCAACATGTGGTTTATGAGTACTCTTCAAACAAATTGCATCATGATCATTCCACTCTTCTGGCCATATCAACATTTTAGTTTGGAGAATGTCTCAAGGGTTATATAGAGCAGATGCCCACACAAAGCATAGTGACATTACTGATGCCTGTTTGAATGGCTCATGAATTTGTTTGTGTTTGTCTTTCTCTTGGCACAATCATGATATTAATAATTCTATAAGAGTAGAGTGCATGATGATGCAAAGCATGTTCTAAACTTTAGATTTAGAATTCCTGATTATTTTTATACCTGCAAACACAGCTCTCTATCTACATTGAAAGTTTGCAGCAAAACATCTTTTAAAGTCTTCAAAACATAATAGAAGTCTTGCTTCAATGCATGAATGAATTGGGGTTAATTTTCTCCATCTTGAAGATATAGACTTGTCACTTCATGAATTGATAAACTTTCTCAGCTCTCTAAATTTCCGCTTATTAATTTAGAATATTGTATTGCAAATTGAAATCTTAAAGGATGATGGAATGAATACAAAACATTTTTAAAAATACACAGAAATCAGTAATTTGGTAAATGTTTTTGATTCCAAAGGGAATATATCAGAATATAAATATATATATTTATAACAGTGATCATGCCTGAATCCATCCCCCAGTCCTTGCCACATGTTGAAGAAAGAAGTTAAAGGGAATAGTTCT
>NW_006494614.1:17659175-17721534 GCF_000325575.1 Pteropus alecto | reverse complement strand
AGCATCACATAAAATGGCTTTCGGACTTGTAACTACTTAACCTACAAGGAATAAGACAGTCCACATAAATTTTAAAGGATATGTGAACTTCATCCCCAACATGTGTGAAGGTAGGTCTGTGACTCCAAATTTTCAGGAAATCTTTTTTCTTTTTGTCCATCTACTGGAAACAAGTGAAACAGGCCAGAATTCATACTTTCATTCTTTAAGTTTTATTTTGTTTTCGTAGTTTACCTATGAATGGAGACTTTTGCTGGCTTCAGCCTTGTATGGGTGCCGCAGGTCCAAAATCCCACCTTGTAGAGGCAGCAGCCATTGTTTTCTATTCTATGTAGAGGTAGCCAGGGTAAAATCCAAAATGTTGGTCAGCGGATATTGGCAAATTCTGATGGAACAGCTTCAGCGCTGTCAAACAGTTAATCTCTTTGTAGTCAATCTTTCTTATTATTCCTGAGTCCTGAAGATGATCCTTATTTTCCAGACAGTTCAGTCCTTCTCTTTGTCCTTACCCATTATATGTCAAGTAAACTGCTCAAGTTCTTCGTTCATTATTTATTCAATTTTCTGTAATGTTTCTTCAGTTTATTATCTTCAATGTGTATTTCAGTTTTCCTTTTGGAATTTTAGTTCTCATAAATATTCCTCATTTCTCCACATTACATTTTCATTTCACTTTTTATGCTTTCCACAATTCAGTATGTTGTGTCTTTATCTTTTGTTGGCATTCACCTTTTCATAATGGACATGTATCTTTTAATGCCACTAACTCATCAAACCATCTCCTCTCCACTTATTCTGGTTTCTTTAGCAAGTTGTTTCCAGTCTTGCTCTTCCTCCTCATATTTATGACACTATTCCTTTTCTGTGTCGCTTCACTGTTTCTCGTGAGATATGTGTTTTTTTGTTGTTGTTTGATTGACTTTTCCTTTTATTTCTAATGAGAAAAATTATCATTGGGTCTGACTAGGATTTCCCCACAAATGTCTGTGTCAGTTATCCCTGCCCCTGGTCTTTGTGCATTTAGGTAACAGTAAAAAAACTCATTCTACTCCTCTTCTAGAGATCAGGTTGTGGTACTCATGTTCAGTGCTTTCTGTTGACTCTGCCATGGAATCCTGCATCCTTGGCCATAGTGCTTTGATGAGTTTACGGGATAAAGTAAGATGAGAGTGCTAAGCACTGGCAATTTCCAGAGTTTTTGCTATACTTCGCCCTATACACAGCATCAGTGCTCCTTGATCCCCCCACCCCCTATTTTTTGGCAAGTATGGAAGAAGTGGGGTGTAGGAGGGGGGCTTTGGATTATATTTCTCTATCCACCTCAGTCAGCTTCTTGCTTAGAGCTTCATTTGCCCTCATGGATTCTTAACAAGAAACTGGAGGACTCTTGAGGAACTCATTTTTAACAAGAATCCCTATCACTTTTAAGGGTTCTGTGCTCTTACTAGGACTGGAAAGGAGTTAGGGAACATTTCCTTACTTATTTTGGTGAGTTAATGAAAAATTTAAAATATGCTTAAATAAAAAAAAAATCAGTGGTGCTCTCTAAACAAGTTCTGAAATGGTTCATGAAGTCATGGTATTGGAGCAAACAGTTGTGGAGGAACCAGATATACAGTTGCTGTCATATCAGTTCTATGCCTTAAATTATATATTTAATTTGAGAAGTTTTCAGTCAGTACAGAAAATAAAGCCAATTATTTCTTCTGTATTTGGCTATGTTAGCAATAAAATGACAATTAAATTTGATCGTTACTTTTTTCCCATAAAAATGAGACTGTATTGCTGCCTTTTTAATGGCTGTCATGATAAGGCCTGTCAGTACTAAAAGAAATCGTTAGAGTCACTGCAGTATCGTGAGAAAATTCCAGATGTATTTCAATAATATATCTTTTGCTGATTGTTTTTATTTTGTTCTCTATGGCAAGTAAAATCATATTTGTTCGGAAAATTTTCTGATGCAATTAAAACCTGATGCCTTCTGTGAACTCTTCTCTAATCACCATATGGGCAGAGGAACCCATATCCTTCCTACTGCTATCTTTATATGATAGATATTAACACATTTTATTGGAAATAATTATAATCTAGTATTGTTTACATGTCTTTTTCTTTGAATGTACTGAGGTTAGCTAAAACGTCTTATCCTTTGTTCTATTTCTATAACTTGCCTATGAAAAAAATAAATGTGTTTATTGAATGAAGGTTTTTTCACTTTAAATAGAAATGAGGCAACCCATAATCAGCAACTCTCATTGACTCTGAAGTTCATACCACTTCTTTTCTAAGCCATGATTCACTCAGAATTAAAAAGAAGAGAATGGAAGAAAAGAACATTGGAATCTATATCTCCTCACTGTATTCACTTTAATGCAGAAATCATTTGTGTGCCTAAAAAGAATGATTTCAGGCAAAAGACTATTTTGTGGCTCTCTCTACATTTTTTTGAGAAATTGAGAGATAACACATGGCAAATATTTGGTACTTTAAAAAGTACTTATTGAAGAAATAGAAAGCAATGCCTTGATACTAAAAGCAAAGAAAACCAAAGCAAAAACAGGTGAGACTACATCAAACTAAAGGCTTCTGCACAGCACAGGAAACCTATGGAATGGGAGAAAATACCTGCAAATCATATATATGATAAGGGGTTAATATTCAAAATATTCAAAATGGGGAGAGGAACTGCATAGACATTTTTCCAAAGACATACAAATGGCCAATGGGTACATGAAAAAGTGCTTAACATCAAAACTACAATGAAGTACCACCTCAGACCTGTTAGAATGATTATCATTGGCAAGGATGTGCAGAAAAAGGAACCCTTGTGCACTGTTGGTGGGAATGTAACACTGGTGCAGCTACTATGGAAAATATTGTGGAAGTTCTTCAAAAAATTAAAAATAGAACTACTATGTGATCCAGTAATTTCACTTCAGGGTATATATCCAAAGGAAATGAAATCAGGATCTCAAAGAAATATCTGTACTTCCATATTTATTGCAGCATTATTCATAATAGCCAAGACATGGAAACAACCTAAGTATGCATCTGTGGATGAATGGATAAAGAAAACACAGTACACACACACACACACACACACACACACACACACACACACACACACTGGACTACTATTCAGATATAAAAAAGAATGAAATCTTGCCATTTGCGACACGGTTGGACTTTGAGGGCATTAGGCTATGTGAAATAAGTCAGAGTAAGACAAATACTGTCTAATCTCACTTACATGTGAAATCTAAAATATTGAACTCAGAAACAGATTGGTAGTTTTGAGGAGTAGGTGGGGGAAATGGGTGAAGGTGGTCAAAAGGTACAAACTTCCAATTATAAGATAAATAAATTCTGAGGATGGTAAGGCATGGTGACTATAGTTAATTATACTGTATTCTACATTTGAAAGTTACTAAGAGTAGACCCTAAAAGTTCTTATCATTTAATTTTAAAAAAATTTTTAAAGTGTTTAGCATAATGATTTGAGAGAGATATGTGTGTGTATGTATGTATGTAGCTGTGTGTGTGTGTGTGTGTGTGTGTATATATATACACACACACACACACACACACACAGCTACATACATGCATACACACACATATATATCTCAAATCATTATGCTAAACACTTTAAACTAATACAAAGTTATATGTCAATTACATGGCAATAAACCTAGGGGAAGAAAACAAAAGCATCTAAAAGGTATAGTGATACAGATATAGTGATATAGTGATGGCCTAGGCATGTCAAGTGACAAGGTCAGGGAATTAAAAAAAAGAAAAAAGAAAAAAGAAAAAAAGAAGGAAAGCTGTAGTCTGCATGTGGAAGTTTAGAGTTTAAGATTTCAGAATTAAGGCACTTCTAGCTGTCAGTTATGGAATAGGTGTGAAGTTCATTGCAATTGATTAGGCCAAGAAATCGTTTGTCAAGGGCCTTAGATGGTTTATCCCAGGGGCATAAGAATCATTCAAGATGACAGCAGCATGTCAAGCAGAAGGAACGGGGCCTGAGAGATAATGCCTGACATTTTGATCAGTGCCTACAAGAGTCCTGAGCACATATTACCTCAATCAATGAAAGAAAGAGAATGAAAATTCTTTGGATGAAAAGTAGAGAAGTGTGGTATGAGGGTGATTAGGGCCCTGGCTCAACTCTGCCAGGCTGTCTGGGAAAGTGAGCTTGGTGATTGTGACATGACACACTCAGATCTTCTGCCATACTATGCCACTCTCTTCCCAACTAGATTGCTACCATCTAAGTTCTTCTCTCAAGGAAATTCTGCGGTTCCACAGTTACGTGCAAAGCCAGGTTTCTGAGGTCACAGACATAGAAAATAGTTTCATCTATAATCATAATTTGTGATACTAATTAGAATGCGATAGTACTGTGCTCATTTATTAACCACATTATTTTGAGTATGAACATTGGAAAATGTTCTTTTAAACTTTTAAAACTATGTTGTTGTCCATTAATCTACTATACATTGAGCTCTTACTGTGAGGTGAGTATGGTGCTGAAGGTCCTAAGGTAAAGCACATGGGACTTTTACAGTTTAATTGTGAAAAGTAAGGCTTGCTGCAGCATCTAAACCAAAGAAGGTTATCAGTATTTTGAATGAATATATACATAAAATTATTGTTGAAGGAATAGGTTTGCATATTATTTTATATATTTAGATTTAAATATAGAGAGAATGTTAATATTTTAATGGCAAGAGCAAGTCCAAAAGGATTTAAGAAAAAAGAAAAAGATGGTGACTAAGCACTCCTCTGACAAACTCAAAGAAGAGCAAGGACTTAAGCTGGCTAGGAGTGAGAGTATAAGTTAAGGAAAGCATTTCAGGTCAGCTAAGGGTATTGCTGGCACAGCATGGTGCCTGGGCATGTGAGAAGAGGGAAATTAATGAAATCAGAACTGCATTCCTGTTTACTCTGGGAAAGATCACATTCAATATTTGTACTAAGGCTTTTCCTTGGAGATTACAATTTTAACTATGACCTATGGTTTATGAACTTTTATACAGGTATTATATAAAGTTTATTTTTTTGTATATTGTCTTGAAAGTGGTTAGATGTTCAAAGAATACAAATAAGGAAAACAGAACTACAAAGAAATTTATGAAGAAATGCCTCTACTTTACACAGTCTCAGGGATTATAGAGCTGTAGTGCATAATAGAAAGTAGGGAGTTAGTGGTGGTTGGCATGCCAAAGTGATAATTTCATGTGATTCTCTGTAGCAGTACTGGAAAACCTCTTTGATTCTCAGTCAGTGCATGTTTATTCCAAATAATCTGACCGTTTATGTGGGAATTGCTATTTTACACAATATTACATGAATATTTGAGGCAGTATTTCCATAAACATTCATCTCATGTGGCAGATTGAATTTAAACCCTTTACTGATGAGCACATCTAATATTAAAATGTAAAAGTAGTGGCAGAATTTGTTAAAAAGTAATAGAAATTTTATCTCCACTTTATACATTTTAAACATGTGCAAAATAGTTAAGCATCTGAAGAGAAAACTATACTATATATTCTATTGCATTTAGCCTCTTAGAAAGTTTATTGGAAAGTACCTACTGAAGTTGAAAGCAGAGATTTGAGGAAGGAGAAAATACTGACAGCTTCTAAAACAGTGAACTTTTATTATTATTACATGGCATCTGGTTAGTCCTTTAATGGCCTAGATAGACATTCTAATTCAAATATACAACTTGCTTATTTGTAAATGGGCTTAGAATGTCATTTTTAAAAAAGAATTGAACAGCTAAGTTCTATAAGTAGGAGGGTCAGATTAAGGATTCAAATATGTAATAAAGTTCCATTCTTAAAGTTTTAATTAAGTTCTCTCCTTTAACTTGAATATTACACTGTTTTGTTTTTCTGTAGAAATAAAAATGCCTTCTAGGCTTGGTTCCTTTGCTCTAATAATTAAAATATTCCTGTTAGAAAGCTGAGCCTCAGCTATCCAATATCAGAGAACTTCAAAGGTTCATGGGACATGGCAAGCATTTTAAAAAGCTTTGATAATAAAAATGAATAAATTAAATTATATTTAAATCTTATACCTTTCTTCAAGTGGTGCAATAATCATCTGAAGGACAACTAATTACATAAAATATTCATGCTATAAAACATATGAAGAAAGCTTTTAAGATATATTTTGATTCAGAAAAAGCTGGCAGAGTGCTTCCTACTTTTTGAAAATAAACTAATATGAATAGCTTCAGTTTAGAGGCAAGATTAGATTTGGCTTATGGTATATATGTTTTAGAATTTAACAATAAATTAAATCAACAAGTAGTTTTTAGTACCCTTTATATGCAATTTTCTAAATTAGATGTTTGAGATTCACAAAGCAGAAAAAGACCTACTCATTGTGGTCAAGGAGTCAAAAAGTTTGTTGCTATTTGCATTTCTAACAGGTATCATTAGTGCATTTTGAAGATGCTTATGAATTATCTAAGTTGCTGCCTTTTTTTTCATGTTTTTATATACTAGAGGAGGAAGATCTTTTCATTCAGTAGAGTGAACTAATACATTCATAAGAGTAATTTCTTTTGGCTATATCTCCTTGAGCAAGGGAAACAAAAGAAAAAATAAACAAATGGGACTACACCAAAGTCAAAAGTTTTACATAGCAAAGGAAACTATCAACAAAACAAAAAGACAAGCTACTGAATGTGAGAAGATATTCGCTTATGATACATCTGATAAGGAGTTATATCCAAAATATATAAAGAACTCGTACAACTCAACAACAACAAAAAATCCAATTAAAAAATGGGCAGAGGATCTGACTAGATATTTTTCCAAAGAAGAAATACAGATGGCCAATAGACATGTGAAAAGATGCTCTATCATCAGAGAAATGCAAATTAAAACCACAGTGAGATATCACCACACACCTCACACGAATGGCTATCATCAGTAAATCAAAAAACAACTGTTGGCGAGGATGTGGAGAAAAGGAACCCTTCATACACTATTGGTGGGATTACAAATTGGTACAGCCACTATCGAAAACAGTCTGGAGATTCCTCAAAAAATTTAAAATTGGTCAATCTACCTTTTGACCCAGCAATTGTACTTCTGGGTATTTATCCAAAAAAAAAAAAAAAAAAAACCAAACCAAAACAAAACAGTGAGTCATAGTTCATATATACAATGGAATATTACTCAGCCATAAAAAAATAAAAAAAAAATGAAATCCTACCATTGCAATGACATGGATGGACCTAGAGGTTATGCTGAGTGAAATAAATCAGAGAAAGGTAAATAACATATGATTTCACTTATATCAAGAATCTAAGGCACAAAAAGAGGACACTGATCAAAAACAACCTCACAAATATAAAGGATAATCTCATGACGGCCAGAAAGGAGAGGGAGTTGGGCAGCTGGGAGAATGGAGTAAAGGGTTAAGTACAAATTAGTAGTTGATAGACGTTCATGGGGATGGGGAGCACAGCATAGGGAATGAAGTCAGCAGTAATGTAATGGCTAGGTATAAAGCCAGAGGGAAGATAGAGTAATCATGGGGATCATTTCACAAACTATATAAATGTCTAACCAATATACTGTATACTTGAAGTTAAAAATAAATGCTAAAAAAAAAACTTGAACAACAAAAAATGTATTATGTCTAGAGCATATATATTGCCCTAACAATTTTGTATGGTTTGATTACTTTTTGAATCAATATAGGATACGAATAAATTCAAAAACTTTTACAAAAAGATAACTTCGTAATTTTTAAATGTTCATGTTTAAAATGTGGATAGGGAAGCAAGTGAATTCTTTATTGTGCTAGAATCTATCAAGCAAGTGCTCAAAAGGCCTGCATCCTTGAGCAGTGAGGTATATACCAACAGCGTAGAACTATAGGCTTCAAGTAAATGCCCCCCGAAAGAGTGCGGGAAGAGGCCACAGGGATGGGGCTGCCATGGGGGTTTCCAGGTAGACAGTGCGCGGGAAGCATTTCTGTCCTCTGGGGAGAAAGTATATTCTATGTACCTCTGAATGTTCAGTACCTTATGGGAAATGGGCAATAAGTTGCTTTTTTTTTTTTTTCTTTCAGTGAAGTGAGATTTGAAAGATTTGACTTGTAATGCACTTGTGTTATAATTTAATACAAATAAGTATTAATATTTTTAGTACCTCCTAGATGTAAGATATGATAGGCTTTAAAGAATGAAAACAATATAAAGACACAGAAAATGGAGGGTAATTGTAGAAATTGGTAAGAACATGAGCAAAAAAGATGAGAAACACTAAATGTATGTGTTTTTGATGTCGACTGATTTAAAACAATGCAATGAACTTTTCATACTCTTCTATTACCTTAAAATCCATTGTCTAGCTTGCACTTTGAATGGATCTTTTTCTTAAGCATTAGCCCTCTTGATAATACTGAATCACTGAGTTATGTAAATTTTCTAAATGTTCACACATTTCATAATATTAAAATACACATATCTATTAATATTGCCAATGATCTCATCAGAAAAGTCCTTAAATATTAGGAAACTTTCCAGCTCACTGTGGTGGAGATAACTTTTTCAAACTTCTAATTTTTATTTGAATTTATCGTCAGTTACAAATACTGTAATTTGTTTTCTTTGAAATAATAGTCTCACTTCATTTTTCTCCGTTAGCCGTTTTTCCAAGTAAAGATGCTGTTCCATGTAAAAAGTAGTTCAGCTTGCAACTGAAATAATCACCCAAGTAATTTTTCTTGTGAAAACCATACTTAAGCATGCAGCAGAAGTGCTTTATACATATTTCCAATTTTGTCATATATACTGTTAAAAAGGTATACACTCAAGAATTGCTATTTAATAAAATTAATTTTTACTGCTCCATAAAAGATATTCTTGAAACTGGCATTTTGTTATTATTTTATTTGTTTGTACTGCCATGCTAGGTGGTGAAGAAAACAATGCCTACTTGTATAGTTTGGTACCACATTTTGATTTGGTGCTAAGGTCCCCACAATATGGCCCGTTATTGCTTTTGTATAATCAGTGCAAATATTAACACAGTGAAAAAGTAATTTCTTAATTTTATTCTGATAGTTTTAACCTCACAGTCCCTCTGAAGGGGTCTTGGGCCCCAAAAATTTGTGTACCATACTCTGAGAACTGCTCATGGAGGGGAATAGGGATCAACAAAGACAATAAGAAAGGTTAATACCAGCAAAACAAGGTTCCCTAATATTGATTCAAGGTTCCCTGAAAGAGGGAAGAACACCAAAGAAGTTCCCTGACTTGCCCAAAGTTGCTCATTTTAGCAATAGCAAAAACAAGAATGCTGTCTCAAAATGAATCCTAACTGATATGCGGCCTTTTTGACTACAGCTGATTTACCCTGCATCTGATGGACAGCAGGAGGCTTTGTAGTATTATGCAGTTCTATGAATCATGTTCTGGGTTTGTTTTTTTTAATATTTCATTTATCCATTTATTGATAAGTTTAATTTTCTCTTCCTGGTGAACTTTACAATCAACTTGGTGGGACAATTAAAGTATTCCTTTAGTATTTTTTACTAGGATTGCTATGACTCTTTAATATAGAAAAAATTCACATTCTTACAATATTAACTCTTTCCTTCTAGCTATATGCATCTTTATTTCCAAGTGGTTTACTTTTGTTATAGGCATTGTTGTTATTTTTTTCTCTTTAAATTCCAAATTTCATTGCATTATGGTCAAAGCTTGCCTTTAGGACATACTTTCTGGTATGTTTTAAAAATTTCTTTGTAATTTATGATTTTTTTTTACTATTCCATGGTTATTTCGAAAGAATATATTTTCCTTGTTGGTAACAAGTTCTGTTCTGTGTGTGATAATTATCTAGTCATATTATTTATAGGGCTTATTTTGTCTTTATAATCTAGAAATGTTAAATTATTCTAATATGATTGCTTTTTCTATTTTGACAGGGTTTTTTTTTGTTTGCTCATTTTTTTTCAGCTATGTTGCTAAAAGATCAATATATCTTTGAGATGGATTATAACTTTTTTAAACATGAAATAAACCTTTTTGCTTTATTCAGTGCTTTTCACCTAGACTTCTATTTTTTCTATTATGTATCCATGCTTGTTTGATTTTATTGGCATTTGCCTATTGTATCAGTGTACCAACCATTTATTTTGTACTTTGTTATTTTATATTTGTCTGGTGTAAACAGCATATAGCTCTGTGCAAGTCACTAAGAATATGTAAGTGAATAAAAAGGTGGTAATTCCTTTCTTTGTGGTGCTTACATTCTAGTGGAACAGGGTGGCAGGGAGACCCTGACCAGGAAAGAATAAAATAATTACAAATTTTGATAAGCCTTATGAAGAAAGCAATTGAGGATCTAATATGGAGGTCAGGTTAAACAAGGCAATCAGTGATGTGTTTGTCTTTTATCTTACCTTTAGGTATTTACTCCTGCCATCTTTTTATTTTTTCTGTTTACTATATTTACTGTTTATTTTTGTTTCCCATTTCCTGTTTTTTTAATAACTGTTAGAAGGTATTTTCCCTTCTATTAATTTGAAGTTATACATCCTATTTATATATATTATTTCAGTGTATAATTTGTGAGTCAATGCCTAGAGTTAATCACGATTTCTCCAAACAAGAAAAGGACCTAAGTACTCTCATCCTTTCTATCTGTTTCTACTCTGAGCACAGGCATATTGCTCTCCATTTTGTTGTGCCCACATGAGATTTTAGTTCCATAATAAGTACTATATTTAGTACTTTTTGCATTGTATATTAATAATTATTTGTATAAACACTGCATTGTGCTTGCCTCCTTACACACAATTTTGGTTTGATTGGTTGGTTGTGTATATAATGTCTGAGTGTGTGTGTATATTCATCTTTATATCTACATATTTTTATATTTTACAATCCATTTTTCATTTGTTGGAGTACATCCTCAAGCAATTCTTTCAGAGAGAGTTCATGAGCAGAAATTTAAGATTATGTTGCAACAATTTGAAACATCTGTATACCTTAGAAAGTCTTATTTCATTGAGTCATATCAATTTTAGGACAGCATTTCTCATTCAGGCACTTACTGACTTCTTAAAAGACCTACAGAGGAAAATATTTTTTTTTTTTTAAATGGATATAGCTTAATTTTGGTTGCTATTCAGGAAATAGTTGGAAGGAGTAGGAAGCTGTACCTATGAACTGAGTGGAGAAGGAGACATTGACTTCATATAAAGATGATTTCTGTTGCTTTGATACAGATTCTCAATTCGAAAGGCATTCATTTGAAGATATTCCTGATGATTCTCTAGAAGGGGCAATTTCAAAGATTCCATGCCATAGCTTTTTCATCTATCGTTTTCTTCATTAAAGCCACATGTATATGAGTTGTGATGGAATTAGCTTTCTACATGAGTTATCTGGTTATATTTGTCCTTCTAGCCCATCTTACCTTGCCATTTTTGGTCACTGTTCTCCTTTGACCGCATTATTCAGAAGGCTCATGCCAGCTGCAAAGTTCATTAATCTGAAATCTCTCGTTTCTTTTTAACTTGAACTTTTTAACTTTAGTTTGTCTTTTTTTCCTCCACAAAATAATGTTGCCAAATGAAGTTACTTTCTACAGTCATTTTAAACAGTTGGTGAATACATTTGTTCATTTTTGAAATGCAAAATTCCTTCCAATGTAACCATGTTTTTAACCATATTTATTGAGAGAACATTCTGTGCAGAATGACATTTAAGCCACTGTTGATCAGATATTGCCCGCATCACAGTTACTACTAAGTAAATTACATAAGAAATATCAGCCTTTGCATATGTATTTTTTAGCAATTTGAACAATACACTAATGCCATATTTTCATGTTTGTAAATAATGCCTAAAATTATGAAATATCACTTTCAAATATAATATCTATTTGTCATAATACATGGTACATGAATGTTTCGGTCTAAAATTATAAAGTTACTTCAGTTATCTAACAGAAAGCATTTGTTTAGGAATATGTTACATAAACTGTAAAGTAGTGTTCTTGGATAAGAAATAACGTGACTTTAGTTTCCACTGACATGTTTTCGAACAAGAATGAGATCTAATTTTTTTTTTTATCATCATCAAGACATATTAAAAGTATGTCACCTAATAAATGCACCTGGTCATTTATTAATAACACTTAACACTTTCTCATAAGTGAATATGCTTACTAGTGGTCAGGGACATATACATTTTAAATTAATCAGCATTTTAGTAATATTGTTTGAAAAATAATTATAATGCCAAAAATGATCATGTAATAAAAGTCAGCTTAACTTATTTATTGTAACAGTTTTAAAGCTGTTTTAAAGCAATAAATTATATATGCATATAGTAATTGGGAATTTTTTCCTATTCATTTAATTCTAATACTTCATGATCCTTCTAGATCAGATTTTCATGAATATTTATTGACTAAATACAGTGTTCAAAAACATCATTGCCTTTTTAAAAGAAATTTAAGGTCTTTAAAGGACTGCAGTTAGGAAGACATGTTTACGGAATATAAAAATCTTTTTAAAAACTAATTTCAATCACAGAAAGAAGTAAAATTTCTGGCTAGATAGTAGGATTTGGTTTTAGCCTGGTTCTTTTTAATTCTTTTCCATATATTTTCATCTCAAGTTATTTTTAAAGTTCTAATAGTACAGTACCTTTCTTCCTGTCTACTGGAAGAGAACTGCCTATAATTTATATGAAAAGATACAGTTTAAGCAGAATGAATTTTAAGTTTCTGGTACTCCCTTTTAATCAGGTATTCTGAATTTTAAACAACTCTAATGGGAAATAAGTCAAACTTTAGTAGACCTTGGTAAGAGAAGAATTTTTACTGAGGCTACCCATACAAGAAAATAAATCATGGAACAAGCAATGTCTTGATTTCATCTGAGTGACTGATATGGTGTACTTAAAGACCCATTTGAACTGCAAAGCTTAAGAGATTCCCACACTCACATTTTAGAGACAAAGCCCTTGGACCCATCTTGTGTCAGTAGCAAGTAGTACACTTCCAATGCAGGCTGATCATTACGTCATAAACCTGCCCTTTCTCAGAAGCCAATGCAAAGCCTACAAATACTCTGAATTGACTCTGTTGACTTTTATTCTATTCTATGAGTGCATTACTGAACTTATGTCTTTCCAAGAATTATATATTATCACAACTAACCAAATCTTACACCTTAAAATTTCCAAAATTCCTTTCATATCAGTTATCTAATTTGCTTCTCACAATAATGCTGCAACATGCAGAACAGTCAATGGGATTCTCATTACAGACTCACCATCCCTTATAAGTTAGCAGCAGAGGTAATGTGGGTCTGGGTTTTCTGACTCTATTCCACTGCTCTGTCTACTATACTATGTGCTTCTCTAAAATTGACAGTGAAAAAAATCTGTGAAATAAAATTTAAACAAAGTCAGAAAGGGAGAGCTGACTGTGTGTCCCTAACTCTATTATTTAGTTGGTTTATGATTCCAGTGGAGGTTGGAGCCATAATATAATTTAGAAAGATTTAGCAAACATTTTAGTCAATATGCTTCATTAAAAAACCTTCTGTTCATACTCAGATAAGTGTTAATAGGAATCAACAAGATGGATTGAGATGCTATAAAATGATTTTACTTTATAAAGGAGAATCTTTTCATTATTACTAAACTACATCACTCATTTAAAGCTCGAAGTTCTTGACAGTACCTTTAATTACATTTCATTGCATTATATCAAACAACTTATAGAATGAGAATTTTTACTTTGCTTTAATTATGCCTCCCCGACCATATTGAGTAAAATATCTCTATCTATCTATATATATAGATAGATATGTATGTCATATTTATATTATATATTTGTATTGAATATCAGCATGTCTAAAATATAATTCAAAACTTTGCATGTCTCACCATAACTCATGCCACCACCTGTCACTTGGATTACTGAAATTGCCTCTCTGAAATGGTCTTGTATCTTTCTCCCTATTGACTGTGAATATTTTTTTCTGATCTTTCTTCTATTTTGTGTGACATGTTCCTTGCATTCCTACCTCAGGGTGTTTTTCCTTATTATTCTCTGTGCCTTGAATACTGTTTTTTCATATCTATCATGTCCAGCTGCTTCCTGTCTTTCACATGTTACTTTGATAAGAATATCACATTTTCTGAGAGGGCTGTCCTGGGAGTAGTGTCTGAAGTGAAATGCCTCTCAACTCCATCACCCTCATAGAACTTATCCGAAGTAATCTTTCTATATAGTAATGGTTACTTTATTGTCCGCCTCACCCCTCTATGTCATCTCCATTTGTATATGTAATTCCATACTGCTTTTTTGATTGGTTACAAAGATTTACATGATAATGGAATTACCTGCTTCTTGAAGCTTGATAAAATTTCCCTATAAAACTGTCTAGGAGGGGAGGGGTCCAAGATGGTAGTATAGGAAGACCCTGAACTCACCTCTTCTGACAAACACAACAAATTACACCTACAGACAGAGCAATTTCTCCTGAAGAAGAATTGGAGGCTGACTAAACAGCTTCTGCAAAACAAATGAGAGAGAAAGCACATAAAAATGGAAAGACAGAGACATGTAATCGAAGGAAACACTCCCAATGCACCAATCCGCAGAAGGGAAGGATAACTGAGGAGCTGTGTGCAAATACACCTTCCCTGGGACACAGTGAAAACACAGTGGTAAACAGGCACCTACACTAGATGAGAAGGAAATCCATTTACTAACCCTAGACCATTTGTCAAATGGGAAAGGAATTGTAGGAATTCTCCCTAGGATCAGAGGCACTGGAGAGAGCCATTTGTTTTTATCCTCCATCCAACATGATTGCACAGGTAAGAGCATGATCCAGGCATTCTACCGAGCCAACCAAAGTTGTCCCTGTGCACCCCAGGGCCACACCAGCTCTGTGGCTTACTTCTAGGACTCCCTGTATGTAGCTTGAACTCGCTCCAGCCATAACTCCAGTTTCTGGAGCAATTTACCTTCACTTCCAGCCTTCTCCAATTACAGATTCTAACTCATACCTGCTCTAGCTACAGCTCTAGCCTGAGTGCAGCTTGCCCCCAGGACTTCCTGCAACCCATGCCTGCTTTAGCTATAGCTCCAAGAGCCTGTGTGTCTTGACCACAGAACTCCTTGCTATTCCAGCTTGCTTTAGCTACAGAGCCAGGCCATGGTGCAGATAGCCCGGTGAGAATCTCTGTGGCCTGCTCCAGCTCCAGCTTTAGCCAGACTGTCAAAACAGCCCTGGTGAACCTTGACCCCAGGATTAGCCATGGCTTGAGACTACTTTAACTACAGCTCCAGCCAGCCTGCCAAGGCAGTGCCAGTGTGACATGGTCCTAGGTCTCCTTACAATCCATGCTTCCCCGGCCATATTGAGTAAAATATATATATATAGATATGTATATCATATTTATATTATATAAGCTAGATCCAGCTCTAGCTTACCTGCCAAAAACACCCCCATACAGTATAAAAAGGAGAAGCTCCTGCACGAGGCCACTCCTCAAGACCAGGAGAGGTTGATATCTTGTGTTTTTTTATAGAAATATACACAGAGAGACAGCCAAAATGAGAAGACAGAAAACTATGTTCCAAAGAAACATACAAGAAAAGCCAGAAAAAGAACTAACTGAAATGGAAAAGAGCAATGTACCAGATAGAGAGTTCGAAACTGGTTATGAAGTTGTTCAATCAACTCGGGGAAAAAATAAACTAAATAAAAACTTCAACAAAAAAGTAGAAAATAATAAAAAGAACTATGCAGTACTGAAGAATATAATGCCTGAAATGGTAAAAACAAACAAACAAACAAAAAACCAAAAAACCCTAAAGGAAATCAACAGCAGATTAGGTTATGCAGAAGAACTAATCAGCAGCCTGGAAGACAAAGTAATTGAAATCAGCCATTGGAACAACAAAAAGAAAAAAAAAAATTAAATTAGGTTAATTTAAGAGACCTCTGGGACAACGTCAAGCATGCCAACACTCACATCATAGGGGTCCCAGAAGGAGAAGAGAAAGAAAGGGTCTGAAAAACTTAAAAAAATATAATGGCTCAAAAACATCTCTAACCTGGTGAGAAAAACATCCAACTCCTGGAAGCAGTGAGAGTCCCAAACAAGATAAACCCAAGAGATCCACACTAAGACACATCATAATTAAAATTCCCAAAAGCAGTGAGAGAAAAGCAGCTAGTTATGCACAAGGGTTCCTCTATCAGATAATCAGCTGATTTTTAAGTAGAAACCTTGCAAGCCAGAGGAGAATGTCATGATATATTCAAAGTAATTCAAGGGGAAAAAATCTATAAGAATACACTTCTGAACAAAGTTGTTATTCAGAATTGAAGGGGTTTAAAATAGAGTGTCCCAGACAAACAAAAGCTAATGGAGTTCATCACCACTAAATTGTCTACAACAAAGGATAATGGGAATGCTTCAACTGGAGAAGAAAATAAGAAATGTAAGAAAGAAAAAAAATAAAGTAAAACAATTATTAAAAGTTCTGGATTAACCAAGTATAAAGCTAATAGGAAGGTTAAAAGACAAAAGCAGTAAGATCACATCGAACTACAATGATATATTAAGGGATACACACATACACACAATGTAAAAAAATAACATAAAAAGAATCGACCTAAGGGTAAGAGTGAGCAAAAGATGTAGTGCTTTTAGAATGCATTTGAGATTAAGTGTCCATCAACTTAAAATAAACCTCTACAAACATAGCTTGTTCTATATGAATCTCATGGTAATCACAAACCAAAAAATCTATGCCAAATACACAAAAAAATAAAGAGAAAGAAATCCAAACATATCACTAAAGAAAACCACTAATGCACAAGGAGAGAGAGCAAGAGAAGGAAGAGAGAAGAACGACAAAAATAACAAAACAATTATTAAAATGTCAGTAAGTACAGACTTACCAATAATTACTTTAAATGTAAATGGACTAAATGCTCCAATCAAATGGATTAAAAAATAAAATCATGTATATGCTGCATACAAGAGATTTGCTTTAGGTTGAAAAAGACACACAGACTGAAAGTGAAAGGTTAGAGAAATGAAAAAAAAAAACATATAGATATTAAAATTACTGTAATGAGAAGCCAGAGGGCATTACATAATGATAAAGAGATCGATCCAATAAGAGGATACACTACTTGTAAATATATACACACCTAATAGAGGAGCACCTAACTACATAAAACAAATATTAACAGGCATAAAGGAGAAATGGACAGTATCGCAATAACAGTAGGGGACTTTAACACTGCACTTACATCAGTGGATAATTCATTCAGACAGAAAATCAACAAGAAAACTGGCCTTAAATGGTACATTAGTAAATGGACTTAATAGATAATTATAGAACATTCCACCCAAAACGGCAGAATGCACATTCTTTTCAAGTGTGCATGGAACATTTTTCCAGGATAGGCCACAGGTTAAGCCACAACAAATCTCAGTAACTTTAATAAGACAAATCATTTTGGACATCCTCTTCAGTCACAGTGTGTAATACGAGATATCATTTACAGGAAGAAAACTGGGAAAACAAGCATTTGGAGGCTAAACAACATGCTATGAAACAATAGGTTAATGAAGAAATCAAGAAGGAAATTAAAAAAGAAAGACAAATGAAAATGGAAATGCAATGATTGAAACTCTCTGAGACACAGCAAAAGCAGTTCTATGAAGGAAATTCATAGCAGTATGAACCTACTCAAAGAACAAGAAAAATTTCATTTAAAAAACCTTACCTTACACATAAAGGAACTAGAATTGAAGAACAAAGATCAAAGTAAATACAAGGAAGGAAAAATAAAAATCAGAACAGATAAATGAAATTAAGACTAAAATACAGAGATCAATGTAAATAAGAATGATTCTTGGAAAAGATAAATGAAGTTGATGAACCTTTAGCAAGATTTATCAAGAAAAAGAGAGAGAGGGAGCAAATAAATAAAATCAGAAATGAAAGAGAAGTGACAACCAATACCAAAGAAATACAAACGATTATAAGAGAATAGTATGAACAATTAAACACCAACAAACTAGACCACCTAAAAGAAATGGAGAAATTCCTAGAAACATACACTCTTCCAAAACTCAATTAGGAAGAAACAGAATATCTGGACAGATTACTAGTAACAAAATTATGTCATAAATCAAACAACTTCCCAAAATAAAAGTCTAGGACCAGATAGCTTTACAGGTGAATTCTACCAAATAGTCAAATAAGTATTAATACCTATTCTTCTCAAACTACTCCAAAAAAATGAAAAGGAAGAAAAGCTTCCGAACTCATTCTACAAGCATTACCCTGATACTAAAATGATGAAGACACTAGAAGAAATGAAAAGTACAGACCAATATTACTGATGAACATAGATGTAACAATCATCAACAAAATATTAGCTCACTTTAACAATACATTAAAAAGATAATACACCATGATCAACAGGGAATTATTCCAGAAATGCAAAGATGGTTCAACATCCACAAATCAATGCAATACGCCACATAAGCAAATGAAGGATAAAAGTCATTTATCATATCAATAGATGCAGAAAGGCCTTTAACAAAATTCAACATTTATTTTTTTATAAACAAAATTTATATATACAGAAATGTCCTAAAGATTCTACACACACACACTGATAACTGAATTCATTAAAGTTTCAGGATAAAAATTAATATTTAGAAATCTCTTGCATTACTATACACTAATAATGAACTATCAGAAATTAAGAAAACAATCTCATTTACAACTATATCAAAAATAATTAAATACCTAGAAATAAATTTAACAGAGGAAGTGAAAGACCTGAACTATGAAAACTATAAAACATTGATGTAAGAAATTGAAGAAAACACAAATAAATGGAAGGATGTACTATGCTCATAGATGGGAAGAATTAATAAATTTAACTGTCTATAATACCCAAAGAAATCTACACATTCAATGCAATCTCTAGCAAAATACCAGCGGCCAATGGCATTATTCATAGAACTGATACAAAGATTCCTAAAATTTATATGGAACCACAAAAGAGCCAAGGCAATCTTGAGAATTAAGAACAAAGTTGGAGGTATCACCTGATATCAAAATATACTCTATACCTATAGTAATAAAAACAGTATGTTACTGGTACATAATGAGGCACATATATCAATGGAACAGAATAGAAGGCCTAGAAATAAACCCATGCTTATATGGTCAATTAATCTATGACAAAGGAAGCAAAAATTTACAATGAGGAAAAGAATCTCTTCAATAAATGGTATTGAAAAAACTTGACCCGTGTGTGAAAAAAAAAAAAAAGAAAAAAAGGAAACTAGATCACTTTCTTAGACCATATCCAAAAATAAACTCAAAATGGATTAAAGGCTTAAATGTAATACCTGAAACTATAAAGCTCCTAGAGAAAACATAGGCAGTAAACTCTTTGACATTGGTCTTACCAATATATTTTTGGATATGTTGGGCAAACAACAAAAAGAAACAAATGGAACTACCTCAAACTCTAAAGCCTTTGGACAGCAAAGGAAACAATTAACAAAATGAAAAGGCAACGTACTGAAGGGGAGAAGATACTTGCTAATGATATAACTAATAATGGGTTAATATTCAAAATATATAAAGTCTCATTCAACTCAACATCAAAAGCAAACAAGCAATCCAATTAAATTTGGGCAGAGGACCTGAATAGACATTTCTCCAAGAGAGATATACAGATGGTCAACAAACATGAAAGGCTGCTCATCACTAATTATCAGGGAAATGCAAATCAAAACCATGATACCAGCTCATACGTGTCAGAATGGCTGTTATCAAAAAGACAAAAAAGAAACGTTCTCAAGGATGTAGAGAAAAGGGAACTCTCATGCACTGTTGGTGAGGCTGTAAGCTAATGCAGCCACTATGGAGAAAACAGTATGGAGAGTTCTCAAAAAATTGAAAATAGAATTACCACATGACCCAACAATCCCACTTCTACATATTTATCTGAAGAAACTGAAAACACTAATTCAAAAAGACATATTTACTGGTGTTCGTTGCAACACTGTTTATAAGAAGCCAAGATATGGAAACGTCTATCGAATAAATCAACATGTGCTATATATAATGGAATACAATGTAATAAATACAATGGAATACTCCTCAGCTATAGAAAAGAATGAAATTGTGCCATTTGCAACAACATGGATGACCTAGATTGAATTATGCTAAGAAAAATGGGACAGAGAAAGACAAATGCCATATAATTTCATTTATATGTAGAATCTAAAAACAAAACAAATGAGCAAACAATGAAACAGAAACTAACTCTTAGATACAGAGAATAAAGTAATGGTTTCCTGATGGACAGGGGTTGGGAATTGGCAGAATAGGGGAAGGGAATTAAGTAGTATAAACTTCCAATTATAAAATAAATCACAGGGATATAATGGATAGCATAGGAAATATAGTCAGTAATATTGTGACAACTATGTATGGTGACAGATGTTTACTAGAGTAACTGTGATTGCTTCATACAATATATAAATGTCAAATCACTGTGTTGCACACCTGAAGCTAGGATAATATTGTATGTCAATTACAAATAAAATTAAAAACATTAAAAATTAACAAAAATAAAAGCTAGGATCTGAAAAAGAAAATGCTTAGGTCTGGCTCTTTTATTGAAAAGTTTTGTTTTTAACAGCGCCTTCAATTTTTTGCATGGTTACTGGATTTTAAACTATGTATGTCAACTTGGGTCAATTACATTTTTCTGTAAAATTCAGTTATTTAATAGAGATTTTAACTTGTGTGCATCAAAAACTTTAAATATTCTGTTACAAATTTTAATATTCTTCATTGATTTTGTTGCATGTGCTTTCTCATATTAATTTAGATATTTGTTTTCTGAGTGGCTGCATGTATCATACAAGTTTGGGTTCTGGAGTCCAGCAGACATGAGTTCAGAAGCTAACACAGGCCCTCAGTAACTGAGGAAATGTAAACAAGTTAACTTCTCTGCAGTTCGGTTTCCTCATCTGTAAAATGGGTATTATTAGAGTATTTATCATAAAGGTTTATTGTGATTAATGTACTACATTTGAAGTACTTAGCCCCAACCCTGACACACAATAAATTCAGCATTACAGTTATTTCTCTTGCGTTGCTATTATTCTTACTAGAAGTAATATTGCTAATTATCATTCTTTTATAATTAGATTATATGGTTGTCATTGGGCATGCCTCAAAAAAAAAATTGCATCTTTAGTATATTGGTTTTTATTCTTGAATTCATGAATTTCTACTTTTGACTTTATTAATTTGTTCTTGCTTGGATTACACTTCTTTTGTTATTTAAAAAGAAAACCTATATTTTAAACTTTCTTTCTAAAAAAAGGAAATTTTATTTCCAAGAATTTGAGAGGCAATGTAGAATAGTGGTTAAGCTAAAGTTTGGACATGAGACTTCCTGAATTCCAACGATAGCTTCACCTCTAATTAGGTAGGCAATTCACTTATCCTTTTAATTAAGCAGACAATAATAATAAATACTACAAGGGGTGGTTGGCAGCATTAAATTAACAAAAACATGTAAAATGCCTAAAGCAGTGTTTGTAGTATTTAGTTAATCTCAATCATTATTCTTTTTATTATGGTTTATATTTATATCATTACTATTTCTATTGCATTCTAATTAGATCAGGTGGCTTACATATTTCTTTTTATGTTTACTTACTATATTGAGTCATATGTAATATATGATTAGCTTTTGTATGTCTTTGAGAGACAATGGAGAATACTATATTTTCTATCAGGTTGACATTTTATAATTAAAACAGCCATAAAATTTTATAATATTCATGTTATCTATAGCTTTTTTTGGTTCGGACCCTTCGATACTCAGTCCTACAGCCTGCCATACCATCTACTGGTTTGACCTCTCCAAGCCTTCCATAATCTGTCTTTATCATGCTAGTAGGATGAGTATATTCCTCATTCATTATTCACACAGAAGTGCAGTTTGAGGACAGTTATGAGCTATGTATGTGTTTTTGTGTTGCCACATTGACATCGCAGATGTTTACTTTTAAAAAGACAGCCTATGCACCAGGTGTGGTCACAGCTATGCTTGGTAGGTGAAGCTTCTCTTTCTAGTTGGTGTGTGTGGCAGCCACACGTAAAACGAAAAGTGGAGAGATGTCTCCTGACTAATTCCCAGGAAGTGCATGTGAGTTGTAAGGTTTTTTTTCCTTAATGGGTTTTCACTCTGTACCAGGCATTAGACTAAATAATTCTTAAGCATCATCTCATTTATCATATCATTATCCCCATTTTATGGATATTAAATCTGAAGCTTAATGAGAATAACTTGCCCAAGAGTAAACAGTTATAAGTGTGAGATGAGAATCAGACCCCCAGTCTGTCTGATTCCAACTTTATGTTCCTAACCTCTGTACCAGACTGTGCATAGGGAAAGGTTTTGACAGAAAGGGTCAGACTTGAGGTAAAACTGTCCTCTCTTTTCTTATTAGAGAGCTATGTTCCTGTTGCTGTCACTAGTCCCTTGGCAAGGCTTGGAAGAAGGGGCTCCATTGTCTGCCACAAATGTTTTGTTTGGCTATTTATTCTTTCACCAGATGTTTCTTGTATAACTTCTAAGTGCCAAGGATTCTCAGAGTTAAACATCATTGTTGTCCTAGACATCTTTTGTTTTTCTTTAATGTAATATTTCTAAAATATAAATCCGATCATGTTTCATACTTTTTCAAACTTTTCAATAGCTTCCAAAGTTCCCAAGACATCTAACAGTTATTTCAACCCTGGCTGCATATTAAATCACCTGTGAAGTTTAAAAACAAAAACAAAAACAAAAAAAACAGGTCTTACTCCAGACAAGTTAAATCTGAATTGATGCCAGGTACATGAATAGGCATTTTTTAAAGGCTCCAGGTAATGCAAATGCACAGTCTAGCCTGAGAACTTCTGGCTTAGAATATAAATTCAATGTGCCTAATATGCAAAGCCTTCCCTGATCACACTAATTCCTACCTCTCCAGCATTCTCCTTCTCAGCCTACCTCCCTCCTTTTCTCTCTGTGCTCTAGAGAGTGCAGTGAAATTTGCAGATTCTCATAGGTCATGCTATCTTTTTTGCCCACAATGTGTCATGTATATCAAATTACCCCTCCCTCAATTAGTCCTCTACACATATATACAATCCTCTATTACTCCTCAAGGGTAGTTAATGAGTCTACTGGTCTTACATCCTGAGAGCCGAGCACAGAGTCTGTGTAGATGAGGTAAAAATGATTATAAGGGCATGGAGGATGGACGGAGGAACGCAGGGTAATCCTACATGAGAATGTTTGAAATGGGCTAAGTGATAAGTTGTGTCATGGCAAATGCAAAGATTTGGGAAAAGGAAAGGAGAGGGATGATAACAGAACGATCATTAACTAAAACACTCTGAAACAAGCGTTTCCCAAATCGTTACACCACATATCACTTTATCTCTAGATCTTGTCATTCTTTGAAAAAAGCGCTCAAAATAAAAGTATAGGAAACACTGGTTTAAATAAATTTATGCATATGTATTTGATACAGAACTTACCAGAGCCTTTACTATGAATATTACCAAACTATTGACCTTGAAATCTTTTTATTATCTTGTGATCAAGCATCTGTTAATCAAACACTGTTTGAAAAGCACCACTCTAAGACATGTTTTGTGGCCAGTGAGTTTCAGAAGCTTTGGTATATGTACAAGGAAAAATTTAAAAAGTAGAGAAAGGAAAAAGGAAATAAAAGAAAAAAGAAAAATGCCACCAACAAGAAATATAAGCAATTGGTGAGAAGTAGCATTTTTTCTGGTTATATATCTTATACTGACTTCATTAATTATGCAAGTAAATATGGTAGTTTTAATTTTTTAGATTACATAAGACAATTCAGGATACAGAACATTCACTAGCTTGACATGCTTTCCCTAGCAGCAGTATATGTTCAGACACTGATATTATATGCTTTTGACAGACTGCAGGGCCTCTGTGAACATATCAGCCGTATGGATACTTAAAAATGAAAGAAAAAACTCGTGCCATTATATACCAAGAGTAATATACACATGAATAAAATAAAGCTTCCATACCCCCCAAATTTTATATATATAAATTATACATATGTATATAACCTTATATTTCATTTTGCAATTAGACAAGCTTTTAAACACAGAACAATCTAGAGCATTATGCAATAACTCTCCTCTTTATCCCCACCTTGTTTCTCCAAAAGAAATGTTATATAATTTGTGTTTGAGAGTGGCAAAAGTATAGATGTGAAGGTAATGAGAAAAGAAGATAAGAACCCGCCTCTAAAACTGTTGTCCCTGTTTTTAAGCCAAAAGACAGACAAAACTGTTGAGCAAAACTCCCCAGAGAATGAATCTAAGGTTGGATAAATAATCTAGTCTGCATATGGAGTAGGCACTCACATTTGCCCTGATCCTGTGATCATCCCCAAGATCCTAACCATCAGTGCCCACATGAAGCACAATATGGCCACTGAGGTGGAAAGGATGGGATTGGCAACTGGAAGAACAGCACCTGTACTTCATGCAGCCCCTGTCCTTGTTTGGGGTCTGTGCCCTTGCTGTTGGGATGTGACTTCCTCTTGGATGCATCTTCTGCTTGGCCCAGTCCAGGGCCTAATGCAGAGGAGGTCATCAGAAAAGTTACTCACTCATTCGGCATTTCTATACTGAATGGCAACTCTGTGCCAGAGACTGGTTTACATGGTGGGAATATTGCAGTGAGCAAAATAAAAGACTTCCTGGCCCTTATATGCCAGTGGAGAGAGTGAGCCAGAGAAAAAAGATACATACATACATACATACAATGTCAAATAGTAAGTGCTATGAAGAAAAATAAATTATGGTAAGGAGATGGAATGTTATGGGGCCATGTCATTCGGTAGAGTGGTCAGGATGGACCTCTCTGCAGATATGACATTGGAACACTAGCCTGGATAAAGTAAGGAAATGGACTCTGAATATTTGGTGAAGAGAATATCAGAGCGAGGAGGCAGCAGCAACAGAGGTCTTGAGGCTGCAGAGTGCTTGGGATAAATATTTGGTGAATACATGAATGGCTGATTGGATGAGTGGAAACGAGTACGTAAAAGTACCTGTTGAATTGGGCAGTATAGGGATGAGTGGAGTACCTGTCAACTTTCCACCACTCCTAGATACTCCATTTTGTCAATGGATCTGGAAGACAGGCTGGGCACAAATGTGGCACTGCTTTATGGCAGGGCTTCTCAGGGCAATTGCATTATCCACTGGAGAGGAAATGAGGCAATTGTTGTAATAAGTACCTAATCTCAGGGAGAAGAACAGATGGGATGAGGAGAGACAGAAAGGACATGGGTAATGTGGTTCCCTTCACATGTAAACATTTTAATGATGTGTGTTAAATCCACATTTTGAATGTCAAGGAGAACAAACAAAAGAACCACCAATTAAGTTTAGATTGGGTTAAACAATACTGACTGCTAAATGTCACTTTACTTCGTAAAGTGATATGTTCAAACTGTAAAGTTCAATGGATATAGCTTTAATTTGACTTTAATTCCAGAATGACTATTTTAGGCATTTCACAGAGAGGTTCAGGGAGAGTATTAGGAGAAAACAGGTATTTACATGCCATTCAATCTATTTACAAACATGAATGTTACAGAACTAGCAAAACTATAATTGCACCCTGAGTAAAGCTATATGCTGGTTTTTCTCAGGTAGTTGCATTATTAAAGGTTCTCTTTTACAGCAAAGAAGTATAGTTTCTAAAAGAAGCTTGTCTTACATTTATAATAAGTAACTGCTCATCATACTGCTTTCTGACAATAAATTACTGAAATTAGTTCTTCCTTTTAAAATAACTACTGTAATACAATTGTTTTAGATTAGGTTCCAAACTGTAGGCTTGGTTTGAGGGAGATTTCATCAGTTCATTTAGCATATTTTGGCAAATGTCTATGAATTAAGTTTAAAGAGGACTTCTATTAATAGTAATACATGTCCTATGCATATTTTCATACTTGTATAGTTAGCACCATAAGTTGGATCCCTTAACATTTAATCAGAGCCTTACCTTGTTTTCTGATCATTAGGTTTTTACAGTTGGACATCGCTTACGGGATTTACGTACCTTACAACCAATCCTAGGACTGGAAGCTTCTGAACTCTGGTGCTCTTTAGTGCTATTAAAAAAAAAGAACCATAAGTCTATTAAAAAATGATACTTGAGAAAATATAATCATGCTGTAAATTATATTCATTTTAAATTCATTTTAATTTTATAGATTTAGATACAGATATCACAACATGCCATAAATACTTAATCAAGAGAAATGTTTATGTAAGAATGCAAAATTGTCTTTTGTAAGCACTGAAGAAGGCAGGAAGGTAGAAGGTCTTGCCTATTTTCAATTTACTTACTTTAAAAGACGTAAATTATAGCATAAGGAATATAGTCAACAATATTGTAATAACTATGTATGGTGTCCGACGGGTATTAGATTTATCTGGGTGATCACTTTGTAAATTACATAAATATCTAATTACTATGTTGTATACATGAAACTAACATAATATTGTATGCCAACTGTAATTGAAAAAAATATTAAAAAAAAAAAAGCTGCAGGGTCATAGCTAAAGGATGGGAGTTGAAGTTGTCCAAGTTTATACATGGTCATCCAGCCAATTCATGTTATTCTCTCTGCCTGAAGCATTGCCTGCTTCCCTTCACAAAGGTGGCCCCTCTGTAGGCTCTCGACTCCCCTGAAGATCCTGTCATAGGCAGCTCTCCATCTCCTGATTTGATTTATCACAGCATTCTATTTGTTTTCTTCGTAGTACTCATTACTCTGCGCATATGTGTGTTTAGTTGTTTATTTCCGATCTCTTTTACTAGACTATAAACTCCCACAAGGCATATTTTACATCTTTTTGATTCACTACTACACAGAAGCCAGTATTTTATGTCGCATATCATAGGCAATTAGGAAATGTTATGTGAATGAATGGCTCCATGAATAAATGACTGTATAATAAGTGTGAAGGAACTATTTTTGATCAAAGTGTAGCTAACAATGGCTTTAGATTTTTTCTATATTTGACATGACTTTAAAAGATGTAGGACCCTTCAAGTCATATTATAAATCTCTGAACTGAAGAGTAGTTTAGCCACTATCAGTGATTTGCACTGCTTCAAAAATTCAGAAATTCAGAATCTTGGAAAGGGATTTCTATATTTAACAAGTACTGAATTAATACTGTTCTATATTGTTTTATGCTAAATGCATGTCTTAATACAATTCTGTGGCAACAGAGCTTAACATTTTAAGAATGTGAAAGAATTGAGAGTTGCATTGAAATTTATGTTTTGTGGGAAAATGCATATCATACAGCATGAGAGATGCATATACCACTTAATCTGGGCATTTTGGGGGTGGTCTAGCCATATAGAAGTTATCAAACCACAGTATTCAAGGGATTATTGAATTGAAATCATCATTTTTGAAAAAGAAACTTTAATTCAGAGAAATTGGGTTTAGCTACTACAAATAATTTTTCTGGTATGTGATGATGTAAATCAATACATACTGGACTTCTCCAAGGTCACACTTCCAGATACTGGAATTTAGAATAAGAAAGAACACAGGCTTTAGAGTCATAGAGACTCGGAGGGAATGACAGCTCCATGACACAGGCTAGCTTCAGTTTCTTTATAAAATAATGATAGTGCTACCACCTAACCCATTGTGGTTTAAATAAGAATTCATATGTCAAGTGCCTAGCACAGTGCCTAAATCAATTGGTATTCAATAAATATTAGTTTCCTCTACCTTTCCTTAAATATCACCTTTCCTGATATAATGTCCAATAATAGGAAACTCACAATGTTGCTGCCAAGACAGTCTTTTTATTGATCAGTTAAATCCACTAAATATACAAGTCACTAACACTTAGAAAAATATGAGACAAAATACCATAACAATTCCAATGGCAAATGTCTTGGAGTGCTTCTTAAATTAGAGAAATAGAGAGAAAAAATGTGTGAAATGGAGGAAGGGGAAGGAAAGAAGGAAAAGGAAAAAGAAGATGCAGAGTGAAAATTTCAAACGTCAGCAAATAAAATGTAATCACACTTATCTCTCAGTATTACTAGCTAGAAACAGAAACATATACATGTTATATTTTAAATATTATATATTTATTTCCTTCTAAGTCTCATATGATCCAAGTTAACCAAAAAAAAAAAAAAAAAAAAGTTTTGTTGATATGAGCCCATTAACAGATGGTATTAGCAGATTTCCACCACCAAATATTTCAGATAATAATCTTTTGACAATTTAAACGACAGTTCAGAAGGAAGAGAAATTATCCCATTTTCCCTAAGTGTCATCCAGTTATGGTAGAAAATTTCCTCACACACTTACACTTGCCAAATTTTTTTAGCTTACATATATACCTAAATAGATGGCTAATAGTTCAAACTTGAATAACCATCTTAAATATTGATTATCAGAAATATCAACTCTGGCCATTTGAAAAATGGGTGAATTGAAAATATCAGTTTCTGTGACTGATGGAAGCATTGACTCAGTCTGTTCTCCTAACAGTTTTGTTTGGGAGAAGGCAAAAATGCTGTGCTTCAGAAACCAAGTAGCCAACCCTCTATTTTTTTGGAAAACTCCCTAGGTAAAGAATACTGAAAAAGGCATTGGAAGATCTGAGAATAATTCTCCTTCCTCTCAAAAATCTTTTATTCTTATTAGGACACAATTTTAAAAAATTGATATAGGTGAGAACAAAAAAGATTGCTTGGAAAAGATAATCCATGATATGAATTTTCTGAAAACTGTATGCTACTTTTCACCCTGAAATAGAGGTTACCAAGTCATAATATGTTGAACCTGATGGAAGTAAATAGAAAGTATTTAATAATATTCAGTCTTTAATAATTAAAATTTAATATAGCAAATTAGCAATAAAAGGCATCAAATAATTTCTTTGTAGTGATCACTTTTGAAAGATTAATTTGATCCAGGCCCTGAATGGCCATCAGGGGCAGCATTGCTGTCCCATGGGCCATGGGCTTCTGTGTGTGTTTTGCTATTTGCATCACACACACACACACAGAAATGTAGTATGTATAAAGCAATCAATCCTTCTGATGTTAAAACCTAATTTTAGATGGCCAAAATAAATTAGTAAATTAAATGTCATTGATTATTAATTTGCCAAATAAATCATTATAGGACTATTCCTGAGGAATACTGTAAATTATTTGAAATGGATATTTAGCTTGAATGCATAATTAATAGACAATGAGCTTAGAAGTCTTCGGAAAAAGCAAGCATAATACAAACCTAATTAGGAAACATGGTGAAAACTTTGAATAGCAGTTTTTTAAAAAGTTATTGTCATGCAATTAATTGTTGACCATTAGACAACTAAATCATAAATAGTTACTTTATTTTATACCAGATGTTGTAATTTCAAATTACATATAGATATTTGATCAAAAGTATGTCATTCTATTTGTTCTGTTTTGTTTTGTTTTTAATCAAATGAAGCATTTAAAAAAGTGAATTTTATTACCTGCTATGTATAGTATTACACTGAACCATATGAAGTTGCTGTCTTTATAGGTCAAAACTATAAACCATATCAAATACAGAAAATTTTATATGGTTTAACCTAATATAACAAGGATATAGGTCTAGGTCTGTACTTCCTAAAATTAACTTATACTCTAGGTTTTTGTGAATGTGCATTATATAGTAGCACAGACTCTTAATCAAGGTGGAAAGCATTTAAACTCTCATGAGGACTGCACAGTCAATGACCTAAATATCCATTCTCAAATTGCTAACCTTTTAACAATAATCAGAATCCAAATTTATTCAGAGATGCTGAGAGTAGAATCGTTAAGGAGACCAGGTATTCCTTTGCCATGACAAGGCTATAATGTTTCCCAAAACATGAAAACAAGTTAACCAAAACAACAACAACGATAACAACAACAACAAAAAAATATTTTGTTTCTCTTGAATTGAAAATAAATGTATATTTACTCATATTAGATATATTAAACAAATATGACAGTGTTTCACATTCAAATGCTGTGAACATTTTGAAAATTTCAGTATCAACTGCCCTTTTTTGAGTCGCTAAAACTGAGTCAAACATTTAGAATTTTAAAGTGATGACATGAAATTATATCTTGGAATCCCCTTGTATTGTATATAGAAAAAATACCATGCCCATCAACCACAGGTAAAATGACAAATCAAAAGGCTTAAATTCAACCAAAATAAAAATTAATCATAAGTGTTTATTCTCCCTTAAAATCTAGTTTTTAGGTATTCTCTGAGACTGTGCAAAAGGCCAAATTTAGAACTTTTGGGCCACACATACTTAGATCTATAATTTCACAAGTACTATGTGATAAACAACATACTTTTCTCAATATAAAGGTAGATAAAATCCTCCCTATTTGCTGCAGAATGGCCCATTGCTAGTTGAAGAGATAAAAATTTCCCCCAATACCAGTGACCTTTGTAGCCATCTGCACTACTGACTTCTGCTGCTGCTCTAGAAGTTCTTATGATCTGTCAAAGTACATGAGAGCAAGGGCCTTTCAGGTCTGTCTTAAGAACTGCCCTTCCTTCAGTATTTGGGTCTTCACATTCAATCCCCCCAAATTCATATTTAGACCCTCAAGTGTCTACAGCAAATCCAAAGAAAAAAGAATAGAGACTTTTAGATGTACTTAAATAAGCTATCCCAGAACAAGCTATTCTGGTTGGGCAGCTATGCTTTAGAATAACATAGATTTCAGTATTAATGAAAAATAGAAAAGTCACTGAGAAGCACAACAGGCAGACAGAAATACTGTGTGAATAAGTAGAGTTCTCTGCCCTCAGAGAACTCTGCATTTTTCTATCATTATACTTAAGACAATTGGAATGACAAATTATGTACATAATTACTTATTTAATGTTTACTTTTTTTAGAATATAAGTACTATGATAGCAAGAACTGTGTTTGTGTCTCTTGGTGTAAGTTATTTTTAAAATATCCTTGTTAAGGATATTTTAAAAATAACTTACAACTTTGTATTAATGTCATTTTGCAGAAAGAATGTTATTAATAATTATAACTTTGGGGAGAAAATTAATAAGGAAAACATTCGCCTTTCTCAGAGACTTATGTTAAACTTAAAAATATGAAGAGAAAGATAAGTCATTTTTTTGCTAACTCCAAAAGAATCTGCAAAGAACTTAGCAAAGTTTTCTTGACCTTCTGGGTGATACTAGTTATGAAAGAAGACACCACCCATGCTCCCTCTGCACACTTCAGAAGCAGTTTGGCTTTGGAGAAATAGAACTGTCTTTTTGAAATACAGGGAAAATGCTTGAAAGCTTACTAATGGATTTCTCTTCAACAAAACAATTCCAGGAAAAGGCAGAAATTCTCTTTTATGAGTTCACCTTAGTGAAGTGGTCCTTTAGCTCACAATCTAGAAAATATTACATTCTACATATAGAAAATCAAATAGATTTTAGATAAAGTTTTCTATTAAAATTAAAAATGCAGCCCATGGTAATGATTTCTTAATATTTGAATTAAATACAATTACTGATGTAAAATAAGTATGACCCTCATACTTTTTTTTGACATTTAAAAATAGCTAGATTTTTTTTTCTAACTATGACTCCATTACTGTCTTTTAAAGTCCGTAATGGTCATTTATTATCACTTATAGATGTCAACAGTGTGTTCTACTGAATACTAATTCTCCATTAATAAAAAAGCATTCTATACTTAAAATGCTATATTAAACTAATTTGCTGAAATCTCCTCAACATTTCAATATGAATTATGAGTATATAAGGGGAGAATTATAATATTCACTTTTTTCCACCTTCTCCAAAGAACTTTCGTTTGGAAGAACTTCCTGTGTTTAGTGTTACCAAATAACATAGTGCACGAAGTGCACTAATTTTTTAAAAAACTATTATTTTATTATTGCAAATGCATGTTAATGTTTTTCTTTCTAATGACTTCTGACTCAGATATTTTAACTGATTGCTTAGATCAAATTAGTAGAAAACCATGAGTACAAACACATAGTTGGCTTTCTTTGCTGTTTCTTTTACACCTTGGTTTTAATGGTAAAAAGTGTATATCTATTTTAATAACAGTCTTGATCTGCTGTTTATATCTCTATATTCCTAAGACCTTTGTTAGTTATAAATATGTACCTTTTGGAAGGCCTATACCATTTTCAGTTCTAATTGAAAGGATTTGAGCTGGAGGAAGAGACCTCCAAGTGAAATGAAAGGGTTTTAAACAGCACAGGGACACAATTAAATAGTATTATGTGAGGGGAAGATCTTATAAAATTTATATTACATTCTTGTGATTTCCTTAGATCAATATCAGGGCATTATCTCTGATAAATGTTGATGTAAAAATCCTCAACAAAATACTAGCAAGCCAAATTCAGCAATACATTAAATGGATCATACACCATGATCAAGTGAGATTTATTCCTGGGATTCAAGGATGGTTCAGCATCTTCAAATCAATCAATGTGATATACCACATTAATAAAATGAAGGATAAAAATCATATGATCATCTCAATATATGATCATCTTAATAGATACAGAAAAATAATGTCAAAATTTAACATACATTTATGATAAAAGCTCTCAACATAGTGTATATAGAGGAAACATACCTCAAAATAATAAAGGCTATATATGGCAAGCCCACAGATAATGTCACACAACGGTGAAAAGTTGAAAGCGTTTTCTCTAAGATCAGGAACAAGACAAAGATGCTCACGACTCACCACTTTTATTCAACATAATATTGGAAATCTTAGAACAATTAGGCAAGAAAAAGAAATAAAAGGCATCCAAACTGGAAAGGAAATAGTAAAACTGTCAGTTTGCAGAAGACATATTACATAATTATGGAAAACCCTAAAGACTCCACCAAAAAATGTTCAAACTAATCAATAAATTCAGTAATGTTAAAGGATACTAAATCAATATGCAAAAAATTATGTTTCTACACTTTAATAATGAACTATTAGAGAAATAAAGAAAATAATATCATTTACAATTTCATCAAAAAGAATAAGATACTTTAAAGTAAGTTTAACAAATGAGGTGAAAGACTTGTATATTGAAAACAAGACATTAATGAAAGAAATTGAAGAAGATGCAAAATGGAAATATGTCCCATGCTCACGGATTAGAAGAATTAATATTGTTAAAATGTCCACACTACCCAGAGCAATCAACAGATTCAGTGCAATCCCTACAAAAATTTTACTGACATTTTTCATAAAATTAGAGCAAAAAATCCTAAAATTTGTATGGAACCACAAAATACCCAAAATAGCTAAAGTGATCTTGTGAAAGATGAACAAAGCTAGAGAAATCACATGCCATGATGTCAAACTATATTACAAAGCTATAGATCAAAATAGTGTTATTGGCATAAAAACAGATACATAAATCATGGCACAGAATAGAGAGCCCAGAAATATGCCTACACATATATGGTCAATTAATTTATGAAAAGAATCAAGAATAGAAAATAGGTAAAGACACTCTTCAATAAATGTTGGTAAAACTGGACAGCAACATGCAAACAAATGAAACTAGACTTCTATCTTATACAATACACAAAATCAACTCAAAATGGATTAAAGGCTATAAGACCCCAAACCATAAAACTCCTAGAAGAAATCAGGAGGTAATCTCCTTGACATTAGTCTTGACAATGATTTTTTGGGGAGTTTGACTACAAAAGCAAATATAACAAAAGTAAAAGTAAACTTGTGAGGCTACATCATATTAAAAAACCTCTGCACAGCAAAAGAAACCATCGACAAAATGAAAAAGCTACCTACTGAACAGGAGAAAATATATGCAGATCATACATCTGATTAGAAGTTAATACCTAAAATATATAAAGAACTCATATAACTCAAGAGAAAAAAAAATCCAATTAAAAAATAGGCAGAGGATCTGAATAGACATTTTTCCAAGGAAGACATAGAAATGGCCAACAGACAAATGAAAAGATGCCCAACATCACTAATTATCAGGGAAATACAAATCAAGACAAGCTATCACCTCACACTTGTCAGAATGGCTAATATCAAAAACAGAAAAAGTAACAAGTGTTGGTAAGGATGTGGAGTAAAGGAAACACTTGTGCACTGTTGATGGGAATGTAAATTGATGTAGCCAATATGTAAAACGTGATAGAGGTTCCTCAAAAAATTAAACAGAACCACCATATGATCCAGCAATCCAACTTCTGGGTATTTATTCAAAGAAAATGAAAACATTAATTAAATACACACACACACACACACACACACACACATACACACACACACACACACACACCCTCATGTTCATTGCAGTATTATTTACATTAGTCAAGGTATGGAAAAAACCTCAATGTCCATCAATTTATGAATGGATAAGGAAGATGTGGCATGTAAATAATAATGAAATACTGCTCAGCCATAAAAAAGAATGAAGTCACTGTTTCCAACAACATGGATGGATCTTCAAGGCATTATGATAAGGAAAATAAGAAGGATGTGGAGTAAAGGAAACACTTGTGCACTGTTGGTGGGAATGTAAATTGATGTAGCCAATATGTAAAACATGATAGAATATGATTTCACTTATATGTGGAATTAAAAAAAAAAAATCCAAGCTTTTTGATACAGGGAATAGATTGGTGGTTGCTAGGGGTAGAGGGTGGGCGAAATGTATAAACTTCCAGTTGTAAATAAGTTATGGGGATGTATAACATGGTGATTTTAGTTAATAATACTGCATTGCATATTTGAAAGTTGCTAAGGAGTAAAGCTTACAAGTCTTTATCACAAGAAAAATAATTTTTTGTAACTATATGGTGATGGATTCAACTGGACTTATTGTGGTGATCATTTCACTTATATGCAAATATCAAGTCATTATGTTGTATACCTGAAACTAATATGTTAAGTGTCAATTACACCTCAAATTTAAGTGTGCAACATGAAGGGAAAATCTTGTGAAATTTATTTTATATTCTTGTGACTTCCTTAGATCACTTCCATATGTTCACATAATTTGCCTCAACTTCATGTCACACTACTGTATGCCAATTCAATTCAATTCTGATCATCCTTACCTGGAATTAGTACAGACCCTACAGGTTAAAGACATACTCCCCAACAAGACTGCCCTCATTTAAGATGCCAGCCACAATTTGGGGGATCCCAGGTTATCTGCACTTCTGACCAACTGGCTACAAATGTGAGGGAATTCCTACTGTTTCCATCAGGTTTGATAATTTACTAGAATGACTCATAGAACTCAGGAAAGTACTATATTATTTTGTTATAAAGGCTACAAATCAGGATCAACCATATGAAAAGACACAAAGTCTGGGAGGGTCCTGACCATAGCCACTACATGCTCTCTCCTTATGGAATCAGGGTATAGCATCCTTTTGGCATATCAATGTGTTCACCAGTCAGTAAGCTCCACCAAGCATTATTTTCCAGAGTATTTATTAGAATTTCATTATGTAGACATGATAGAATCATTGGGTACATGATTAAACTCAATCTCTAGCCCCCAACCCTCCCTGGAGGTCAGGCTGGTTGAAAGCCCCAGTCCTCTAATTACATTTTTCAGGTGACTACACCTTATTCTTAGTCATCTCCTCAGCATAATCTCAAACTTGACCTGAGATCAATGAATAATCTCATGAATAACAGACACTCTTATCACTCAGGAAATTCCAAGGATTTAGAGGTCATCTCCCAGGAACCAGGGACAAAGACCAGACAAATTCTGAATTACACAATACATGTTACTAAATTTTTTAAACTATATTTTTATGAAAAATAATATACCTTTAAACCGAAGTTCTTATTTCATGGGAGCCCGTGCAGGTTTTAACATAATTGCTTCAGGACTATGTACATAAAACTATTGTTGATAAGATATTACATTCACACTCATGGATCATTAAAGTAAGTTTTCATATCTATATTAATTCTATGCAGTTGTTTATACACATATAAATATATGTATGCATATATTTATATAGTTTGGGTATTCTTTTTCTCTAAATGAGATTTTTTAAATCTTGAATCTTTGAAAAAAACACTACTACTAAACTTTCTATTATACTTGCTAAGAGTAACTGTTTTATAGTAATTTTCTGAGTACAGTCCCCAGAAATATATTAGTTAGGCTCAAATAGGTAATGTCATTTGACAGTACATCATATCTAAGATCACTAGAAAAATCAACTATTCTGCATAAGAAAATTTCTGCATGAATAGGTATTTTTTAAATTTTAACATTTTAGTGAAACTCTATAGTAAATTTTATTAAACAGAGTAGATCAAGCATCATTTACACATTTTTTAGAATCATCATGTTTTTGAATTGTACTGTATTGGTTACAGCCTTGGAGGTACATTCAAACATATTGAGCTCATTTTCCATTCTAAAAGACCCAGAAATTTTCATGTCTGAGTTTGTTTGTTTTGACTTCTCCTTTGTTATGAATTTTCACTTCTTTTAATTTCCTCTAGCAGCTTTTCCTCTTCTGCTCTTGTTACCATCAGAATTAGCTGATGTAAGTTGAGAAGGCATCAGGCATCTTAGTGAGGACCCAATGACCCTCCCTGCATTCACATGTGCATTCTACTAGCAATAGTTTCATGGTAGCCATTTCAGTGTCTTAGGGGCTGCAATTTCCAGGATGCTTGATGTTTGGAAGTTAGACATCCAGATAAGTGCGGCTGTATTCCCCAAAATTGAGCAACTACTATATCCCTTTACATATGAAACATTATGAGTACAAAAAAAGTTTTCAGATAAAATATTCATTTTTTCTTGCTGAAGCCATTTTAAGTACTTGAAGGTTTTCTGCTGTATTAGTAAATATATCACATTAAAGCTTTTATCATTGTTATGTCAGATCAGATATTACATTTGTGGTTAAATTTGAATAAAAAATATATCACTCTTCTAATGTTAGCAGCATAATTTAGTTTCTAAAAACATAAAATTTATTGGAATTTCAGACTAAAATTAAGAAAGAAATACAATTATATTTAAAATGTGGTCAATGTCTATTTTAAACATTTCTTTGAAATTAACTAATGACAGCAAACTTGCTGAGAACATTATATTTTTTTCTGAAAACAATAGCTTATAGAGTATATATCCAAGTCCATACAGCGTTGGTTAAGTAATCTAATTGATCTGTCCTATATATGCAGGTGTCTCCTCAGAATACTTGATTTTAGTTTTGTAATATGTATCTAAAAAAACATTAGCAGTTTTATAACCTGTGTATTAATATATGCATACTAAGTTGTTCTAGTTTTGTTTTTAATGGTTTAAGTTAACATGTAAATTTCCCATAATGTGTTTAAATTTCCTTGTAAGCCATTGCTACTTTAATATTCCAAACAGCAGCCTTTAGAATTCTTCACTGTGATTATTTCCTGAGTACATTCTTCATGTTTTTGACAACTCATTCAGCAGAAATGCCAATAACACTGTGGACATAATCCTCTTATGATATATATCTCATTGTATTGTGATTATTTACATATGTAACTCCATCCTGAACTGTGATGCCTAAAGGATTTTAAGCCATACTTCTCATCATTAGTATGTACTTTCCATCTCAGCATTGTGGGTGACAGTAGCTACTGAGGAAATGTTCCTTGAAGGAGAACTAATGAAAGCCTAAGTCCTTCTCAGGTTCTATACTTTTTTTTCCTCTCTCCCTCTCTCTTTTTTTTTTTTTTTTAACATTTGTCATCAGGTAGTACTCTCACCAGCCACTAAGATAAGAAAGATTTCTCTCAGTCCACTTAGCATTTTTGTGACAGATAAATTTCCCCAGCAGCTTCTCAGCATGAAGATAATGAAAATAATTCAACCAGAAAAACTGTCTCATAGTTTGAAGTCTAGTTCCTTCTCCTAAGCTTTCTGCATTACATGTGGATCTTTTCTTTTAAAAACTTTCTCTGGAGTATCTTTAAATAAAATTATAGTTAAGTATTGGAGGAGTATTTCATGTAGTAGTGAAAAAAACCTAAAAAATCAACTAAATAGGTAACAAACATTTAAAATCTTTTTAGACAGTATCATATGGTTGTAGCATGATTGCTTTTTCTTTACTCAAAGATAATTCCTATAACTAAATTTCTATATTTCTCCCTTCTTAAAAGTAGTTTATCAAATTCATAAAACTAGACTCTTAAAAAGGGTAAATTTTACTGTATGTCAATTATATCTCAAAATAACTTGATTTTAAAAAAGGAAAGATGGTATTAAATTGATTTTAAAAAAAGAACAAGAAATGTTCTTTGCTATTGTCCCAGTCTCTACTTCAATGACAAGATAAAATATTGATAGGAACACACAGTTTTTTCTCCTCTGTGTGTTCCAAAGCTTCCTGTGTGTTCTGCAGTTTCACTTAGCCTTTGATAGCAAGTTCTGATAAACTGATTTCATTGAATTAGTGGTGATACATATTGAAAACAGAAAAAGACAGATGTGTTGACTTTCTTTCTGTGAACCCAATCCTCTTCAGTTGGCCTTTAGGAGATAATTAGTAGATTATCTGAGGCCAATCAAATTTGGCTTTCAGTTTCCAAACAAAATTATTGGAAAGAATCTAATCACTTTTGAACCTATCCCCTTGTTGCCACTAATTTTGGGCTTTGGATCCAGTGCTGTTAAAATATATACTTTTTTTTTTTTTTTTTTTGCTTACTTTGGCAAATTTATCAAGGCTTAGCTAAGCAGTCTCTAGGATATTTTACCCTCTGCAGGCACTGATGCTACTCCAGCAAATCTGGCTCCTGCCTTCTGCCTGGTTAGAAAGGTTTTGATATTGTCCTAGATAATCTTTAGAGTCTTAAAGAAGAATGTTTCCTGCTGGTTTTATCCTCACTGGCTATTTGGACATTCATTTTCTATCAATAATGGCCATCTGGATCTTTGTTTCCAGTATATATCAGATATTTCACCAGCTTTGATTTCTTTTTTCTCAAGCTCTGTCTTAATTACATAGTGGGAATGCTTAACTTAGTGAAACAGTGCATTCTCTCCTAAGAACACTATTTTCATGCTTTCTCTTATTTGTGCCTTCCTTCAGGAGATAAGTATCAAACACTTAAGTGACTATAGACCTCATGGAATCAAACACACTCTTTAAGATTTTTGTTAACACACAGAACTGATTTGGTTCTTGATTGAACACACCAGTCATCTAGTCAGGTTCTATTGCCTTAGTGAAGATGGAGGTGTAGGGATTCTACTGAGTGGGCTGTTGCAGAGATTGGTGATGTCTCCCATCCACCCGGTCCCCCTTTAAGTCTCTGCTTCTCCTCTGCTTCAGTGCATTTTCACCAACCAGAGACAGAGGCCTCTGAGTTAGTAGCCAAAAAGGTATTTCACTCATGCTGACAATAATAACTTTCAAGTCGTCTCTCCAAAAGAATCCTGTCATACCATCTAGGAGGAAACAAGCCTGAAGGATCATCATTGATACTGAACTCATTTCCAACCCTTTAGCATCCTCTCACACCATATGACTCAGTTCTTTAGAGTCTTTTTATAACCCTTAGAGCATCCACTCTGCACTGTCATTATTTACTTTTTCTGCCTCCCTAGATATGTTCTAGGAGTTCTTATATGGGTATCTGTATCTCCAGCACTTACCACAGGGCATGGCGCAAGAGGGTACCCAACAAATGTCTGTAATAGGACTAAAGGGGGTGTAGGCAGGCAGAAATATTCAGTTTTAAAGTGCTGATATATTCCCATTCATTTTTTTTTTTTTTTTGCTTTCATTTCTCTTGCCTTTGAGGTCAAATGCATAAAATCCTCTCTAAAACCAAGGTCCATGAGTTTAGTACCTATTATCTTCTATGCATTTTATTGTTTCATATTTAGGTCTTTGATCCATTTGAGGTTAATTTTAGCGTATGGTGACAGCAGTCTAGTTTCATTCTTTGTCATGTGGCTTTCTAATTTTCCTAGCACCATTTATTGAAGACGCTTTCTTTTCTCCATTGCATGTTTTTGCCTCTTGTGTAGAAAATTATTTGCCCATATATAAGTGGGTTTATTTCTGGGCTCTCGATTCTGTTCCACTGGTCTATGTGTCTATTTTTCTGCCAATATCATGCTGTTTTGATTATTGTCTCTTTGCAGTATAATTTGAAGTCAGGCAGTCTGATAGCTCCAGCCTTATTTTTTTCAGGATTGCTTTGGCTGTTTTGGGTCTTTTGTGATTCCATACAAATCTGATGATTTTTTTGTTCTATTTTGTTAAAAAAATACTCTGGGATTTTGGTGGGGATTGAATTAAATCCACATATTGTTTTGGGTAATATGGCCATTTTAACTATGTTGATTCTTCCAATTTGTGATCACAGAATATCTTTCCATTTCTTTATGTCTTCTTCAATTTATTTTAATAATGTCTTGTAGTTTTCAGTGTATAGGTCCTTCCCATGCTTTGATAGGTTTATTCCTAGGTATTTTATTTTTTTGTTGTTGCAATTGCAAAAGAATTTTTTTTTAATTTCTTTTTCTGAAACTTCATTGTTAGTATATAGGAACACAATGGATTTTTGTACGTTGATTTTGTAACCTGCAACTTTACTGTGTTTGTTTATCATTGCTAACAGCTTTTTGATGGAGTCTTTAGGATTTTCTCCATAAAGAATCATGTTGCCTGCAAAAAGTGACAATTTAACTTCATTTTCTATTTGGATACCTTTTATTTCTTTCTCTGATTGTTCTAGCTAGGACTTTTAGCACTATATTGAATGAATAAGAGTGGTGAGAGTGGACATTCTTTTCTTGTTTCTGATCTTAGAGGAAAAGCTTTCAGTTTTTCATTATTGAGTAGGATATTAGCTAAAGGTTTGTCTTATATGGTCTGTATTATTTTGAGGTATTTTCCTTCTATATCCATTTTATTAAGAGTTTTAATCATAAATAGATACTGTATCTTGTCAAATGCTTTTTCTGCATCTATATGATTTTTTTTTATCCTTTGTTTTGTTTATGTGATATATAACATTGATCAATTTGCATATATTGAACCATCCTTGCACTCCTGGAATGAACCCACTTGATTGTGATGTATAATCTTTTTTAATGTATTATTGTATTTGATTTCCTGGTATTTTGTTTAGAATTTTTGCTTCTGTCCTCATCAGAGATATTATTCTGTAGTTTTCTTTTTTTATGTTACCCTTACCAGGTTTTGGTATCAAGGTAATGTTGGCCTTGTAAAATGTGTTATCTCTTCAGTTTTTTGGAAGAATTTGGTAAGGACAAGTATTAAATCAACTTTGAGTATTTGGACTTAGTAGCACAACGATAGTACATTTAACTCCAGATTAGAAGTTTGCATGTTCTAATAGACTCTTATATTAATAACCAAATCATCTGGTTTGTATTGCTTTGTGATGAAAGTCCAGACTAATAAATGATATATTTGCTTCTCAAACATACCTGAAAGGGATTTCCAGCCCAAGTTTAATATTGTATTATAAAATGGTGAAAAAGTTACTGTGAGTGAGATTGATAACCCCATAAGTGAGAACACAGATCTTGAAAAGTCATTGGGATTACAGTGGAAAGCTATTTAAAGTTAACTCAAGAGATCTGTTTGAACAGGGAAATGCTATATCTATGTATTAGGGACTCTCTATGTGAAGAAAGCTAAAATTAAAATTGATGTGGAATCTATCTTATCAGTATATCCACCAATCTGCTTATTCTGATGAACAAGAAAGTAATAAATAGGAGTCAGACCACAGGATATTTCTCCAGAGAAATGCACAAATATAAAAGTTTAAAGTCTTAGGATTTAATCTATGATGTTATGGAGCTAGTCATCAAAAGGGCATATTACTTAGGAATCAGAAACTCATTTTTACCAACTGGCTTCTAGAGTAGAACTTGAATAAGTTGATCTCTCTCGCACTAGTCAGATAATTGGAGAATGTGACATTTTAAGAAAAAGCCAATCAGATTGGCTCTTTAAATGTCATGTCTTGTTTGGGGACTGGAGGTAGGGACTGGGCTGAATGGACCTTTTTGCAGATGTTCATATCCCATAAGACCGTTTAACCCACACTTATACTTTCTTCATGGCATTCTAATATCAGAAACACTTTAAAATAATCATCTTGCATTTAGGTTCCTCAGTACCACCCTTCTATGCAAAAAGGAATTCTCTACTAGATTTCTACTGTCTATGAAGGGCTTTCTTGATAGAGGAAAGATGAATCCGCAGGTTCCTTACGCAGCTCTAGATGAACAATTCGTGGTAAGCTTGAAATGCTTCCAATAATTGACCACAGTGCAGTACTTGAATAATACTAGTAATCTTCCTTTAAGTGCAAAGTACTTTATAGATAGGGACTTTATCTTTTTCACTTTGGGTAAAAACATAACAATGATGATGATAAAAGGTAATAGATAATACTTATTCAAATATTTGTAGTCTTGTGCTGTTTTAAATGTATGATTTAATTTAATCTTCTAAGTAACCTGATGGAGGAGTTACTGTTACTATTTCTAAGTTTTAGATGAGGAAAGTAAGGGTTAGTGAGGTTAATGAGGTTAGTGAGGCTAACTTGTCCCAGTCACACAACTAGTAAATAGCTGAGATTTAATAAGCAATGAATATGTGTTTAATTGATCGCCTTTCTTTACAAAAAAAACAAAAAAGCCTTGCTGAGTAAGATTCTGTTTTCTTAAAGATCTCAACCAGCAAGGGGCCTCTGCTAAATCTATACTTGTTGGGAGTCTCAGTCTATATTTTTGTCAGATAAATATAAATCATCCTTTTACTTTCTGTGATTTTTGTCCAAACTCTTCTTCCACTACAGGCCATTTTTTTTCGGTCAGATCATTTTGCTATTACCTTAATAAATAAACTTAGCCTCAAGAATCAGATTTGAGAAAAGTAGGTAATATCGGTTAATGAGAAAATCATTTTTAAACAAGGCTCATAACAGTTGAAATTTTTTTTTGTTATATATATTTCTTTCATGAATATCTTTATGTATAAATCTTGCATACTCATTGAACTATTTCCCATTGGAAACAAGGCAAAATATCAAGATCCCAAATGCTAGTAATCTTAATAGTTTAGAACTTTTCATCTAAGTTACCCCACAAATTAGACGTAAGCCCCTTAGAACCAGTTTTCAGGATCTATCATTTAAAGAAGATAACCACACCAATATCTGTATCAAGCAAAATGAATTAATACAATTAAATCTTTCTTATTTTTCTTTGACTGGCACTTTGATCAAAAGGTGATTGACTCATCAATCTATTCCCCTCACTCTTTGAGCCATGGCTCACAATTCATCTCTAGGAAATCTCCCCTAATTAACTACTCTCTGCTCTCATCAGCCTTGTGCTTTATACTCTCTCAGTATGGGTCAGGCACCCAAGTTACAGGAAGAGGAAAAGGATATGACACAATCTTTGTAGGAGACATAGTTTTAAGTGAATATGTGCTTCTTTTGCAATAAGTTTACTGATTGTATATATTTATCCAAATATATATACATGTGCGTGCAATCACATATGTTATATATAATATGCATGTGTTTCTTCTACTCTGTTCTCAAGCACTATTGCTAGCATGGTCGTGTGTAGTATTGCACAGGGCCTCTAGCTAAGCCCCTGATTTGGCAGCTCTTTCAGTGCTTTCTCCTGTGCTTCAGAAGCTGCAAGCTGCTTAGTAAACTACTGATAGTGAATTTCAGCATTAAATATAAACATCCAAACTGCAAGTCACACCTCCAATGTACAATATCTTTTGTTACATTATTTGCTGCCAAAAGAATGGGACTTGTTTTTGTCCATTTAGGCATCTCTCTCCTTTTTAATTCAGAGACAGCAGAAGGGAGCATCTTTGCAAAGCTAAGGAACCTTAAGAGTTCCCTTTTTGCCTAGATGAAGTCTCAAGGTTCTAATTTAAAAGACCAAAATGGAAGAAGGGAATCCAGACATAGTGCAAGAAGGTACAGACAGCCTGTGTGGGTATACTGAACAGCAGGGTGACCTCCAGAATCTGGCCCTTTCTACCATTCCATAAATGGTCCTCATCTTTGGGCTCACAAGAAGCTATTCTACTTCCAAGCATTGCATCCGTATTGCCAAGCAGAAACAGTGGTGAAGAGGGAAGACAAAAAGTACATTCTATAGATTTGTCTGCTGTTAAAGAGAGCTTTCCAGAAGCCTACCCAGTTACTTATATTTACATCTCTTTTACCAGAATTAGCTTTAAAGGAAACTGGAAAATGTACAATTTTTAGTTGCTGCATTGTCACCCTGAACAAAACTGTTTTTTGTTTGTTTTTGATGAAAAAAGGGGAAAATAGATATGGAGTAAGCAAGTTGCAATATCTACTTCAAAGGTAGTCTTTACAAAAATGTCAAGTTAATCTTGACTGAATTCTAACTAAAACAATAATTAGGAAATTAGCATTATATGTCCATAGCCTTAACTTCAGAATCTAAATTTGGAAGTGAAATTTAACTGCATGTAAAGAAATATTAATATTTTTTTACCATTTAAAAAATATTTGCACACTTGACTTTCTCAAGCCCAGTTCGGGAATAGGAAAATAAATGTAACAAATGTTTTAATTCTAAAAATGTCCTATAAAAATACCTTGTGATTTTTCTACCAGGAAAGTATTTCCTTTTCTGAAATTCCCCTATTTTATAATATGAGATTAGGTAATAAGTAGTAGTCATGGGACTATAGAAGCTTCCCCTCAAGGCTCCTTCAATTCTAAAAGACCTTAATAGAAAGATAAACTGAAAGTACTGTTTTAGATATACCCAGCCATATTGCTTGTGTACTGGGGCTCATTCAATCTTCCCATCAGGGTGTTCAGGCAAGATATATGGCTATTTTCCAGATGCGTAAGTTTCACCTATGTTTGGGTATTTTCTAACACTGGTGTAGTTCAGTCTCATCCAATGCTAAGAATGTAAAAAAGTATTCCAAAATATGGTAGAAGAGAATCAGCTATCCTCTTAACATCATTTATTTTAGTTTTTATTCAGCTAATGCACTAATTCAGAAAGTGTCTGAGCATATGATTAAGCAGAGCAAGCAGCTGCCAGTGTGATGCAATTTGGTAACTACAGGAAAGGCCTCCCCCACAGACATGCCATTTTAGTCATGTTGAGAGGGAGGGCTGCTAAGGCATGTAAGTTAAGCGCATACTGTCTCTAAAGAGAGGAGTTGGTTTCAAACTCATATTCTATGAGCTGTTAATATCTTGAAACAAAAGAGTTTCCCATTACTTATTATGGGAATAGGTATTTAGAACAGAGTTAGAATCCAAGGCAGATAAATTCTGCTAAAAATAAAAAGCAAAATTCAAACAACATGGAGAAATGAGACACTACAGTGAGAACCCCAGCCTACCTTGAAGCAGAGCTAAACATGCCCTAAGTGAGATTCTCAAAGCAAATGGAAAGATACCAAGACACACTCTACCTGCTTTACACACTTGCCCTGAAATTGCCCGGGATGCTATGGCCTTTATCAGGAGGGAGAACTTCCTTTTACTCTGGGATGAGCACAACCTGACAATTTTTAACTTTCATAAAATTATGTCATACATAAAAAATATAGGTAACTAAAACTTAATCTAAGTAACTTTTCAAAAAAAGTAATCATTTGGTTCACAAAATCCCAATATATTTTAAGGGCCAATAGGATAAATACTAGAATAAATAGCTAATATCAATAGAGGTGAACTCTAAAATCATTTTTACCACTTCCACCTATTAGTGGCATTATAAAGTACTGCATCCTCTTGCACTTAAAACTTCAAAGTGAATGAATTTTTCTTTTTGCTATAGGATTTGTATATAAGCACTACTTAATTTCTGTTAATGTCTAAATAAGTATATGTGCTTATAACAGTAGTTCCAATGAAGACTTATCTGTTAACTCACACAGGAATTTGGACTATTCATGGTCATTACTGAGAAGTCTTAAAAATATTTTAAGTATTGCTCACATGATCAAGTTAAATACATTCTATGAATTTTTTTAGTTTGGAATAAAGGAAATGTTTGAAAATCAATTTTATATTGAAAAATTCCACTGTGATCGGCCTTCAGATAACAACCAATACAATAGTTTTCCTTTATCCATGGGAGATATGTTCCAAGACACCAGTGGATTCTTGAAACTGCAGACAGTACTGAACTCTATGTATCTTGTTTTTCTTATACATACACACCTATGATAAAGTTTAATTTATAAATTAGGTAATTTCATGGATAGAATATTTGTTCTTACCATAGATTACAGCTTCTCTTTGGCATGTCCAAACTGCCAGCATTGCTACTTTTGCACTTTGGGGCCATTATTAAGTAAAATAAGGGTTACTTGAACACAAGCACTGCAATACTGTGACAGTCCATCTAACAACTGAAATGGCTATTAAGTAACTAATGGCCAGATAGGGTATGCAGCATGGATATGCTGGACAAAGGGATGATTCATGTCCCAAGTGAGATGGAGCAGGACAGCACGGGTGTGCAATTTAAAACTTGAATTATTTCCAGATTTTATATTTAATATTTTTGGACCACAGTTAACCATGGGTGATTGAAACTGTAGAAAATAAATCTGAGGATAAAGGGGCTACTGTCTGTGTCCATAGTAGTACTTTTAAGTTATTACAATTCCTATGTAGTTCAAAGCAACAAATGTATATTGAGATCTACTATGAGCAAGAAAGACATTGTTCTAGGAATTATAGAAACTGTAGATACAGGAACACATTTGCTTCTCTCAATATGTTTAGAGTCTAAATAGGTGAGAAGACAAGTATATAACCAGAATATAAAACAAATAGTTAAATCTATGAAAATGGGGGTGGGGGGGCAGATCCAGAAAGGCTAAATGGATACCTGGCATCTATGATAGGCATTGAATGCTGACCAGGGTCCTGGTAATTAGAGATTGATAGAGGTCATTCTAAATCAAGGAATCGACATACAGATACTAGGTATATTCACCTAATAATGTGTAGTCTGATTTATAGCTGTGAGGTACAGTGCAGTTGGAGAAGTTGTTCTTATTATGTATGTGTTTTTAAAGAAAATATCAAACAGAAAAAACAATCTTAAAATTGGTATGGAAACCAAAAAAGGACCTGAATAGCCAAAGCAATTGTGAGAAAGATCAAAGCTGGAGGCATCACGCTCTGTGATTTCAAACAATATTACAAAGCTATAATAATCAAAATAATGTTATTGGCATAAAAACAGACACACAGATCAATGGAACCAAATAGAGAATCCAGAAATAAACCCGTTCTTATATTGCCAATTAATTTATGACAAAGGAGCCAAGAATATGCAATGGAGAAAGGAGACTCTCAAATAAATGGTGTTGGGAAAACTGGATAGCAACATGCAAAAGGATGAAACTGGACCACTATTTTATGCTATACACAGGAATTATCTCAAAATGGATTAAAGACTTGAATGCAAGACCCAAAACCATAAAATTCCTAGAAGAAAACATAGGCAGTAAGCTCTTTGACATTGGTCTTGGCAATTATCTTTTAGATTTGACACCAAAAACAAAAGCAATTAAAGCAAAAATCAACAAGTGGGACTATGTGAAATGAAAAAGCTTTTGCACAGCAAAGAAAAACATCAACACAATAAAAATGCAATCTACTGAATGAGAGAAAGTATTTATAAATCACTACCTGATAAGAGGTCAATATCCAAAATATATAAAGAACTCATACAACTCAATAGCAATAATAATCATAATAATTTGATTTAAAAAATGGGCAGAGGATCTGAATAGATTTTTTGCCAAAGAAATACACATGGCCAACCTATACATAGAAAGATGCTCAACATCACTAATCATCAGAAAAAGGCAGATCAAAACTACAATGAGATATTATTTCGCACCTGTCAGAATGGCTGTTTTCAAAATGAGAAGAAATAACAAGTGTTCACAAACATGTGCAGGAAAAGGAACACTTGTCCACTGTTGGAGGGAATGTAAATTGGTACAGCGACTGTGGAAAACAGTATGGAGATTTCTCAAAAAATTAAAAGTAGAACTACTATATGATCCAGCAATTCCATTTCTGTGTATTTATGTGAAGAAAATGAAAACACCAATTAGAAAACATATACACCCCCATGTTTACTGCAGCATTATTTACAATAGTCAACACATGGAAAAAACCTGAATGTTCCTCAATAGATGAATGGATAAAGAAAATTTAGTATATATAAACAATAGAGTATTATTCACTCATAAAAAATAATGAAATCTTGTTATTTCTGACAACACAGATGGACCTCAAGGGCATTATGGTGAAATAAGTTAGAAAAAGAGAAATACTGTAAGGTATCATTTATATGTGGAATTTTAAATGAAACAAAAACAAGCTCATGGATGCAGAGAACAGATTGGTAGTTGTCGTCTGAGGTGGGATTGTGGGGTGGGCAAATGGATAAAGGGAGTCAAAAGGCACAAATACCCAGTTATAAAGTTATGGGGATGTAATGTACAGCATGGTGACTTTAGTTAATAATACTATTGAATATTTTAAAGTAGCTAGGAGAGTGGATCTTAAAAGTTCTCATTACAAGAAAAATAAATTTTATAACTATGGTGATGGATGTTAACTGCATTTATTGTGGTGATCATTTTGCAATATATACAAATATCAAGTCATTACATTGTACACCTGAAACGGATATATTATGTCAATTATACCTCAAAAAAGTATTAGTTGTCTGTATATATTTGACTCTGTTTATTGACCACCCTATTGAAGAATACATTCCTCTGGGCGCTAAAAGAATGTTTCTTCATTTATGTATTAGTACAGGTTTGGTGAATGTTTCCAACACATTTCTTAATAAGCAAATGATAAAGCCAGTTGATATCTTTATACTGATTTCTACATTCTCTCATGTTATGCTTTCTGTTGCCCATCTGTTGACTCATCTTTCTTTTAGCCATCCAGGCCATAATAACTTCTACAAGACACATCTACATTTTTCCTCAGAACCTTGTATCTCATTTCACACAATCCAATCCTATTACTTTTGTAGACTCGGGATGTGTTCACATCTGGTTGTTTGCAGATCATAACTCTTAAGTTCTCTAAAACTGAGTTGCATATTGAAACATGTTCCTAAAATCCTCTTCCTAAAGATCTTTATATTATCATTGGCAGAAGTATCATGCATTGGAAGTCTTTGATGAAACATTGAAATCAACACACAAGACTTGGCATATGTAAGACTCTGCTAAGTAGTCTCAGAATCATCTGAGTAATGAATTATAGTAATAATACAATGAAAGAATTCTGGAGCTTTGTAAATCAGCGAGAGAAAAAAGTACTTCAAGATTGTAAAGTTGAAAAAAAGGAAATGTTCTCCTCTGTTCTCTCTCCCTCACATCCCAGTCAAAGGGAACAGGAGCAGAAGGGGTTAAATAAGTCAAATATAATTGACCCTTGAACAACATGGGATTGAACTGCATGGGTCTGCTTATACATGGATTTTTTTTTTCCCAATATATATCTGTACTGTTTTTGATCTGGAGTCTGTGGATGCAGAGGGCCGACTCTGTGCACTGATCTATCCATCTTATATAGGGGACTCGAGCATCTGCAGATTTTGTATCCACTCAGAGTTCTGGAACCAACCCCCATGGATACCGAGGGACAACTTAAGTTTTAGGGGAGTCAAAAGTTATATGCTGATTTACGAGTGCATGAGAAGGTCACTGCCCCTGACCCCTACATTGTCCAAGGGTCCACTGTATTTACTTTTTGTCTGAAAATTTAATCTCTTTATTTGGCTTTTTTCAAGCTGAGCTACAACCAATATTTTTTAAATTGTTGTTTTCTTGTAGGTGCAAGCCAGTTATGATGTAACACGCTATGAAAATATTTTCTCATTCTTCTGGATTTTGGAGCAGCTTCTTCAAAAGGAAAATGAAGAAGGCAGTAGTTCAAGTATAGGGCATGATGACCAAGAAATCAAGAAATTTCTTCAGAAGCATGATGAAGCTATTTTCCAACTCTCTGATTCATTTCCTTTATTTACTTTTTATTTATGGAGACTCCGCATTCTCTTGAACTCCACAGAGATAGAAACTGTTGAGAATAACTCATTTTCTTAGTAATTTACCAAATATCAGAAACATACTAATGTTGAATATATGAAGATCTTGTACTTAAAATATTTTCAAAAATATTTTTAAATTAGCATTTTAAATGGATCTTTAAATATAATCATTAATTAAATTTAAGTCTTAAATTGTGTATAAAAGATTGAGTCATATTTCTATACTAGAATCAGCCAGTATCAGCCTTATTCTAACATAACTGTATTTTACAATATGTTACTCAATACGTTCTTGCTCTATTACTCCATAAAATGGACCATTATTTGTCTATATCATAAAAGATATTTACATTTTAAAATATTTCCATGTAATAGATACTAAAAAGTAACAGAAGAGATCTTAAATGTTTTATTGCTTTATCAACACAATATTTAAAGTGGTTGTAAATTAGATTAACTTTTTCTTACATAATTTCACTTATATCACTGTCTATCATCTTGGAGGGGACCCACATAGGAAAAAAGTCTTCAATGTTTGTAAAAGTAATTGCTTTTAATTTGACATAATTAACATATGTTTCAAATAATTTTGAAAATATTAATTAGTTGTTTAAATGTTCTGTTTATTTTTTTCAAAAAAATGTTTGTTTTGATTCTGTTGATTATAGATAATATTCTTCTTATTATTAAAATAATAGAAATTTAGTTAAGTCATATGTAATGTCATTGAGGAAATTTTCACAAATTCTTACATCTGTCCAGAAATATACTTCATACTTACTAAAAGTATATTTATACTTATTAAAGGTATTGGTTGAATTTTTCAGTTACATGGTATCATTGACTTTTTTCCAATTATTAGAATCATAGCCAACTAGCTTAATGAGCACACATTATATACTTTCCTATAGCACAAGTTAAGGCACAGTGGATACAAATTTGCTTCATTATGTGTGATATTGTTTCATAAGTTAATTACCATTCGTAAATGCCATTGATGTATGTAAAATCATATTATTATTTGTCATGGTTATTTTTGGAGTTATTTCTAGCTTTCTAGAAAAGATAAAGCCTTTTTTTATAATTCCGAAACTCAATGCATGTATCAATCAGTGATTGTTAAGTAACAAAAAGCCACCAAAATCTCAATGACATACAAGCAGTACTTATTTCTCAGATGTTTCTGGGTCACTTGGGGATCAGCTCATCTGAACTGGACTCTGCTGGAAAGCTCTACTCAGGTTGCAGATTCCACTGGGCTAGGCTCCTTGTAAATTGGGTTTTGGTCTCTTTCACATGTGTACATTCTGAAGCCCAAGCTGAGAGAAGAAAGCACCTACTAAGAAGTTCTTCTGTGGCAATGGCAGATTGGCAGGAGAAAAGGGGCTAGGCAGAGAAATGTCACACCAAGCCCAGAGTAAAGGGACAGGGAAGTATCCCCACTTTGAATGAGAGAACATGTGAAGTTACATGATAAAGGTCATGGATACAGGTAGAGAGTTGTGGCAAATTATTTACTCCACCACCCATACTAGTGAACACAAGAAGGATATTCCAGATCCTGAATTAGGAGGCATTTTTTCTAATATTTGATACCTGGGATTTATATAAATCAGTTGATGACCTTACATAAAAGCCACTACCCATCCTCTCTCTTCTGTAATTAGGCAAGGTTAGTAAATACGCAAGCAACAGCAATGGCCCTTTTCCACTGAAGTCAGCCAACATAATCATAATGATCCTAAGAAGCTTTCTGTAACTAGAACAGATTTCTTAATTCCAGTAGTCTTCAAAGCTTCAAGGTCTGAAAATTAGCCTAGGAAATATATTGATTATAGAACAAACAAGATATTGGGATCATCATTAATATATAAAATGGAGATAACGTTTTATTTCCATTTGGTATTATTTTTATGTAAACACTAAACTTCAGTCAATTATATGATACCTAACACTTCATTATTCTATGTTTCAGTCTGTAACAGTGTTAACTGTGCTGTTAATTTAGCATTGAGGGCTAAATGTCCTGCTGGTAAAATGAGAGAAAATGAGACTTTTTAATCTATGTATTTCAATAAAGCATTGAAAGATAAAGAATGAATGATTTAAACTAGAATTATGAATATTGTAACAATTAAGATTTAGTTAATGTCTAACTTTACAATTAAGATTTTGGGGATAAGAATAATGGAGACCATAAAAATTGAGCAGTGCTGAAACTGGATATAAGATGGCCTGGGAAATTAAAAGGACCATAGAACAGTCCTAAAAATGGAGGAAATAATAAAAATGATAATAAATGCTGGAAATGAGTATTTATTTAAAATACTCACATAGTATTTTATACATGTAAATAGATATTACACATGTTAATATTTAATATTACTATGACATCAATTTATTACATATATAAATTATATATATGTATATTTATATGTTATATTATTATATATAATTACATACATTATTAGTAATAAATAGACACTAGGCACTGATCTAAGCATTTTACATGTTAACTCATTTGATTCTCCTAACAACACTACGTGATAAGTGACATTATGATTTCCATCTTAGAGATGAGGTACTCAGATAAAGGAATGTCAAACAATTTGCCCAAGTTCATACAACCAGGAAATGGAAGATTTAGGTTTCACCTTCAGGAATTCTATCTTCTCAGTGCACACTCTTAATTACTGTGATTCACTGTCTGTTCAGTGCACTTCATGAAACTCTCACACACTTCTTTGCAATTGTCATCAAAGCTTTGTATGCCCTAACTACAAATCTTATAGCACGGCAATTCCATATTAGCTTGTTTTGGATTCTTCAACCCCTGCAAAGCAGCTGTCCTGTCTACTACCATCTCAGAGCTACAGCATATTTGTCCTTTTCTGGATTGTAGCATTTTACAATAGTCAAGACTCTTTAGGTAAATTACAGATAATCTTCAAATAATAATATTCTAAAAAGTGCACCTCTCGCTCTAAAGGTGGCGTGGGTGGATTATCAGACAGCATTGCTCAGCCTAGTGGAGAGAAGAAACAAATCTGGTTGTTTTATCCTTGGATCTATAGATATTGCTGGTATTTTAAGTAATTCTTTCATAAACTATTGTATTTTTCATTCATATTTGTTGGCATCCTACAGGTAAGGGAAGTATATTCCTAGGGAGTCAAGTAAAAAATCCATTTACATTTTCAGATTTTTATGTACATTTGTAGATTTTTTAAAAATATTGACAGCTCTGGCTTATGATGATCTGGTTTCATTTATTCATCAAATATTAAGCACCAACTTTGTATGCAAATCAATTATTTGCATATATAAAAATAAGCATACAAAGTTTTATATTTTATCAGACTTATAAGACAGAATTTTCTTTTAGAGTTCAGTATTAATGACCCAAAAATGTCAATAGTTCGTATTTGCTGAAGGAGATAATTAGGGAGATAATATTGAATATTGGAGAAAAAAAAAGATATAGGATTTTTATTACCTGAAAGTCAATTCGTTCATTTTAAATTATCTATAGAAGTTGGGCAACACTAAATTTATCTGGCCAATGAATTATCTGCTCCTTTAAGAACTGTCAAAATATCAGAGTATGATTGACATACAGGAAATGACATCCTTTTTTTTATTTGTTTTTCTTTTAATATGAAGAGTTCTCTAGTTTTGAGAATCAATTATTAATAGGAATCAAAGCTTGTAAAAAGAAAATATGAATATAACATTCAAGACACTGAAATAATTTATTTTATAATTCGTAGGTATATATACTCTGAATTTGCAATATTTTCTTCTAATATTTTAATATAATTTTTGTTGGAGCTGCTTAACTGGTTGGCGGATTCTGTTATATTTCAGTTGGTCGTTGTGTTTCATAGCCAATCTATTGGGGCATCAAGATTTATAGATAACATTAAATTCAGTAGTCTCTGATCTATATATACAAAGCTGTGTTTCTCGAACTTGGTCCCTGGTCCAACAGCATCAGCAACTCTTGAGAGCTTGTTAGAAATACAAATTCTAGGGGCCCATCCCAGACCTACTTCATAATCAGAAAGGCAAGGGTAGAGTCCAGAAATCTGTGTTTTATCAAGTTCCCTAGGCGACTCTGATGTCCACCGAAGTTTGAAAACCACTGCTATGATCATTGTTTTTACTGAACAAGAGGGATTAATACATATAAAATCATTCAGAAAGTGGAAATTCAATCAACCCAAATTGATTAACTGAATTTTTTTAACTTTTCCTGTTTGTGCCTTAAAGTTCCAAAGGAGGATTTAGGAGAATTTAATTATTCATGATTTACTTAAAATCAGTAGCAAATTTATAAATATATCAGCCGAACTTAATAACACTTTAAATAATTCTTTCCACTTAGCTTTTAGTTCCTTTAATAAAATAATGACTCCCTATTGGTGGAATTTAAAAAAAATTTATTATAATTCGAGTTTAAGAGATATAAATTAATTACAGCTTTCTGCATTAGTCCTGATATACAGTGATGAATATGCAGAGATGCAGACATGATGTTACTTTACTCTTAGGTTCAAATATTAGATACCCCAAATAATATCAGAATGTTTATCACTATTCCTGGAGATATTTTTTTTATATATATACATATGGTAAATATATCTTAGTTATAAATATATTATTCTATTTATCAATCCTACAGATGAAATTCTATCTTTTTTCGATCCTTTTGAAATATGGTAGGATATAAATAAATAATAAACAATTGCCTGTTCTCAACTCTTGTGCTTATTTCCACCATGTTGAGTCTCAACCACATTGAGATGAGCTCCAGAGCTGAGTAAGAACAGCACCCCTGACAAGATGAGAGAACAGAGCTATCACTGCTTTTAGATTTAGATTTAACCACTAAGATCTTTTCATGAATGATTAATCGTTTCAGGAATAATAGAAACACTAAACAGTCAACCAGCAGGGAAATGATGCATCTGTTCTTTCTTCAATCTCAAAAACACACTCAGTCCAATAATCATTTTGTAAAAAGAAATCCAAAACTCTTGAAACTAATGTTAAAGTTTGAAAAAGTCTCCTTTCTTATATTTTACCTCATAGTCTTTAAGAGGCCCCACCACAAGCAGTGGCTACACCATTGTTGCCTTTTTGTCCTAATTTGCATCAAGGACTTGGATCAGGCCCTAAAAATGCCCTGGCATGACCTTCCTCTGTAGAAGTACTCCAGAGCCAGGGTACTCCCCTGAGAGGAATTACTACAGGCCTTTAAAATATGTGGCTTGTCCTCTTCCAGAGTGGCCCATGACCAAAAAGTAGCATTCACCACAGCTGACCAGGCACCTTTGATTGCAACTTGATAAAGTCTACAATAGAGTATCAGAGACTGGACTGAGAGAATACATCCACTTCAGTTATAAACAACAATCAGAGCTAAATAATTACATTATTATATAAATGTGAGAATGTCTCCAACTCTAAATGAATATAGTGATATTATTTCCAAGTGAAAACTTCAAAATAATAATTTCTGAGACTAGTATGATCTTGGCTAATGAGGTACTTTCAATTAGAATCTCTTCTACACGTCATATAACCCATGTGCCTTTGCGCAACCACTTTATTAAGGCAAGAATTAACACCTGGCATTGACCCTCTGGTATATGCTAGGTACTCTGCTAAGTTCTTTAAATTTATTATTTTGTGTAATTCTTCTCACAGCTTCATGAGATAAGAATATTATTATCCCCAGTTAGATGAGGAAGCATGCACAGAACATGTAAGTAATTTGCCCATGGTCACAGGGTGGAAAAAATAAAAATCAGTCAGCATTCAAGCAGGCAACAAGCAACTAAGTCGACAGTTTGTATTCTCAGCCCTCAGTTACCCACAGTTGCCATGTCCTAACTCAGCAAAAGTAGAAACTGACTGCAGAGAATAAAGTTATCCTGTCAGTAAAACTCCAGTTTGCATTCTTTTTAAAGATTTCTTTTTAGACATATGTCTCATGCACTTGTGATAATTATAGTGGTGCAAAATTTACACTCTATTAGGCAAAATTGGATGGTTGAAATATTCCTTTATATTTGGAAGAATAAAAAGTGCAGTAAGATGCCAGAGATTTCCAAATGGTGGCATTTATTTAAACAAAATAGATAAAAATTCTACTCTGGTATGTGATTATTTTGTAAGCCAGTATGAGTAACACTTTCTGTGGATAATGTAAGTTAAATCTTTCAAAATGCCAGCATCAAGATCAGACAACCATATATGGATTAGAGTTAATTCTTAAGTCTTACACATGGAAATAAATAATACATGTGAAGCACAGTTTCTTTATACTGGCTCTAAAATCATACATTTTTATTGTAAGTGTAAAGAAAAAATATTTCATGATTAGAATTGATCAGTATGATCCTGTTGACAATATTTGACATTTCTAAACCATTTTATGAGGTTGAAAGAAATGTCTTTATATCTTTATAACTCTTTATATCACAAGGGAAAACATATAAATAAATACATAATTAAAAATATCTCAGTGATATGTTTCCAAAAAACTTTAGGCAGGTCTCATTTACTCATTTTCATTTGATCTGAGGAAAAGATATGTGAGAACTTTTCCTTGCACTCTGCCTTGTCAATCAACACGACATCCTAATTTTGTTTGAGAGCCTTTCTGTTTTTACCATATTGAAATAACAATAAAGCCCAGAAAAAAAAACACATTGTAGAAGGCAGAGATGAATGGAAAAAACAGAGGGCCATCATTGGCCCAGCTATCTTGTAACGAAAGACAAATTTCATACTCTAATTTTCTCGTCATAATATAGAGCAGGTGTCCCTAACCCCTGGGCCTTGGACTGGTATCAGTCTGTGGCCTGTTAGGAATCGGGCCGCACAGCAGGAGGTGAGCAGCAGGCCAATGAGCAAAGCTTGATCTGTTTTGTAGCTGCTCCCCAGTGCTAGCATCACCGCCTCAGCTCTACCTCAGATCATCAGGCATTAGATTCTCATAAGAGCACTGGTCCTGGTGCCAAAAAGGTTAAAGGCCGCTGATTTTCAGTTTCAAAGTGTAAAGAACAAAGAGTGTCCGTATTTCTGCCAAGGAAATGTGTTTCTTCTGAATATATACATAAATGATTAGACCAAAATTGTTCAATGTAACTACCTATTATTACTAAATATTACTACCCAACATTAGGAGTTTTGTCTCTTCTCTAATGGTCTTCATGGAGGTCTTTCAGTGATAAACTTATTTACACATTAAACAAGGTCTAGTACTTAGAGGTAAGAGGGTATCACTCTATCCCTGTTCAATAAATAAAATGTATATTTCTTAATTGTTAAAATATTAAACAGGATAATCTCACCACAGGATTGTTTGTGTGAGTGAAATGAAATAAAGTGAAAAGCACTTTGTGAACTCTAAAAGAAAAATAATAGTAAGAAGAAGAAGATTACAGTATTTATTATGTATCAGGTACTCTTGTAAGCACTTTACCTGTATTTTCTCATTTAATCTTCATGACAACCCTATAAAGTAGGTAACACTATTATTTTTATCAATTCCATTTTACAGATGAGCATACAGGCACAGAAAGGTTAAATGATTTGCTCAGAGTCACACAGCTATCGACAAAGACAGTATTAAACAAATTTTATTCATACCTATTTCCTTCTATTCCAAGCCTTCTACATTAATTCTTAGATTCATAGCTGAGCCTTACTGAAATGCAGTCACTGCCTGAATCTCTTCCCATTCAATTTTACTTAATGGTGACTATGATGATCATGATAATCAATAATGTTAGCCATAATTTCTGTGTGCTAGAACTGTGCAACATACTTTATTATAGTCTATAATTTAATTTGCTGACCTGCCATAGACAAATCAGTCTTTGAGGTCCTGAGTCACTGAAATGCAGAACTAGTAGTATAGTTAAGATACCACTTTCCTACCAAGCAGTGAGCTCTGGAGTTGACTTTCTGTGCCTGCACCCGAGGCAGACAATCCTTTGGGTGTGGTTTATATGCCCGGCTTGCTGCTCTGTCTCCTGATTGTCATTCTGGTTCCCTTTGAATCTGGCTCCTGGTCCTGAACGCTATCAGGATAGTGGACATTAGTTCTCCTGCTTTTGCACATAATATCTTAATTTTCTTTTATGAATGTCCTCACCCCATTGTGCACAGTCTTTTTTAACACTAAAAAATAAAAAAATAAAAAAAATAATCAAGGTGCCTTTTTTCCTAGTTGAAAGGTGTTTATGTGATACAAGTTGAGCCATTTAGAAAACTCCCTAAAATTTGAATCCTGTACAAATCACTATGGAAACAATATGGAATTTTCTCAAAAAAACTAAGAACTGATCTACCATATGATCCAGCAATCCCTCTACTGGGTATCTACCCCAAAGACTTGAAAATATTTTTCCAAAAAGATACATGCACATCAATGTTTATAACAGCATTAGTTATGGTAGCCAGGACATGGAAACAACTGAAGTGTCCTACAATAGATGATTGGATAAAGAAGATGTGGTACATATATACAATGGAATATTAGCTATAAGAAGAGATGAAATACTGCTATTTGTTACAACATGGATGGATCTTGAGATAATCATGCTAAGTAAGATAAGCCAGACAGAAAAAGTTGAAAACTACATATCACTTATATGTGTAATATACATCTAAAAGCAACAAAAAATATGACAAACAGACGCATGAATAGTGGACTAGTGGTTGCCAGAGGGAAGTAGGGAAGGGAGAAGACTGATGGGATACAAGGGGTCAAATATATGGTGACAGAAAGAAAACTTCATTTATTATTTCCTGTGAGGTGATTTTGGTGGTAATTAGAAGGACTAGGCAGGCAATACAGCCCTGATACTGATTGCTACATTATTCTACACATTTGACACTATATAAGGCCTCTTCCTCTATATCTCACCAGTTCAAGAGAGTGAAGAAGGAGGTTATCAAATGGGGAAGAGCATCAGTGTATGAAAATAAGGAGTATGAAAACAAGGGCACAGCTTCCTTTTGCTTCAATTTCCAGAGTCAGTTTATTGTGGCTGCTTCAAATCTTTAATCATTCAAAGAACAGATAAACCCTTTTTTGGCTCATAGTTACTTCTGCTGACAGTACAAAGGGTAATTCATGGCTAATGCTAATGTGCATTTAAAGGGATTTTAAGGGGAATATTTTATCTATATTTTCTTTTCCAAATGGGGCAAGGGAAGCATAGCAGTAAATGTGATCAATTATGCCAGAATGATGACAGAATTTATTAATAGTCCAAAGGACTATCATCATGTCACACTGTTACTCAGAGGGAATATGGAAAATCCATTAGAATGTCAAAAAGTATATTATAGAAGCAATGTTTACAAGAAGAGTATTCTTCTGAACAGGCAATTACATAACAAGAACTAGATTGGATCCCTGCTGCCAAAAGATTCAACATGATTTGACTTTCACCAGCTTCACTTTTGAAAATAAAGTTGCTGGCATTGTAGCAATTGTGGAAATGATAAAGTAGGTAGAGAAAAAATGCAAAAGCATTTAGTACATCACATTTTAGAAAACATTGAAAATCTAAAAAGTTAAAATAATGTTTAAGAAGGCAACAAGTAATATAGTTATGGATACAGAGGTCTTCTTTCCTGAAAGTTATTTTAATGAGTAAATAACTTTTAATGAGTAAATATTTAAAATATTTCCAGATATAACTGATCCTTGTCCATCTCCTTACAGCATCATATATTTGCCAAATGTTGGTAATAACTGTGTTATAACATGATTTACATTTAATATGATTTACTTCTCAGTGACTACAAAGAAACAGTGTCATGACCAAATGAGCTTTTCAAAGTACAAGCCCATTTATAAGTAATTTTTCTACATTCATTTACTCTTGAACTCTTTCAAGCCAACTATAGATCATATTATTTTCATAACACTATTGAAGAAGCAACAGTCTATTATTTTTCCTCTTATTTCAATTTAGTTCAGTTTTAAATTATGATATCTGAAGCCTGACAAATAAGCACAGCAATTTTAACAAGTATCCTATCATGCAGTAATTGCACTTCTAAGTATATATCCAGAAGAAACCCCTGTATATGTGCAAAAGGGAAGATTTATTAATTCAAGAATGGTCATAGTATCGCTGGTTATAATAACAAAATTCCAAATGCTCATAAATCAGAAAGTGGGTGAATAAAATGTTATCTTTGCTCAATGAAATAATATCCAGCAGTTAAAACAAATGAACTACTGTGATATTCAGAAATCTCAATGAAAGTGAAAAATAAGTCAATCCCAAAGATGATGTAGCATGGAATCTTTTTCACAGAATTAAAAATAATTAAAATAAAATATATACTTTCATGAATGTATATATGATAAACTATATAAAATGGGAATTTGTGAAATAATGAAATTGATTTAGAATGATGCAAACTTCAAGTTTGCAAAAAGAGAAAAGATTAAATGAATCATATGGTTAGATAAAATGAATCATATTTTCAAGGACTTCCTAGATTTTGTTTTATATTTGTGAATGGCTATTCTATTACAAAAAGATAATAAAGGAAATAAAGAAAGGAGAAACAGAGGAGAAATAAAAGCAGTTTATGGAAAGACAGCGTGTAGCCTGACCCCAGGACCATGATTAATCCAATTCTGTGCACCCACAAAACAAAAACAAATATACAAAACAACAATAATAGAACAAAAGTGCAAAACTTCTTTATAGAGGAGTTACTTTTGGTGAAAAATACTGCACTTATTTCTTTACCTTTTGCAAATTGAAAAGAAATTGAATTGTACACTATAGTGTCTTTTTAGCCAGATATAGAAGGCATTTAATAAATAGCTTCAAATTTTACAAAAGCATCTTAAATTAAGCCTGTTTTGTACTAATTCTGATTAAGTCTCATTTGATTATTCATACTAAGAAACAGGCAATCCAGATACTTTGGCCGTAATTCAAGGCCACTAGCAGACTTATGAAGTGGTCCTGTCACTCTGATTCTATATTACCCTGAGTTGGTGGATTTGTTTGGTCATGCAAGGAGATAAAATAAAGTTCCACCAGAATCTCAAGTGGGAGCTAACTTGAAATAAAGGCAAAGTTTGCTGTGAAGCAGTGTTAAAAAAATGTCTAATTCCTTTACAACTTCTGTTTTGAATGATATGGGTTACATAATATTTGAAGAGAGATGTTAATTCTACATTCAATTACATAATATTTGAGAAGTCAAGAAACTTTGTAACATTTAAAGTCCATTAACTTTCTGATAAAACACTCATAAGTATTCATTAAATACTAACAATAAAAGGGATCTACTCTCCCTATTCAAAACAGAAAAAACAATGTGAAAATATAGAATACGTTAGAAGTTACATAGGTGGAAATATCTCAGACATGTGCTATTTTAGGAAATTTAACTTTATATCCATAGAAGACCATTTTACTTCCTCTGTGTTACTTCCATCACTTTAAATTATAGATTACTTTCCAGACACCGTAACCAATACCCTTTGTTATAGTGTCTTTGGATAATAGGAAACATCATATAAAAGTAAATTACTGATGTATTCAGCACTATTCTAGCATTGGGAAGTAAAATCCTCATGTGCTGAGAAATATAGTTTTTTGTTTGTTTTGTTTGCAACCATCAAATGTTAAATGCTGGTTGATTGCTTTGCTTATTCAATGGATTGCTATTATCTGCTTGGGCTCTAGGAGCACAGTTATTTGTTGGTCATGTGAAGGTACTAGTTATTGTTTGTTATTAGCTACCTCTCTGAATGTTTCTGTAGCTGGATGAGTAGGTAGGCCTACACTCTCTAGTTGGTCCTAGTATCAATGACAAGATGAAAATACAAGGTCACTAAATTACTTGAATTAAATTTGCAACCCCAGTTTAATATTTTGTGAGAAATATTTTTGAACCATTTCCCTAC
>NW_006494614.1:17637962-17659154 GCF_000325575.1 Pteropus alecto | reverse complement strand
GCAATATATTTTCACACAGCTTTACCTTCATCCTGAGTAGTCATTCCTCCACCTTACATGTATCTCAGTCCTCAAGTCTTCCAAGCATTTAATCAAGGGGCGCCTTCTCTATGAAACAGTCTCCCTCTTCCTTCTTTATTTCCTTTATTATCTTTTTATAATAGAATAGCTGTTCACAAATCTAAAAGGATTGATCACTTCCTGCTCTGTGATCCCATCATAGCCTGTACTGAGTTTCATCGCAGTGTGTGCATATCTATGTCCTCCCTGACAAAGACAGTGGCAAATATAGCTACAGTTTTCCAACTCAGGATGAGTGCTGTGATCCTTCTTCCACATCCTACACCCATTTGCTGAATATTCCTGGAGAAATCACATAGGAGGGCCTAATTGTGCCATTATATATTCATTGTTATTAATTTCGACATGGCTGTACACTGAACCTCTTCTGTTTTTCTCATTACTTAACTCTCATCTCTGCAAGAACTCTCTCAAACCACCTTTTCTTTCCTTAGATCTCTGACTTTTCATTTGCCCTCACTCACAGCAAATAACCTTGCCCCATACTTTGCATAGAAATTTGAAAAACAAGAATTAAATTCCTGCAACCAAACAGAAACCTGTCCATCATCTACAACCATCTTCTTATCTTTATCACCTTTGTAATAAAGATATAGTTTTCTCCTCCTATAAAAGGTGATGCAGCTACTTACATTATGCATCACATTCTATGTTGAATTTGGCTCATATCTCCTTTATCTTAAACTTTTTCCCCAGTGATTTTATAGATTCCACTGGAATCAGTTTTCTCCAGTGATTTTATAGATTCCACTGGAATCAGGGAGCTCATTTCAAAGGCAGTGTCTCAAAGGTCTTCAAAGGCCTATCAAGAACAACTGCTATCATGCTTTTTAATAACACTGAGTCTCTTTTTCCCAATATAGTTCTACCAGTAGCTTCACTGAAGTCTGCTGGGTCTTCTCTGGAAACCAGTTTGAGAGTTAGAGTCACCCATGCTAAATCCACTACAAAATTTCCATAATTTATTGGATTGATCTTCTATTTTAACTCCAGGAATTTTATGCCACTTTTACTTCATTCAGTATAGGCTACCCTTATATACAAGTTTCAGACAATCGACAGAGAAAGCAATTAAAATTTCTGACTGACTAGCTGTAGAATACAGGCAATAAGAGATGCCAGGAAGAGACATAAGGCAAATTGGCTCCCCTTGCAAGGTACTTACCTCCTAGGGATCTCGAGGCAAGGCTTTAATAGCCTAAACAGAGTGGAAAAGAGGTTCTGTTCTGCCGGCAAGATACTCCATGAGTTTTGTGTGTTTAGGATTCTCCTAAAAGCCTTATTTTTGATCCTGGTGTCCTAACTCATTTCCATTCAACATGCTGTTACTAAGAAATCTGACAAAGATGTAAATTCAGCTTAATCTGAAATTCAGCAACCCAAGGCATTAGACAGGATGTTTTATTATTGGCTACGTCAATCTTGCTGTTACAACAAATACTTTTGACACAAACACAAAATGTCCCCAATTCTCTCACTATGCCTTAAGCCAAGAATTTAAAACTGATTTTACCATTTTCTGTTACTAAGCTCCCCAGTACAGCTAGAAGTAGCCAGTATTCCTTCTGTTTCTTGTAATCCTTTGTCCTTTTATTCATGCTATATCAACAACTCATGTTTTTCCAAAGTCTTGTCTTCACTAGCCATTTCATTTTAGAGGATAATTTAAGCAACTCTTTTACATACTCTGCCATTAACTAACCCATTTCCCAGTTTTGTACTAACTATATCTTCAATGCCTTCAAACCCAACCAGCTTAAATAACACATGAACTGATGTCCATTTCCTTGAGGGCTATTGCCTTTCCTGAGACCAAATACCACGTTGCTCAGGATTCTTAATAGCAAACATCAGAAAATATTCTAATTTACTTAAGGAGAAAATTAATGTTTAGAGGGGTATTATGGAGCTCATATAAATTAGGAAAGGAAAAGAGAGCAAGATTGTGAAGCTACCCTTCCAGGAGCACTAACACCACACCTCAGAGCCTGCTCTGGAAAAGATGTGTCATCATGTCACTTGGAGCTGATTACCTTAGGACTGATACATGATGCTATACTTTCTTCTTCTCCACCCCAGAAAAAAAACAAAATCTGTTATCACATGTGCCAATACTAACTTTCTAATGCAAACCTCAAGTGGGTTCAAATGATTAGAGAAATCTTAGTTCCATGTCTACATCTGAAACTGTAAGAGATTCTGAAATATGAATATTTTATCCTCTGTCTTGGGAAGGCAGATTAATAATGTGAGAAATTACCAAAATATTAGGAAAATATTGGGCCACCATAAGTGACAAATATCTACTTCATGGACGATATGTTCAGATGACCTAAATTGATATTATCTGTCCTGTAGACATTACTAGTACTCACAAAAAAATGTTCTGGATCTCTTCCTCATTCTAGGTAATAATTGAAAACTACACTTAACTCCTTCTAGAAGTCAGCACAGCTCATATAATTTACTTCGGTTGATGGAATATAATCTAGTGACAAGTGTCGCTTCAGAACAGAATATTTTTGAGCTAATATGCCTCCTACAAATTTTCTTGCCCTGCCATGGTGAACACTGAAGCCCCCAAGAGATGTGGTAGCATCACAACAAAGTAAGGTTTTAATCAGTTTGGGTGTCTGAGTGAATAATCTGAAAAAGCTCCCTTCTCAACCTGCAATGAACATGTAGCACAAGCAAGAAATAAACCTTGCTGTTCTAATTTTCTGAAGTTTTTCTGTGACATAATCTAGCCCATGCTGACTGACAGAAGCTCAGACCTCCCTTCTGACTCTACCTTTTAATATTATACATACCTAGCAGCTCGTCATTATATGAAGGTTGCACACAAGCACTTTAAATTCAACATGTACAAAACAGAACTTAAGAACTTTTTCATAAACTATTCTTCCTCCGGTATTTCCTGCCTCTAAAAACCAGAGGTTTGTTCCATCTGAAAACTCCAGGATCTTTCCTGATTCTTCCCATTTTGTATTACTCATGTGTGGTCAATTTGCAAGTGCTATGGTTTTCACTTCTTCTATGTCTCTGTAGTCCTGAACCCCACTTCCAATAGCCTAGTCCAAAAAATCATCATCTTTTACGTGATTTAATAAAATAGCCCCATATCTAGCTGCCCATTATCACTGTCTTATAATCCAGCCTCCATGCTACAACCAGCATGGTTCTTTTGTCCGTTTTTAAATATAGATTTAAAACTCTTTATTTAAACCTATCAATGGCATCTCATTTGTCTCCATATAAAGGTGAGATTCCTGACAGAACTTTAAGGCTCTGCATGGACTAGCCTTACACTCATGATATCTTCACTCTTGTTTCCAGAAGTGCTGACTTTCAGTTTTTAGATGTACTATCATTTTTCCCTTCTTCAGAGCTAATGTTCTTGCTCTTAAATCCTCTATCTGAAGCCACTTCTCCAGCTACCCAATATGTCCCCTACCACCACCACGACCTCTATCTTGTTACATCAAGTCACTCACTAATGACCAATCACTCTTTACATCTCTGCTTAACATTACTGCCTCAGGAAAATATGCCTTCATTCCTTGATCCTCCAGACTAGTTACATTGTCCCAAATTAGTTCATACTTAATGTTCACTCTTGTCCTCCTTTTGTTATAATTTGTTTCGAGTTTGTCTTCTCAAAATAGCCTTTAAGTTCCATGATAAAGAAAACATTGGCTTGTTTGCCATTGTTTCTTCTATGCCTAGCATAACATATGCTGTCCATAATGATTTTTTGAATGAGAGTCTGAAGCTGAGTAAATTAATGACATCTAGAAGATGCTTTCACTACCTTACCGTAATTCCAGATTCTACCTAAATCTATGTCTAGCTTTAAAAAAAAGAAAAAAAAAACTTGGTAGATTTAAAAATTACACTGTTGTTTGTTGTTTAGATCATGTTATCTGCCCATCTGTTCTTTATTTTGTTTCATTTGTTCTACTTATATCCAGCTTATTGCTTGCATGGAATTATTTTAGTTTGAATCTTCTTAATTGTTTGGAAACCAGGAGTTGGTTTATTTCTCATATCTCATGCTGGCACACAATGCTGACAATTTTTTGGATTCAAGTAACTGCAGAAATTATTAAATATCCTCCATATTTGGGGAGTAAGAGAAGAAAACAAAAAAATCTGATATTTGGATTTTTTTCTCTTGCAAATTAAAATGAAAGCCTATTTTGGATTAAAAAATATCTGCAGCTTGTGAATATTCTAACTCTTACATCCAGAAAGCATTTTGGCAAATACTAAAACTTAGATTTGAAATAACATCTATTTGAAAATTTTTAGTATTTAATATGACTGATATCATTAACAAAAACTCTGTTGTTCAAATAGATTCCAACTATATAATCTTGTTATATTACAGTCTAAGTAGAAATTAGAATGAATAAATTTTCATATAGATTAAGTCAGGTACTAATGTGTCTGAAGCATAACTCATTGGTGGGATGTAGGACAAGAATTTAAAACCACATTCAAAGAGTAATTCATGAGTCTTCTAGGATATTTGGTTTCCAATCAATAAATCATGAGCCAATGGGGTTTCTTAATGAGCATCATGTCTGGGATAGATAGTAGCAATTTGGCAGGTCCCACAGCTGATTTTTTAAAGTGAATCCAAATTCTCCACAGATCCCTCTTTCCTTCCTTCACAGTGTTTCTCTGAAGTGTGTATGGAAGCTGTCATAACATGTTCTCCCATACCATGTTGAAGAATTGAGAAAGCTGCTATACAAATGTAAATCTAGGGACATTAATGGATTTTCTCCTGAAGCTGCCTGGATATTGTTCAGAGAAATAAAGAAATAAGCGTTGCAGCAAACTTAGAAGAGGAAGACTTAAAAAGCAGTTGCAGTGTGGTCTGGCACATTTTTAAAGAGCACTTTGGTGTAAATACAGAGTGTTTTGCAATGATTTCTTTTTCTATATAAAGAGATTTTTAGAAGATGTATAACTTTGGGGGGCAAATATATGAGTCAAAAATGACTTGAATCTTTATTGTGAGCGATAGAACTTGCCTACCCCCATGACTAAGTCAAAGATCCTTTCAAGAATTTTATTCCAAGTAGAGAGATTTGTAGTCTGTCAGGTCCAGGGTATTACACTATCATCTGAAACCTCTTAAAATCTCTCTTGTGGTGAAAATTGAAAACTTCATCAGTATATCTGCTTTGTTTATTGTAGTTCATACGCAGAGAAGACCTATTTCATGTTTCTTCTGTTGGAAGTTATTGGATATATGTCACTGTGACCAGGAGATATGAACTCTTCTAGAGATAGGACATAAGCCTCAATATTTATATTAACTATGTGTCTCTGATTCTTTGACATTTGTGGCTATGATGACCCTGAAGAGACTGCCCCACCCAGAGCTATCCAATTCCTAGAGATAGTAAACTATGTCTGAGAGTACACCTCTCACATGTAAACCAGCCAATCCAGAGCCTATACCCCAATCACCTCCTTTACGGGGGCTCTCACAAGGTTCTCACACTCTGGACCACTACTCGCCTGACTAATCATACCAGGGACAGGTACCAGATAATGAGGGATGGCCCCTATATTCCAGAGCCTGCTGAAATTATTCAGCCTAGACAGCCCTAAACCTTTTTAGTTCACCTTGACTATTTTTTTTCCTATGGAAACCACAATAAAGGCTATCAGCCATGGGCTCCCCTGCTCTGTCCGCCTCGTTCTAATCCTGCTGCTTCCTCACATGGCCCTCCTGGCATGGTGTGCCCCCTCTCCTCTTGGCATATATGAGATTCACAAGCTCTCTTTTCAAGGCAATCATCCTCTGATCTGTTGGCCTCATCATGCCTGAATAATAATAAATCCTACATTTTAAAACAATATCTCAGGTTGCACAATATTCCCAGGGACATCAATAGTCATTCATTTGGTCTGAGTAGGCATCTCCATTCTGGATACCTTGAAAGGTTATCAACAAGTTTTCTAAATCAAAGCTACCTGTACCCAACCTCCTCAAATTTATACTAGTCATTTTAACTCGATTAAAGAATGACATTACTTGAGAGTGATAACATAATTATCGTTCCTAGCCATATCTCATAAGAAAATCATCTCAATTCTTAGGTACCTAACAGAACACAAGATGTAGAGAAAACTGGGCCTAAACAGGTAGATTGACTTAAAAGTGAGGCAGATGGCAATGCCCTAGAGAGCAAGCCCCAAGGAGCCAGGGCACAGTCTGCGAAAGGGGTGAGTATGAAAGAAGAGGGCACAGGAGCACCAGGCAAACTTCCGACAGGTTCGGAATTTTAGAGAAGGCCGAACTGTGGCATTAAGTTATCTCCAGATATCCTTCACTCACAATTTGATATTTTTCTAAAATCATTCTTTTTTATAACACCACCATCTGTTTTCATTAGAAGAGATATTGTACAATTAGTATATTTTGATTTGCCAATTTAATGTGCCTTGCCCCCACTCAAAAGAAAAAAAATGTAACGTGAAAATGTCTTATATATATGAGGTAAAACTTGCCAGAATTCAGCTCCTTGGAGAGAGAATTAAGGGTAAGTTAAAAGCTCTAATGATTTGAAAGGAGCAGGCAACTCAGTCTCCAGAAGGCTAAATTTAAGAGTTCTGGAACTCAGGAGCTGAAAACAAAGCCTATTCCCACGTGCAGTCCTTTTCCCAATCTGTGAAGCTCTCCTGGCTTGATCAACATTCCAAGACCACTTCATAGTCTATGTCCAACCTTACTCACCTAAACTTTATTCTCAACAGATGCCCAAAAAATCAGTCCTGTAAGTCATGTCACTCTGCTTAGAATCCTCCAGTGGCCCATATATACTTTAATAAAAGCCAAAATCATTACATCGTTCACAAGTGCTCTACTTTCTGAATGCCCATTGTCTGTCAGACCCTCTTTCTTTTCACTCTTTTCTCTGCTGAAGTCGTTCTGTCCTACCTATTGTTCTAGAACATTCCAGACATATGCTCACCTCAGATTTTCTCCATTTGTTGCTTTCTATATCTGGAGAATTTTCTTCTTAAATATCCATTTGTACTCCAGTAACTGAAAATGGCTAGAGACAAATATACAACCTCACATTCTTGAAGTCTTTTCATAAATGTTGTCTTCTGAGGTCCTCTCAAACCATCCTGTGTTAACTCGCAAGCTTGCTCTGAACAAGCATCATCAACGTTCTACCCTGCTTTATTGTTCTTAACATTTATCAACTTCTTACACACGTTATTTATTTAGTTAATTTTCATATCTATTCTCATTAGGTTATAAAACACTAGAGGTAAGAGTTTTCATCTTTTTGTTCATTGTCTTATGCCCCATATAAAGCATGCTATGCAGTGTCTGATTTATATAGGTCTCAGAAATATGTATTAATTGAATAAATGAAAGACATTATGTTAGATGGTTGAGAAACAGTTAAGCATAAGTAGATATTCATATCCTGAGGAACTCCAAATATGGGTGGGTGGTAAAACAAATGTTTTAATTGCTCATATATCTATAACACATTCTTGTAAATTTAGGTTATGAGAAGAAGGCAGGGTGACTGGTACCAAAGCGGTGGTGCCGATGACTCCTAGAAGAACTACAAGGGCTGAGAACAAGATGTCCCTATCCTTCAGAGGAGGGGGCACCTCTCCTGGTCACTGACGGATGGCAATGACATGAAGCCATTGCAAACATGATGACTGGGCATTGTCAGCACCCATTTTAAATAATCATAGCAATTGAAAATTCAGATGAATAAATGAAAGATGGTTATTCCTTTTACAAAAATTCTGTAGAGATGCTCAAAATAGTGCTAATTTCATTGAAATATTTAGATTAAAGAAAAAAGAAGCAAATCCTGCTCTAGTCATCATTTATTGAGCTCCTAACCATGTCATTGTGCTTGGAGCTGAGAGAGAAAAGAATATAAATTAAAGCCTCTAGGTAATTTGAAAGGTATCAATGAGTTTTCTAAATCAAAACTACCTGCACTAGAGAGTAGACCTGTCTGCACGTGAATAATTTTAATAGAATGACAAAAGGATTCACTCCTTAAAACCACTTAATTATCAAAAATTCATTAAAATAGAATGCAAATTCTTCATGGAGATACTTGGTACCAGTAAGAAGTTTAGGAGAAAGCAAAGACTGTTTTAAAGCAAGTCATCATCCAGCATTAGAATTCCTCTTGGTTTTTCCTTATGCTTAACCTTAAAGACACTCAACTGCTCTAACTCACATCTCTAATGATAGTGACTACCACATCTGTATCTTCTAGGTACACTGAACTTAATTTCCCCCAATCACTCCACGCCCTGGGTTAATTTCTCACCTTATACACATAAATCTTTTATGAAATTCCCTTTCTTTTCCTACCAATCAAATCTCTGCTCATCATTTATACCCTAGTCACATGTTACTTCAGTGAATTATCCCATCTTCCCCAGCTTGCCAGTCACTCCACTTGCCCATCTGTGCTTTCATAATGTGTGAAATCATTTAAGTCTTATTAGTTGAGTACTTTCTCTTGTGCCAGGCCCATTTCTAGAGGCTGGGAATGCAAATGTAAACAAAACAGAAAGAATAATTCCCTTCCTGCACGAAACTTAAAATCTGGAAAGTGAAATAGGCCATAAATAGATATGTAGTCAAGCGGTGACAAATGCTATTAAAAATAAAATGGTGCGACACCACGGAGTTCTTCCCTAATTTCCTCTTTACTATAGAAAGGAATGGGATAATCAGGTAAGGATTCTGGGGAGATGGCATTTGAGCAGATACTTGAAGGGAGTGGATCATAAAAATATTAAGTGGAAAATCATTTCAGGCAGAAATACTTACAAGGGCCTTGAGGCAGGGACATGTTTGGGAGCTCAAAGAGGAGAAAGTAGGTCAATGTGTTCTGAGCAACATGATGGTGGAGAGAGAAGTCAAATAAATAGTTGAGCCAAATCATGTTATACTTTAAAAAATTTACATTAAAAAATAAATACCTAAGTACAAAATAAGTGCCATCATTATCTCTCAGCCTAGATATTGTCAGTATCCAACAAATGCCCGGCACATACTAAATGTTAAATAAGTGCTTATGGAAGGGAGAAAAGGAGGGAGGGATGAAGGAAAGAAAGAAGGAAGGATTAAATAAATAATAGGTTTTGTGATTCTTGAATCTAGTTAAAAAACTCAAATGGAAAAGCATTCCTCTTTCCAAACAGTACAAAAATGTTCGTTATTATTTCAGTGAAAGGCACACATTTTTCTATTAAAAAAAATTTTTAAAGGTTGGATCCTGCTCGTGTTCCAACACTAAATGAATGGGCAACCTGAAGAAGGCTTCATTCTGCAAAAACTGATGAACTGGTTTTAAGGGTTATGGGAAACAAGAAGGAAGAATGGCTAACATTTACTGGAAGTGGGCAATGTCTTTAAAAAGAGATAATTATCTCTGCCTTTTCTCTTAGCAGGTGGCACTGTACTCTCCTGGGCTTACAAAAAGTCAAGGTCATTGAGCAGATGGTCCATTACTGGGGTAGAGTAAAACAAGATTAGTCTCTCATCTGAAATTAATTTAGGAAGAAAATTTTTCACTTTCACAGATGTACTTGAAGTTGGCACAAAAATGAGAACATGTTGAATTTAAATCAATTTCTCTGATTCCTTATGTTTTCTGTTAACTGTTAGTCAAATGCTTTTCTGCTGCATTTGGCAAAATAACAATAAAGAATAAACTTTAACCCTAAATATAACTATTAATCATCTAAGAAGCATTTGTAACAAGACTTTGTATGGGACTTTATTTAACAATCCTAATTCAAGCCCTGCCACAAGAAATGTAACGTTTGAACAGTTTCACTCATAAACCAATCCATTGAATAGAAAACTCAGGAAAAATAGACAAGTCACTGTGTCTGAGTCAATTGACTATATTATAAAATTTAAAAACATTGAAAGCATGCAAGTCATCTTGCCTAGAAAGATGATAAGGATGTCTTCATGAGTAATTCCAGATAGCCATGATGTCTCTCAGAAGTTTGGGCTAAAACCAAACCCACATTTAGACATAAGCTTAAAGTACACATTCAGTAATGTTTGAGCATGTGATAGACATTAAAGAACTTCCACTTAGAATAGGTTTAATCCCTAGTACTCTATATTACACTCTTATTTTTATATTACCTGTGGGATCTGTTTTAATGTTAGGGTATTTGTTGGTAAATGACAATTGTATTTTTGAGTCATTCAGGTGGAAACATTGGAAGTCAACTTAATTCCTATTTATCTCTCACACTCCACATCTAAGTCATCATTAAATCTTGTCAGCTCCATCTTTAATATATATCCAGAATCTTTCTACTTTTCACCCCTCTGTTGCTATCATTATTTCTCTTCTAGATTATTACAAATAATCTAACTTGCCTCCCTGCTTCTGACCTAGTGCCCGCTCAGCATCCACATGGATGCAGTAAATACATAAGTCCTACTATATACTTCCCCTTCTCAAATTCCCATGATGGTTCCCCATCAGAGTAAAAGATGAAATCAACAGACTATAAGGCCCTATGTGATCTGTGTCTCCTAGACCCCCTTTACCTTTCTCACATCATCTTCTATAACTTTCCCCTTTATTCACTCTGTACTTGCCATACTGGCCTCTTCAATGTCTCTGGTACAAATTGAATATACTTTTGCTTCTGGGCCTTTGCATATGCTGTTCTCTCTCTCTCTGGAGTGCTTGTCTCTGGGTATTTGCATAGCCCACTACTTTACTTTCACGATTTATTGAAATGTCACCCTCTTGGTGAGGCCACCCTCTCTAAAATTACAATACTGCAACACACATGCCTGTCTCCCTTCATTGCTGCATTTTAGTCCTACATAATAGACTGTGTATTTTACATACATATCTTAGTTGTCTTTTCCCCTACTAGAACAGAAGCGCCAAGAAGGCAGAGGCTTTTCTAAGTCCACCAGTACATCGCCCAGCAACTAGAACAGTGCCTGGCATATACAAAGAATTTAATATTTGTTGAATTAATCAATCAATTTATTATTTCAAATTCTCCCTATCCAAATACTTTTGTTTATAAATAATAATCTATAAGACTTAATTTGGGGTTTTGGCTAGAGCATTTGCAAAAATTCTTGCTTTTTTTGCTTTAGTCATATAATAAAAGTAATAAAAAATCAGAAATCTGAAAATTGAGCAATTTAGTGTGAGGTGAGGAGAAGGAAACATAATGTGTGGGCAGGTTACTAAACCAAGAGGCTTGTGTCCCATATTTTTATTGTAACTTAGTTAAATCTCTGGAACTAGAATGGAACATTCAGGAAAAGTAAGAATTAACTTCTCATCTCACATCTCCACTTCTTCTACAGGTTAGACAGCTGACTCAAACTCTTCGTGTGTCCATTTCTTCATGTGCAGTGAAGGAGCTGAACTAGCCGACTCCTTAAGGCCTTTTCCTAAGCGTTACTGTCATGATTGTTTACTTAGTAAAGTTTTTAAAATTTTCTTTAAATAATAGAACCAACATGAGAAATCTGTACTATCAGCAAGAAATTTAACGATATTAGGTATTTTACCAAAGTTTAAGAAATTGAAGAAGCAATTCTTAAGAAAGGATGAAACGAGATATAGGAATCACTCAGCATCAAGTGTCTGTGGGTGTTTCACTAGAGCTCGGCCATTAAAGAGATGCAGAATCCAAGCCCCAGGCCCTGTCCCTCTGTTTGCATCTGAAAGAGAAACATCACTAACCAAGTGTGAGTTAGCTGTTCACATCAGGGCAATCCGATATTGCCAGAGAATCAGGGAAATGTGACAGAATTGTGGGTCCCGTGGAACCACATGAGTGGGAGACTGTTCTCAGAGAAGAGGACCAAGGAAAACTCCTCCAAAGTATCTATTGAAACTTAAAATTCCAGTGTGTTTAAAAGAGCAGGTTTGACATCAGCACCAGTTATGATATCGTATGTGGAGAGCATTCTAGTCAGATGATACTTTTTTTGACTCTGTAATCATTAGTATTAAGGTCAATAATTTTTTTTTAAATTCAAATGGAAGATTAGTTGCCAACATGAAAGTTAATCTTAGATGACTGTCAAAATAATGTTTAGTCAATATCGATCTCAGTAACTTTTACGACTCAATTTTATAAATCTTAAAAACCAGTTTATATGCTTTCTCCATTCCCCCTTGTATCCCAGATCCCACATTCAATAGAATCCTCTTCCAGTGCATCTACCTCTAATGGCCAAACTTAGATAAAACTTCCTAGACATGAGACTTATTTTAATATTTTTCTTATGTTGTCAATAGTATTTCCAAGATAAACTGCGAGAACATTACTGATTCCTCTCAATCCTTTTTGCCTCACCACTCAGTCAGTGTCTGAAAATTTTACTTTAGGGCAGATCTGAAAAACAGTCAGCATTTATTTCTAAGTGTATATGTGGGCATGCTCACATGTGCAAATGCTTATTACTTGTTCTCTCACCTAAAACCTAACATAAGCAAGCATAGTAAGTTTTAACTGTCATTTATTTGACATGTTAAAATATGATCCAGTCTTTATCCCATTATAACACAGAGCTTGTCAGCAGATTTTGAATTCCAAGAAGCTATGTGGTCTTGCCAATCTTCTGGCAAGTTAAGTTTAATTTGTAAATAACAGCAAAAAATTCAATCAAGATTATTTTGAGAGGAAGATTTCTATTCTGATTTCTCCAAACCAGAATTTTTGTAGTATCTGGAAGCTGAGTGCTTATTCTGGTTTCTAAACTTTCTTCTATTGATATATATATATATATATATTTTTTTTTTCCAGATAACACTGGTAGAAATTAAATGGTTCACTGCTTTAAGAGAAATTTTACTCTTCGCTCAATAGTTGAAATTTAAAGTACTTCCTCTCCACCCCCCTTGCTTTTACTTCTGACAAGCTTCACGTGTAATTTAAAGCAGGAATCCAATATACCTAAATGTTACTGTATAATATAGAAATGAGCTTTCCATAGAATCTTTCCTTGAGACTTATTGCTCAATAGTGCCTTCTCTATTCCATAAGTTTAATGAAATGTATAAGTAGTCTCTTCTCAACAGAAGACTACAAAAAACTAGGAAAATCTCCAATATAAGCTTTAGGAAAAAAACAAATTATATCAGAATGTAAGCTGGACATCAATGAGAGGTGTTCAACAGGCAATAACATCTTTAAATACAAGAAATGTTAAGACATGGTAAAAATATTTTGATGAGAGAATATGGGTAAGAGTAATAAATTTTGCCATTCTAATTAAAGTAAAATCTATTTCCCCCAAACTTTTGCCTTTTACCTTTTAAGAGATTTAAAGTTGTAAGAATTCCTCATTATAATTACAAATATAATGAAAAAACATAGAAAGGCTTCTAAGAGGTAAAGTAAAATGCACAGGTTGAATTAGCTTTAGAGACGAGCCTGAGGGGTTCATTTACTCTCAAACATTTGGAGAACTGTTCTAGAATGCCAGTGACCAACTACCCTACATTGCCACAAAGGACAAACCAAGAGACAAGGGGCTAAAATTCCAATTGAAAAATGGGAATACATTTCTAACTGTGTAAGGTAGTGTTTTAAAAAAACCTAGGTGAGTACAGGTTCACCTGAGAGCTTTAAAATACCGATGCCCCAGAACAATTAAATTAGCATTGGTATTTTTAAAAAGTTTCTCAAGTGATGCTCATATCTAACTAAGGCTGAAAACACTGGAACACTGGTATGAGGCAAGAAGATTCTATGAAATGACTTCAATGGAGCATATTAAGAATTGAGCAAATAAGTTACAGACAAAATAAACATGTTCATTGTTTTCTAAAGATGCTTGTTTTCAAGTCCCACCTCAATAAGAAACTCACATTTTCTCCATATCTGTGATCTCAGAAGGGTAAAAGTGCAATTTCGGGTTCAGAATTTAAACGTGAAGTTGAAGTAGTGTTCCCTGCTTCCTGTAAGGGGCTACTCATTATAAAACCAAACCCAGGCTTCTAAAATTAACAGAAACAGAAGAATTGTTAGATTAAGTAGCTCTGACTCTGTCTTCCTGAGATTCACCTGCTGCTTACAGTTGTACCATTTTTTATTACAATGCCTACACCAACTGACTGGATCCTAGAAAAATACTACCTTGATCCCACCTTCTGCAGTTTGGCTCAAATGTGTCCTTCATCTTTGGAAGAAATCTGGAACTCAGAAGAAAAAATAAACCAGTAAGAGAGAATCCAAATTGCATAAACCTAGACATGTCGACAAACTCCAAATTCTATTTATGCCATAGCCAGCTTATTTGCCAAGACTGTTCTAGTGCCCCCACTGCCTGGTGACAACTACATTCCAGCCCTCTAATACAGGCACACATTGCAAACATTTGGCTAATCTATTTCATTTGCTTTAATGCTACCTGTTCTCATATGGTAAACCGCACAGTTTTGCCACATAGGTATCTCTTCATCTTCTACTTGATTTTCTCTCTGGTTAAATCCCAGATAAGAAGATTCAGTGCTTTAGTTCACAGGAGAATAAGAAAGAACAAGAGGATAAGGAAAGAGAGGAGGAAAGGAAGAAGAGAAAGAAAAAAGGGAGAAGAAGAGAATGAGGAGGACGAGGAAGAAAGAGAAGGTAGAGGAAAAGTAGAAACAAAAGAAAAGAGGAGGAGGAGGAAGAGGAGAGACCTAAATTCTTTTATAAACACTATGTGTCAGCTGCTTTATTTCCAGTACATCTATATATCATTATGATCATCAAAATAACCATGATTATTGAGTCCTGTATCTTTCCAAACAAAGATACAACAACTTGGGGAGATGAACTAAGTCTCCCAAGGACACACAGATATAAGAACCAGCCTGAGATTCATATGTGATCCCATCCTACTTTGCATCTCATGATCTTTCCACTTGCCTTGCTAAATCTTATTTCTGGGCAAAATGAGTTGTATCTCCCAGAGTTGCCACAAGTCCATGATATGATGATGTCATAATATTTCACATAAGCAACACCTGAAATAATTATACAATACAGTTTCCACAGGCCTGTCCCTCCTCAAGTATTTATTCCATAAATGACCTACTCTTTAGGTGATATCCTATATCTTCACCAACTCAGTTGTAATAATCACATTTTGGTATATCAAATTCCAACTGCAGAAAACTAACAAAGAGAAAATCTTGAGAGGGGAAAATAAATTTCTTACTTAGAAACAAGGATAAGAATTACAACGAACTTCTCACTAGAGAACAGGAAAGCAAGAAGAAAGTGAGTTAGTGTTGGAAAAAAACACCAACCTAAATTTCTATATCTATCGAAATTATCCTTTGAAAGTGAAAGAGAAATTAAAAAACAAAACAAGACGAAACACCTGGAATTCATCACCAGCCAATCTGCTCTGCAAGAAATATTAAGAGTTCTTCAGAGACAAGGAAAATGATAAAGGTCAGAAACGTGGATTGCAGCAATCCCTCTGCTGGGTATTTACCCCAAAGACTTGAAAATCCATATTCGAAAAGATATTTGCACACTGATGTTCATAGCAGCATTATTCACAGTGGCCAGGACATGGAAGCAACTGAAATGTCCTACGATAGATGACTGGATAAAGAAGCTGTGCTACATATATACAATGGAATATTACTCAGCTATAAGAAGAGATGAAATACTGCCATTTGCAACAACATGGATGGACCTCGAGATAATCATGCTAAGTGAAATAAGCCAGACAGAAAAAGTTGAAAATCACACGATATCACTTATATGTGGGATATAAACCTAAAAGCAACAAATGAGCAGGACAAACAAACAGAGACTCATGGAGATGGACTATAGACTAGTGGTTACCAGAGGACTATAGAGTAGTGGTTACTACTGGTGTGGGGGAGGAGGGGAGAAGTAGATGGGATAAAAAGGATCAAATATAGAGGGGTAGGGGGAGGGTGAAGTGGGTAAAGGGAATCAAATATATGGTAGCTGAAGGAAACTGGACTTTGGGTGGTAAACACACAATAGAATATACAGATGTCAAATGATAATGTACACCTGAAAATGATATAATTGTATTAACCAATGTTACCCCAATAAACTTAATAAAAAAATAATTAAAACAAAATAAAATAGAAAGGTAGATCTACATAAAGAAAAGCATTAAAGAGGGAATATATAAAGGTAAAATATTTTCCTAATTTTAATTTTATCTAAAAGATAACTTTTAAAAACAATGATAGCGACATATTGGGTGATTATAAATGGGTAAAATAAGTTATAGCAATGTCACAAGAGAAGGAAGGAGAAATTGAGACTAATTTCTTATAAGGTGCATGCACTACATATTGAGTATAGTATTGAAAGTGGACTTAAAATAGATAAAAATATAAATTGTAGGACAACCACTGAATTTTGAATAATATAATCAATATACTGAGATTAGAGATAGAATAATAGAAAATGGTCATGTTAAACCAGAGAAGTCAGAAAGAGACAGGGAGAAATAAATCCAATGAATAAAAAGAATTTCAAACATGGTAAATATTAATTCGACTATTTCAATAATTACTTAAAATGCGATTGGTCTAAATAAACCATTGAAAGGAGTTGTTAGCATGGATTTAAAAATAAAAGTGACCCAACTATATGTTGTCTGTAAAACCCTACTTTAAATATAAAAATTTTAATAGTTTAAGAGTAAAGTCATGGAGAAAGATATACCATACTAACATTAATAAAAAGAAAGCTAGAGTAGCAATATTGATTTCAGACAAAAAGGTCTTCAGAATAAGAAAAATATCCAGAGAGAAATAAGAGCATTGCATAATGATAAAAAATCCATTTTTTATTCTCCAAGGAGACTTAATAATTGTAATTATATACACACCTAAAAAAAAAAAAAACCATGAAAACACATGAGGCAAAATGATAGAACTGATGTGAGAAAGAGATAAATTCATTCTTAATGGAGACTACACCTCTGTCTCACTATTTTATAAATCAGGCAGACAGCAAATCAGTAAGGATCAGCAATCTCCAAACTTTCTGGCACCAGAGACCAGGGCTCTTATGAGAATCTAATGCCTGATAATCTGAGTTGGGGCTGATGCGATGATGCTAGCGCTAGGGGACAGCTGCAAATACAGAGGAAGCTTTGCTCGCTCTCACCGCTCAAATCCTGCTGTGCAGCTGGGTTCCTAACAGGTCACACAGACCAGTACCCATCAGTGGCTCAGGGGGTGGGGACCCCTGATATAGATGACCTAATGAAAACTATCAATCAACTTGATCTAATTGACATGTACAGAATATTTCATTCAATAGCAAAACATACATTTTCTCAAGATTACCTGCAGTATTCACCAAAATATATTACATTCTAGGCCATATGACTCATGTTAACAAACTTAGGATACAAAGTATGCTCTCGAATCACAATAGAATTAAACCAGAAATAAGTTCTAGAGAGATAGCTGGAAAACCTCCAAATATTTGGAAATTAAAAAACATACTCTAAAGAAGTACCCCCCCAAATTTTTTAAATATTTTGAACTAAATGAAAATGAATACACATCAAAATTTGTAGGATGCAGCAAAAGTAGTTCACAGAAGGATGTTTATAGCATTAAGTGCATTAGAAAATAAGATCTGAAATCAACAACCTAAGATTTGACTTTAGAAAATTAGAAAAAGATGAGAAATTTAAGACTAAAGCAGCAGAATAAAAAGCAAGAAGTAATGCAAATTAGAGTTGAAATCAATGAAATTGAAAACAGGAATCCAACAGAGAAGATAGTTTTAAAAATCTTACTCTTTGAAAAGATCAACAAAACTGATAAACTTTTAATCAAGGCAACCAAGAAAAAATGAGAGAAGATACCTATTACAAGTATCAGAAATGAAAAGGGGATCATCACAACTGATAATAAAGAAATACTACATAGAACTTTATTCTCATAAATCCAATTATATAGATAAAATAACCAATTGCTTGAAAGATACAAACTACCAAAATTTGTTCAAGGAGAAATAGATAACATGAATAGCTTATTAAAATTGAATCCATATTTTAAAACCTTCTAAAAAGTAATTACCAGGTCCAGATGTTTTCACTGATGATTTCACCAAATATTTAAGGAAGAAATACAATCTCTTCCAGAAAATACAAATAGAGACTACTTTCTATTCTCTAAAAACAGAATTACCTTAATATGTAAAACAGATGGCATTATAAGAAAACAGAACAATATCTTTAATGAACATAGATGCAAAAATGTTCAACAAAACATCAGCAAATAGAATCTAACAATATGTAAAAAAGAATTATATAACAAGAACAAGTGGTATCTAAAGCTAATTAAACATTTTAAAATCTCCCAGTGTAATCTACCACATAAGTAAGCAAAAGAAGAAAAGAAAAATGCTGAAAAGCATTTGACACAGTCCAATATCCATTCATGATAAAAACTCTAGGATATAGGGGAATTTCCTTAACTTGATAAAGAATCACTATTAAAGAAAAAAAGAACCCTACACCTAAACATCATAGTTAATGATACCATACTGGATGTTTCTCCACTAAGTCTGAAAAAAAGACAAAGAGATCCTCTATTCTTGTTCATCATCATACTGAAAGTCCTAGCTAATGAAATAAAATAAGATAAAGTGCACACATATTGAAAAGGAAGAAACGAAACTTCTTATTTGTAGACACCATGATTGTATAGAAATCACCACACAATGTGCAGAAAAAATGTTACTGTAGCTAATAAGCAGGTAGAGCCAGATCACAAGACACAATATCAATATATGAAACTCGACTGCCTTCCTATATAACAGTAATAAATAACTGAAATTTAAAATTTTTAAAATACATTTATAACAGCACCAAAAAAATGAAGTATTTAGGTATAGATGTAACAACATGTACAAAATTGTATGCAGAAATCTACAAAACACTGATGAAAGAAATCAAAGACCTAAATAGATATTCCATGTTCCTGGATTAAAAGACTCAATATTCTTATGATAATTCTCCCCAAATCAATCTGTTTATTCAACACAATCACTATCAAAATCTGAACAAGCTATTTTGTAGGTATCAATACACTGTCTAAAATTTATATGGAAAGGCAAAGGATATAGAAGGGTCAACAAAATATTGAAGAACGACAACAATGAAGGACTCACATTATCAGATTTTGAGACTTATTATGAAGCTACTATAATCAAGAGAGTATAAAAGGTGGCAAATGTTAGACAAATTTCTCACCGTTGCAGTGGGAGATTACAGACAAACAAGGGCAGAAGTCTAGAATGACCCATGTGGAAAGAGATTAAAGTTGCAGATATCAGTATGAACTCAAGTTTAGCTTAATTACACACACACACACACACACACACACACACACACACACAGACACAAGTATTACTATACACACATATAGTCCCTTTGTCAGCTAAGAGAGCCTAGTAATATTGACGCTCTAGTAGCAATGCGCACAACTAGGGCACAGATCTTGAATTCTAGTACAATTCTCCAATAAAAGGAAGTAGTATTCCTTAAAAATATGTCCTCCAAGAGGGCTGAGTCAGTGGATATACAAGATGTACTTGGAGCATCTTGTAGTGCTAACCTCCCCCCTGCCAAAAACAAAAACTCCCAAGAAACTACAATGATGCTATGCCAAAGGAATATAGCAGTCAACTGAAGGAGCTCCCAATGGTCAAAGCTAGAACAATTTGAAAACGAAATAATAAACTCATATTGAATAATAACTCAAAATATAAAACAAATATCCATAAGTCCATACTGACCTAAATGAATGACTGAATGAATAAATCAGAAGAATAGATAAATTTCCCATGCAGAATTCCAAATAATTTTCAAAACATTCCACATTCACAGAGATAGAACATAATTTCCCTTTCCTTAGTGTGAGCTGCACATAATAACTTCCTTTCAAAGAGTATAATACAGAAAAGGGAAAAAAAAGAGTGAAGTTATAGTGGAGAAATCTGACAAACACTACCTCAGCCAGGAGTTCAAAGCTAACATCAGGAGTGACAAGTCATATTAATAGGATGTGCCTTTAATACACTGTGGTGTGAACAGTGCTGGATTTTCTCCCCTAAACCCATCACTGAAGCCTAATCCTGAGAAGAAAAATAAAAACAAGCACAGCCAAGAGGAGGTATGAAGACATCACAATTAGATGTGTATGGTATTGTGAGTATCAAGATCTTGGGATAGAAAAAGGACATTTGGTAAAAAATTAAGGACATCTTAAGGGATAAAGTATAAAATTAAGGACATCTTAAGGAATAAAGTATAAACTTTAGTTAATGATAATGTAATAATATTGGTTCATTAGTTGCGACAAATTCCTAACTGTAGTAACATGACATGTTAACAAGGGAGAAGGGCATATGGGAACTCTCTGTACTCTATAACTTTTCTGTAAGTCTAAAACTATTCCAAAATAAAAAAATCTATTTAAGAAAATTGAGCATTTTCTGCCATCTTTATTTTCCACTTTGACCTTTTTCCAGGTTTATGCTAGCTATTTATTTATTTATTTATTTATTTATTTATTTATTTATTTATCAACCCTTGGTTGACCTCACAGATTGCAAGGACCTTGTCAGCTTACAATCTCTTATTTTTTTACACCTATAGCACCTGGTCTTCCTAGGTGGTCTCCCATCCAAGTACCAATCAGGCTTGACCCTGCTTAACTTCCGAGATCAGATGGGATCGGGCTTTTTCAGGGTGGCATGCCGTAGACAAGAAAAGCTGTCTTAAGGAATGAGGAAAATACAAACAACAAATACTTTTTAAAAATGAACTTAAAGCAAATTAAATGATGATTTGGCTATGGATAGCCACAGAGAAAGTACATTCATAAAATCCATATAGAGTTTATATATATAAGATACTTGTAGTGAAAATCATGACGTAAAGAGATTGTATAAAATCTGCATCAGTACATTCTAATAGGCCTATTTCAGCAGAAAACAGCTTAAAATGCAAATGGACAAAATATTAACTCTCGAATTCTAAGCTACTTTAAGAATTAGCACAACGAT
>NW_006494614.1:17625046-17637074 GCF_000325575.1 Pteropus alecto | reverse complement strand
TAAACTCATATTTATATGGGCAAATAATTTTCAACAAAAAAGCCAAAAACATACAGTGGAGAAAGGAAAGCCTCTTCAATAAATAGTGCTGGGAAAATGGGAAGGCCACATGCAAAAGAATGAAACTAGACTGTTCTCTATAACCACACACTAAAATTAACTCAAAATAGATTAAGGACATGAATATAAGACCTGAAACAATAAAATGCATAGAAAAAAAATAGAAACTAACCTCAAGACCATTGGACTTAATGAGGACTCTATGAATATGACCTCAAAGTCAAGAGAAGGAAAAGTAAAAATAAATGAATGGGACTATATCAAACTAAAAAACTTCTGCTCAGCAAAAGAGACCATCAACAAGGTAAGGAGACAAGCTTCCAAATGGGAAAATATATTTGCAAGCAACACCTCCAATAAGGGCCTAATATCCAAAATATACAAAGAACTCATACAACTCAATAACAAGAAACAAACAAACGATCCAATCAAAAAATGGGCAGAGGATCTGAACAGACACTTCACCCTAGAGGACATACAAATGGCCAACAAATATATGAAAAGATTCTCAACATTGCTAGCTATTAGAAAAATGCAAATCAAAACCACAATGAGATACCATCACGCACCTGTTAGAATGGCTATAATCAACAGGACAAGTAATAACGAATGTTGGAGAAGATGTGGAGAAATAGGAACCCTCATACACTGCTGGTGGGGCTGCAAATTGGTATGACCATTATGGAAAGCGGTATGGGGGTTCCTTGAAAAACTAAGAATTGACCTACCATATGACCCAGTAATCTCTCTGGGTATTTACCCCAAAGACTTGAAAACTCATATTTGAAAAGATATTTACACATCGATGTTCATAGCAGCATTATTCACAGTGGCCAGGGCATGGAAGCAACTGAAGTGTCCTATGATAGATGATTGGCTAAGAAAGCTGTGGTACATATATACAATGGAATATTACTCAGCCATAAGAAGACATGAAATACTGCCATTTGCAACAACATTGATAGACCCTGAAATAATCATACTAAGTGAAATAAGACAGACAGAAAAGGTTGAAAATCACATGATTTCACTTATATGTGGGATATAAACCTAAAAGCATCAAATGAGCAGGACAAACAAACAGAGACTCATGGACATGGACAATGGACTAGTGGTTACCAGAAGGAAGAGGGAAAATAAAAAAATAGTTTAAAAAAATTATGTATATATAATATGAAAAAAAATAAACTAGCATTTTTAAAAAAGCTGAAAAAATGTAGCTCAAATGGCATATGTCACAAGATTGTACACATATGTGTAGGGGACAGACCTATTAATTCTTATATTAATTTCTGCATATATTAAATGCTTAATACATTGAGAGAATAGTATGATTAAACAGCAAGAAACATAGCTATGGTTGAATGAAGAAAAGTGTAAACAGGACTTTAGACAGTATTTTGTCTAAGAGGACTGGCCAAATCGTTGGGATAACTAGTAACACCACAGATCTCAAAACCAAAGAAATGGTCATATTGAGAATAAATGAAAATTTATTAGCATCAACTTGAAAAATCTAGATATACCTAAAATTATCCTTTCTCAATTCTGACCTCCCAATGAATGTAAGCACTATTTGTGTACTTTGCAAATTCAAGCAAAAAAATGAAATGTCTGATTCTTACAGAAGGTAGGATTCTCTTCCTTTATAATAGCTTCTCTGTTCCTGTTAAGATCAACCACAATTAGAATGATTCCCCTCCCTCTGTCACGTCCCTAGAAAGCTTCTCATATTTCTTCTCTGTGTAGAAGTAGAGCTGCCTTGCTTTTTATTAATGCGAGCCATTTACATGAGAAAATAGAATTCTACAGACAGAAACTATACTCACTGGGTCGCAAATTTACTTCCAGAAGGAAGGTATCCTATGAAAGCAAATAGAAAGAGCAGCACATGCAGAATTTTAAAAAATGTATAGTCTAAGATCTAATATCACTTAGTAATAATATATGTGGAGCACAGTAATGAAGTTCTCCCACTGAATCAGTGTCTGTTTCTCAACTGGGATTTGGGGCTATCTGCTTCCTTCCTTTTTCTTTGTAACGGCTTAGCCTTTAACCAAGTTTCAATGAGAAAGCAGAACAAAATACCTTTTTAAAGTTAGTCAAAACAATTTTTCTCATGTAAGTCTTATAAAAACAATCCTTTCTCTCATAACATAATAACCAAGCGTGAAGTGAAAATACAAGATGGCCCTGCCCCCAAAGAAAATTTGATTACAATGAAAAGTTACATTTACTTATGATATCAAACATTTCCATCATGGGAACAGAAGTGCAAATAAAGGAAAGCTGTATAAGCAAATTCACTTTACATAACATTTACTGAGAATTTCTCATGTGTCTCATTGACCTTAGCACATATTAAGGATTATAGTTTAACTTTCTGAATTAGTTTTGAATGAACTGAATGTAATATTTAGCTACAATAAATATACATATTATTTTCGAGTATTGAAACATCTTTTAAAAACATCACTTTTCATTTCTTTAATTCATACTTCATTGCACATAGAGCCATGTGTGACAAGCCAAGAAGAGGATGAGCGACCGAGGCAGAGTGTGGTATTTTCGAGCTGGGTGAAACCTGCGTCTTTCAGTCTCTTTACACAGGGAGGTGGAAATTCATACAGAGGGCTAGATAAGGTGTCTGGCTACTGTAACAACCACACTCATTCTCTAATAATATTTGAAATATCCTCTGTTCTTTCAAGACTACATGCAATAAAATTGAGGGGTAGATAACAAAATGTCAAAAGATTTTGATAATGAATTTGGGACTAAATAAAACAGCTTATGAATGAGAGCAGAGGAATAGTGTTTGACATCACTTTCACTTGTAAAACAACATTTGAGACTACATTTCTATTCTCTCTACAAAGTAGATATTGCATTTCAAAATCTGTTTTTAAAAACCAAACCATCTGACTTCCATTTGGAAAGAAATTTTTATATAAGGGATCATTTCAATGGTGTTCATTCACTCACAGTTCATAAGCTGCTAGGTATATGTTCATGCATTAGTCCATGGCATGTACCATGTTAAGAAAATACCATTTCCTGGTGATAGCATATATCCTTACAGAAGCAACTAGAGGACTCAGCACATATAGAAATGTGTGTGTGTGTAGTCATACACATATTTACACGTGTGTACACTCATACACAGAGAATTCATTATGAGGCAGAAATATGACATAGAAGAAAGGAAAATTTTGAGATAAATACTTTAGAGAGTAGGCTGTGCAAAAGCAGAAATCAACATTAATATATTAGGAGACAGGTGTTTGACCAGCACTATGTTATAGATGGAGTCGATTCTCATTACTCTTAAATGTCTATTATAAGGCATATGGGGGCAAAGGAGCATATAAACCACAAGTTGGACCCTGCTGCATCAAACTGATCATTATTTCTTAAATATCTACCTTTATGGAAGCCAAGTGTAGAGGTGTAGGGCGTACTTTTTAGATGGGAAAACTGGGATTCACACACCAGCTCCATCTTTCATTACCTATGAACCCATAGTAAAATCATGTAATCTCTTCTTATATCTTCTTGTCCATAACCTGAGGAATGTGTGTGGCATATGATAAAAGCTTAATAAAGCTTAATAATCATGATGCCACAAGCTGAAATGCTCTTTCCCCTATTACTCTATCTTTTTTATTGTTCTGATCCTTCAAGGCTCACGTCAAATACAAAAGTAATAAACATAATAGCACTTAGAAATTTCACTGAATTCTCCAATTCTGCTCTGCACAACACTGACTGCCCTATCATCTCTGCTCTCGAACACTTTTTTGGAAACATCATGCAGTGGTTATAAATGGTTGAGGCGCCCAAGCAAGTTGGAGTAGATTGGAAGGAACTAGGACCTGGAAAACTTTTTCACAAAGGCCACTCCAAATTCTGATACATCCTTAGATTGGGGTGAGAAAAGAGAAAATTCAGGCTTCTGGATATTTTGATAAAAATTCACAGGATGATTTACAAGACCTCCTCCTCCCAACACCTAACCACTCCATTAACATCACATTTTATTAGAAGAAAATATAACGACTTAACCACTATCCTATCCTTAGCTCTAACCACAGGACCTAAAAACACTAAAAGTATTCAACAGATGTTTGATGACTGACTGAATGAAAATTAGCCTTTGTTCTTCCTTTCTGGAAAACATTTGTAACTTAAAACTGATTTATAGGAGGTAGGTAGGGGGAGTATTTCTTTTGAGGTTTAGGAGCTAGTGTTGCTGTTAGCCTGGCTCAACATTCAAATGTCTGGCTTACCATAGGGAGGAAAATATGTGTTCTGTTCCCCACACACACACACACACACACACACACACATACACAGTGCTGCACATTGAAATTTTCTATTTTGTGATGAATCACCTTAACTTTTTTAATTCTGAAAATGTTATCTAAACATTTCGTAAAAACATTTTGTGAAAAATTGTAAAAACATATTATCTAAAAATAAAACAGCTTAAGAATCTACAGCACAATTTTCAAATTAATATATTAGCTCTATGATATGAATGTATTTAACATTAATCTCTCCTTTGCAATGTTTTGTATATTTCAACATTCCCACAAAAAGGACATATATCTACCGGACAATTTGATAACTAAAATTTCATGTAGTGTGGGGAAAATGACAAACTGTTTAATTCCTATATGATTTTAAAAATAGGCTTTGGTATTTAATGATGCCCACTACTTGGTCCAGGAATAAAAGTCAAAAGAAAGAGAAGATAAAGAGTTAAGAAAATGGGAGGTGAATCAAGCTGAGAAAGAAAGCAAGGAATAGGAAGGGTAGACAGGGAGATTTGTTTTTTTTTCCATCTATATTCTTTAAATCTGTTTACTTGTACTATGTCAATACCATCAAACAGATTTTCAGAAAGTTTTGAAATTTAAAATCATTATTAAGAATTAGTTTAATCTAAGAATTTTTAATAACCAGGTAAAAACACTAATCCCTAGTATTTTCATCAATCCTTATTGAGAAAGCTGTTATAGCAAGATTACTAGCAACTACATTTTTAATTATTCAAGAAAAAGCACATGTTTTGAGACTCAGGAATTTAAAACATGAACTTGCTTTGTTGAATACATTCGAGAGTAAATTAGGCTGAGGCTGACAATTAAAGCATGTTTCTAAATGTAAGGCATACTTAGAGACCCCTGACTTTAGTAATTAAATTCCTCATGGAAATACTTTTATCATCTGTACAATTAAGACACATTCATTTGCACATGTCAGAAAGCCAACTCTAACTTAAGAAATGGAATTTAATGACGTATATAATTGAGAACTCCCATAGGTAATGCTGGTTTAAGGCATGGAGTTTTCAGGAGCTTAATGATATTTTTTTTCTCTTTCCTTTCCTCTTCTCCCATTTCTCTTTTTTATTATTCCTCCCTTCCTCATCTCTTGGCTTTAATTTCTTCTGTGTTGGCCTCATCCTTAGACAGGCTCTCTCTATATAATGAAAATGTTGGCATTAAAATTATAGACTTTAATTCTGAAAAGTGAGCAACCTTAATAGAAAGAGAGCTGCTTTTGGTAGTCCTGCCACAGGTTTCATGGGAGCTGCTGATTTGGATGAGTTATTCACTTAACAATCTCTGAATAAAGCAAACAGTTCTTTAGGTTGTGGTGCTCTGATTGGCCAAGACCAAGTCACTTGTGGAACAAGTAAAAAAAAAAAAGCATGATCAACTCCACCCCAAACCAAGGCACTCTTTAGGCATGGATAAGTAGCAGTACAGTGGGCAGCAGTGCTTCTCAAAATTTAATGTATATTAAATCAAATAGAGACTAGCCTTGTTAAAAATGAGGTGGGACCAAGTTAAGTCGAGGTGGGACCAAGATTCCTGAACTTGTAACAAGATCCCCGGTAATGTCGATGCTGTTGAGTTGGAAACCATACTTTGAAAACCAATGCTAGTTGTTCAAAGATACAAGAAAGACAAAAGCAACAAGCAGATATCAATTAAACTATCCAAATAGATTTAGACAGCTTCTATCATTATGGTTTTAGAAACATATTTTTGATAAAAATATAAATTTTGAATTAAAATAGAGTGTAACAAAAGAACTCTGAAAAGAATTGTCATATAAAATAAAGAGACCAACATGATTTAGGTCTGGGTTTGCACTGACAAATATTTGTACAAATATTATAGATTATAAAATATCCTAGATTATACTATGATTCTACTGTAGTTGCAAATATATATATTTATGTGGGAAAATATAGCTTTAGTTTTTCTACATTTCTTTTTAAATGTCACTGGATAATACGTATTCTACATCTATAATTTCTGCTGAAATAATTCCATACCACAGTACACCAAAGTAGAACAAAAATTTTCAGGTCACAACTGACTGTCCTATTATTTTAAATCATAATTCATAAAACTATTCTTACACATATGAAAAAAATTTAAATGTCCTAATACCAAATAATATTAGATTTAATTCAGATTAGAAGGGCAGGGTTAGAGCGCCCTCCAGTGGCTTTTACCTGGGTTGTTTGCAACTATCCGGTTGCCTGCTAGTTAAAAGAACCCATTGTTTAAATAGAAGATGACCATATGACCAAATACAATAAATTTCTCAGTCACTGCCAAAACTGTCAAACTACAATCAAGAACCTGTGTTGTGCGCCATGTGTAAAATCTTTAAATTTATTGTTATTTCTCCTGACTCTAAACAACCTGGAAGTTCAGCTAATGTTGAAATGCAATTGTTTTGGTTTACCTTTGGCTTGTTCTCATGCTAATAAAGGGATAAATCACAAAGAAAGGAGCTGACATAAGGATTTTGTTTTTAGAAATATAATCTATTAGGGACTGGAAGAATGCAACCAAATTCTATATCTTTTACCTGTATTCTCGATCACTGATTTGACGCTATATAAATATTTACATTTCAAGTAAACATATTTATCTGATCATTTAATGTACCAAGAAGTAAACACATGCTTATAAAAGTTCAGAAAATTCTATAAGAAATGATTAACAAATGTTCTTCTGGGGAATGCAGTTGGGTAGTAGAGGCCTAGTAGGAAGTACTTTATACTTTTTTCGTGTTGCTTGAATTTTACTATTAGCATGTATTAATTTATTTAAATAGTTTTGATGAGTTCCACTACCTTGTCCATCAATTCATTTAACAGGTATTATTAAGAGCCAACATAATGAAAAAGAAACTGTGCTGGAGGCAGGAATGTTGATTGATGACTAGCACTGACTTGGATTCTGTCCTCAGGCAGCTTACAGTCTAACTAGGCAGAGACAATAGACAAATAATTACAAGTGTACTAATTAATGCAAATGAGAAATAAAGGAGCTGGCCAAAGGGAGTTATTCTCAAGAGCATAGTGGTTCTTCTCAGTTTTCAAAATTAAATTATGACTGATGACATTTTCATGTTGTATATTTATTTTACTCTAAATACTTTTTGAAAATTATTTTTAGAAATTTTGTTGTACTTTAAGGAAAGCTCACTATGTGTAATGAGCATATTAACTGAACCTCATTTTTACCTTCTTAAACAAGCTTAGTCTAAAAATTACCTTTTATCTGTGAATTATCATGTATGGTCAATCGAAGGAAACTTTCTAAAACACAACCTCCGCAGTGTCTCAGGTATTTTAATGTTCAGTTCAAGCCTCAGCACCAAAAATTTAATTGCATATACAACAATCAGCCATTGCTCCAACGTGCCTAAAAATACCCACTAATAGTAGTACCACATACCAGATTAGCCATATGTCCTCTTCTGAAATTCATGAGAACAAAATATGAATGTGAGGAAAGGGAATAATCCTCACATTCATAATGTAGTTAAGACATTCCTCAACGGGAAGGCCAACTTTGTCCCCTATTTACTCAGTTACTTATCTTCTCATATGTAAAATATAGATAATACATACTGATAATATGCACTGTAAGAGATTATTTGAGGTCCCATGGGATAACATTATATAAGGCACCTTTTGGTCCAGTATCTGACCTCAAATGAAATTTCTACTGTACTGCTTATGTCAATAACTATTAGAAATATTTTTTCTCTTCTCTTGTGAGCTTGACATTTCATGTTTTTTTTATTATTATAGATATTTTTGAATAGCAAGAGACAAACAATAAAAACACTTCCAAAAAACAATCCATTATTATTATTACTCCTTACAGGCCATGGCACTCTAATTTATTGTAGCCTACAATACAGAGACTCAGAGGCTGCCACAGAATAAACCTGAGGGCATTCTACCACAACAGCTCCAAACATCTTTAAGCTGCCTAGGATGTCAGATGGTTTCAGAAGCACAGGGCTGGAAAAACTGATTTTCAGCTCTTATTTAGCATAGGTGGCATGACCATAAACAACAGCTTAAATTCCTAGCTTTTGGTTTCCCCATCTGTAAAACTCAATGGACTTATTCAGCAGTTAATAACTACGTATTTTGAGAACTAAGTTATGTTTTCCTATGAATAAACATATTCTATTCATTTCCCTTCCCTTTCTTGAACACGCACATTTACTTACTGTTCTGAAAAAAATTAATAACTGGAAAGGATATTTTTTAGATTTTATTGTGATATCTTATGCATGACTATGCTGATCATAATCAGTGTAAATCTGTGTAAGTTTACACTACTTTATTTGTAATATAATAAATCAGTGTTCCACATAACAACAGGATGGTTTTCAGGCTCAACCACAATACTTCATAAGAATAAAATGAATACAAATATTGAGAGGTCACCAAAGGTGGCTTGGAGAGTGGGGAATAAGGCAGGGATGACTATTCTACCAAATACACATGACCCACTTCAGTAGTTTGAAGTTATTTTTAAGTGCCTATCTAGTCATGGATTATACTTGCCAGTCATCCTTTCATTTCACTGGGGCCTTGTGATTAATTCCTGCCAATGGGATATGAGCAGAAGTTATATGACACTTTGGGTCAAGTTAGCTTTGAAGTGGGGACAGTTTTTGTACTTGCTCCTTCCCTCTCTGCCAGCTGAATATCAATGCAAAATGACCTTAGAAGACATGTGTTGATGATGGTAAAACCTCCAATATTCTGGGTCTCTAAATGACTATATGAAGTAGAATGTTCCACCCCATCAACCAAAAGGACCTGCATAGGACTTTATATTAGTGAAAAATGAGCACTGATTGTATTAGAGCGCTGAAATTTGAGAGGTTTGTTAAAACATCAAGCATTACCTAACACAGCAAAGACACACTTTACCCAAGGCTGCTGAAAAAAAAAGAGATAGCTTCACAAGTCATAGGCAATCTAGAATTGCAGAGATTAGGGATAACTTGAGTGTTGGCCTTTAATTCAAATAGTTAAGTCAACCTATACAAACAAACCCAAAGTAAACCAGTTATTTTGAGTCTAAATAAAAAACATAAAAGTTACTATAGAATTTTCCTAAATGTATTAGGGGTTTGTTTCCTGCAGCTAAAAAGATCTATGTACATTTAATATTATCTTTAAATATTGTCATCACCCTTAAAAATCATAGTGATGTTTCAGTGCTAGTAATAAAAAATTTACATGATTATAGAATACATTTATCATTATAGATATAAACCTAAAAACAGCAATTGCTGTTAGGAGTATCATTTTCTAATACCTCTAGAATTATGAAAGAAAAGGTTTAAGAAGGAAAGGCGTTTCATTTGTCACTAAAAAGGAGCTGGCATTTATTACCTGATTTCCAGGGAACTGCTATCTTTCAACAGAACAGCATTTTTAAAGAGCTTTTTCTATCACTAAATTATGTTCATGCTATCAGCTTATGCTTTATGGGGGAAATATTCAGGACCTTAGTAGAGACAGTATGTGCAATAGATTACCTTTTCAGGGGAAAATAGGTCTTGTTAGCAGATTAGTTAGTCCCAAATGCTCCAAGAACATGTGATACAGAGTAAGACACACAAGGCACAGTCACAAAGTTTATGCTCGTGTGTCTATTTGACCAAGCTCTCATTTCTCGAGGCCTTTGTTTGTTATAGTCCCCTTCATGTTCCCTTCCATTTGCCCTTTCCACTATTTGGTAGGAATTTTTAAAAGAGAGATAAAGGCATTATTAAGTGAATTTTGCTGCTCTTTGAACTTTGAGAAAGATCAGAAAGGAGACACAATATATCTGTATATCAGAAAGTAGAAAAAGAACCTATAAGGGTTTGAAGTTTTACACTACTTATAACCTAACAAGTTAGCCTGTCACAGTTTCATGGATGCTGGCAAAAGACACAAGACACCTGGGTCAGAGACCAAGGATCTTGTTACTCACACCAATTTCAGTAGCCAGAGTATCAGTATTTATCATGCTTCTTCCTTCGACCTAATTCCCATAATAATGTGAAAAGGATCAGTTAACACTGGCACACACAATGGACTTATCTTATAAGAGAGGAACTCTGAGCTTAGGGAATTTGAATCTTTTATAAGGGACAGCATGCCTGTCCTTTGCTCTGGAAGATAACACTACCTCTGTATTCCAAGGCTGTAAGCAAGCCTATTTCTGTTCCAGACAAAGACACCATTCTGTCTTCCAAGGCTGTTTACTATATAAACATCCTTGAAAAGGAAATAGTTTAGAACAAAAGAGGGTAAAGGTCTCACTCGCAAGATGTATGAAAGTACAAGAAACTCAAAGAGATGCAAATTTTCTTTCTCCCTCTCCTTAGTATGTATATATAAATATACACATATATGTATATATTCTCTATTATATGCACACACACAGTAAGGCACAGCAAGATTAACTACTATATAAAATAGGGCTTAATACTTATTTTTGATTGAATTAATTAATCAACTAGAGATTTAATTGAATACATAAAATATATAACCTAGTATGTAAGTATATAGTAATATAAATATATAAAACATAAATATCTAATTTATTATATAAATTTATATTTAATATATAAGTACATACAGTTACGGGTCACTTAACAACAGGGATACATTCTAAGAAATGCATCATCAGGTAATTTCATAGTTGTGTGAATGCTTAGGGACCATGATAAACAAAACAACATGACATTAAATGAAGCACAAAAGAAAATGATTCAATCAAGAGACACAGTCGACATTAAATGTATGAGGCTGCTGTTGGCTTAACAGCAAACTTTTTTTATAAGTAGAAAGAGAACACTAAAATAGTGATAAAAAGTATATTAAATACATAAACTAGTAGCATAGCTGTTTATTATCATATCAAGTAGTATGTACTATACATAATTGTATGTGTTATACTTTTATATGACTTGGCAATGCAATAGTTTTGTTTATACCAGCACCATCACAAACTTGATTAATGCCTTGTGCTACAATGTAGACTGCTAGAGCTACTACCCCAAAATAGGAATTTTTCAGCTCCTTTAGGATCTTATGGGACTACAGTTTTCTATGTGGTCCTTCAATGATTGAAACATCATTATGTGGCATATGACTATATTTAAATAAATTGATTGGTAAATAGTTACTTCAATTAACCAGAAATAAGTATTAAACCCAATGCTACATAATTAACTTTGCTGTGCCTTAGTTACCTCACCTGTAAGACTGTGATAATAAAAGTAGCCACTAATTGCATTATTTTGAAGTTTAAATGATACAATGCATGTAATAAACCCCAAATTGTAGTTGGTTTATATGCATCGGTTTAAAAAATGTTAGTGCTTATTCTTTTGTTATATTAATGTCTATATTTTATTATGTTTTCCAAATCATCTGTTGGTTACTACTTATTTTACTAGGTAGTTATAATAGCTATATAACTGTACAGACATATGTATGCATATATATAATGCTTTATACGTTATAAATATATTTTACCTATAATTCTATTCACTTTTAACTAGACTAGAATGCTTTTCTTTGGAATTATTTTATTATTATTGATTCGAGCAGACTCAAGTAGAA
>NW_006494614.1:17596215-17624980 GCF_000325575.1 Pteropus alecto | reverse complement strand
CCTCTAGGAACAGGACAGAAAGTGGCATAATTCTCTTCTTTGTAGATAAAAACCTTTTAGTAAACTGTGACCTATCAGGCTATAGAAAAAGAAACAGATGCAGTTTGCAAAGGAAACTGAAAGAAAGGACTCATTAAAAGCACTATGACTTTCTCTTCAAAGAGTATTCATAGAGAGCCTGTTAAAAGGGATTGAAATCTTCCATTACTATGGGAGAATACACATCAGGAGAAAGATTCCCTGCCCCTCCCTTTATACTTGCGTCTACTAAGAATCTCTTTTTTAATAGCAGGACTAAGTTGATCTACAAAACATATGCTACTATTTATGGCATTTTGCTAGTTTATCACTGGTCTCTGATCATTTTGCACTTTTCAGGACATGAAAACTTATGAGGAAAGGGAGCTCAGGAAATAATGAATTGATGCAATTAGTACTTTGTGTATAGGATAGGGGCAGGGAGGAGACAGGAATAAAAGCAGTAGGGTAAAACTTATTGGATTTATTCTTTTGTTAAATATTCTGCATGAAAAAATTCTCCTTGGTCTTTAAAATCGGCCTCAGTAGCCAGCCTAAACTGAATTTAAACAATAAAACTAACTTGCTGAATTTATTTAGGTAAAGTCAGAATGGCTACTAATTTCCCCAGGTTATTTACCCTGTGCTAAGAGCACTAGATGACCAAAATAAGTGAATGTGCAGCTGCCTGTTAATAATGAAAAGCACATCACCACTATTGCCTACTAATTACCAGCCCAGGAGTTTAATTAAGATCTAATCACTCATTTTAGTACTATATTGCCTTAATTCTCCTGCAAAAGAGGTCAATCCATAGATATAGTAAATGGTGGGTCAGTCAACACCTGGCCCTAGAATGTACCTTTTGGGGAACTTTCAGAGTCTACATCATGGATTTACTAATGTACTTTTCTATTACCTTTCACAAATAGCATTTTTGTTGAAATAAAGTCCATATGTCTCCCAGTGCTTCTATTCAATCTTCATTTAAATGAATAAAACACTTTTTTAGAATGACACATTTGTACGATTTGAAAGCACAGAAATTTGCAGATAAAAATAGTTAACTGTTGACTTTTTTTCTTTAATTCATGGGTTAGTCCCAACAACTCAAGATGATTACTATTTTCTGAAACCCACAACAAAAAGAAAATCCTGCAACAGATTTTACCTGCTGGATTATACAAATCTATATTGTTCCAATATAAAATATGTCACCAATAGGAAAAAAAGAATGTCAGGCAGCACTAGAAAAACAACAGAAGCAAAGAAATAGTCTCCTCCCTCACCTTGATTCCCATTCATATTATCCACATGAAGCAGCAGGAAACACCCTTTAAAACTGCCATCTCCCTATTTCATAAAGTACCTTCTTGAAGCAGTGTTAAATCGTATGTATGTTAACTTACTTTAATAGTGTTACATGGATGTACTATAAGAGTGAGGCTATTTCTCTTCCTGCTTGGGAGAATTTAGTCTGAGATATGTATTCATCAAACTATATCGCTTGTCAGTGATCTTGACATAAGTTCATACAGCTCCCACCTACTTAACTCTAACCAGTATACGTTTCCAATATTTACTGAGAACCTGTACAACTAGTAGTTATCATAGCCTTGATATACATGTGCAGTTTGATGCCCAAAGGGTCTTGGGGTTGCAAGTTATTTTAGTAAAAGTTAGTAATCTAAATTTAATAAATATTAGTAATTAGTAAACTAGTTACATTCCTATCAAGATCACTAACAGCTAATGTTTCAATGCAGATGTGAAAATTTATTAAAGAAAGGGCTTAGTCACTTCGGAGGCCCATAGGGCCTAAGAACAATGGTCATAGTCTCATATAATCTCACAAAAAAAAGGAGAATAATTTATATGACTGCGTCAGAGCTCTGGTAAATTTTTTAAATCTGATTAGTTTCATCAAAAAAACAATATACACATACACACACACACACACACATATACACACATGCACGTGAGTTTAAATTTTCATTTTGCCAAAACTCCCATACGGTCATGTCAGATGATGAAATTTAGTATACAGCATTTACACATAGCTTGAAAAAAATATTTGAACTAAATTATTTTATAAAAATGCCAGAGGCATTTTTCTAGAGTTTTTTATTTCTAGAGTATAAGACACTAATTTTGATGTATAACACAATTCTGCAAAGCTTCAGAATGAAGTACCAATTTTCTCTAAAATAAAATTTATTTCATCCTAATAAAGTTGTATTTACTTTTCCTGTGACTGAGAATCAATTCAAGATGTAAATGTCTCCTTTCATTAAATATCATAGGTTGATAAGTCTTTTTGTTTTTGTTCATATTGAGGAATATAGTATAATCTTTCCCATTGACAGATTTTCAAGTATATAAAAGACTTTCTTTACTTATTTGTAGATCAGTCTCCACAGTGGATTGAATAATGGCTCCCCCAAAAAGATAAGTTCACTAGAACCTGCAACAATGACTTTATTTGGCAAAAGGTCCTTTCAGGTGTAATTAAGTTAAAGATCTCAAGATGAGATCACTCTAGATTAGGGTGGCCATAAATCCAATGACTGTCCTTATATGGAGGACATAGAGACACACATACAGAAAAAGACCATATGAAAATGAACACAGTGGTTAAAGTCATAGTGCGATAAGTTAAGGAATGCTTGGAGCCACAAGGAGCTGGAAGAGGAAAGGAAGGATTGCCCCCTAGAGCCTTTGGAGGGAGGGCAGCCTGCCAACACCTTGATTTCAAACTTCTGGCCTCAAGAACTATAAGAGAATAAATTTGTTGTTTTAAGCCATGATGTGCATGGTAATTTATTATGGTAGGCCTAGGAAAAGAATTGAGTCTCCTCGAAGTTCTGTCCTTCAGGCCAAATCTTTGAAGCTAGTTATGTGAGAAAAGCTATCCTGCATTACAATCACATATTTTGGGAGGCTAGGCCAGAGCCTAAAGAATGCCAGCTCCTAGGCCGGGCACTTACTCACTAGATGATTTCTACTATTTTTATGTCATGTATTTTTTTAGTGATGAAAATTTTTAAATTCTATATTAAAATCCCTTCTTTTCTTTTTACTGAATAAATGAGTCCTTTTTGGGAAAGTGATAAAAAAAACACACAAAATTACATCACCACAATGGTATGAAAATATTTATAAATAAGATGACTAAAAAAACGCAATAATGTATACATACAAAAAGAAGAGGATATGGCCAGGAATCACTTTTCCCTTGATTTGAGGTCTAGTTAATGAGAAAGTATACAAAGAAAATTCTTCACATTATGACAAATACTATTTAATCACATTTTTATCTCTGAGTATCTTTAAAGCCCTTTAAATATGAGAAGAGACAAGCTATGAACTTCTCAGAGAGAATTCCTTTTCTGCTTTGGGGGAAAAAAAAAAAACCAGCCACTTAAATATGACCTATACTTATATAGTTAGGAAAATTAGTGTTAGTTCGTCTTCTCAAACTTGGATCAGCTAAAGTAGAATGAATTTTCTAGGATGGCGGGAGGGCCACACACCTTGGTGGTTTGGAGGAGCAACTGCACTGCCATGTCCTGAAGCTCTTGCCATGGCCCCTGAGCTTGAAGGTAGATAGCAGCTATGCCCCTGATATTTAGGATAAGACCCACCATTGACATTTGCAAGACCCAAGGTAATAATCCAAATGAAAACTCACAGACCTACATCTATTTATTTTAGAGGTATAAATCAAGCTAACAAATTCAATCTGAATTCTCTTCCCAGTAGTTTCTCTTCAGGACGGGACTGTGAACTGCAAGGAGCTCCAGTGGGTTAGTTTGGCAAGTTTACAGGGTCCAGATCTACAAACATCATTAGACCTTCCTGCTGTCCTTTTCTTCTCTGAACTGAAGGAACTGAAGTCTAGAAAGTCCCCTCCTAGTTTCCATTTCAGTTCATGACTGTCCAGTTTAACTTTCTGTTGTTTTGGATCATATCTTTTTCTGCATTCCAACATACAGCCACTAGTATCATCTGCATCCAGTTGCTATTACTATTTGGCCCCCTCTCATGCATATTTTGGAATGCATTAGAATTTCTTGTTACCTCGTTTTATAGTAGATGTTGTCCACAGGTTTTTTGCTTGTTTGCTTCTGTATATAGTTGTTCTATCAGTTTTTGCAGGGGGGATTTGGAAATACAAAAAGACTACCCAGGAGATTCCCTTATTTGAGAACGACCTATCAGAACCTCATCTACTTCATCTATAAACTAGGGATAACAACAGCATTTATCTTATAGGATTGAGATAAAAATAAAATAACATGAGACATGTCCATTTTAAAACACTGGCCCAATATTAGAACATGAAAATATTAACTTTTATTTTTAGCTATTAGGTTCAAGCTTCTTTAAAACCTTCTAGATTCTTTTTTACCCTAAAATTCCAAAGTAGCTTTTCTTATGTGTTTGCAGAACACATAGCAGATAAGAAACAGAAAATGAACAGGTGGTGGGAGGCAACATCATTCACAACTGCAATTACATCAGAATGGTTCTTGACAGCCTGATGTTTGAAGGAAGGCACAGAAAGAAGAAGAGATAAAGAACTCTATTACTCCCCACTACGATAATGGGCACTTACACTTTTCGCATAGATTACAGTGTTGTTAGGTAATAGCTAGAAAAATATTTAAAGTTTTTTTTACATAAAAACCTCAGAAGTTAACTCCATTAAAAGTTTCAAAAAAAAAAAAAAACTTGACCATAAAACATATTTTATTAGGAAAACAGTTACCTTGTCATTCTTCCTTAGGTTAAATAAATGGCTAGATATAGGTGATGGATAGAGATATTAACATAGATACAGGTGTGGATATGTATATACACATATTTATACACATAGATATATATACATACATATATATACACATACATATATATATCTCACTAGAGAAATAATCCATCAAAATTATTTTGTTATTCAAAGTTATAAAGACAAATCATGTGCCATTAGTCACATAGGCCATCTCTCCTACTACAGTGCAGAAAACCCAGTGTAATAAGTGATGTTTATTCATCTATCTCTAGCAGCATTTTTTAAGGGAGTGTAAATTCTGTATCAATTTTTAGGTATTTGCAAAATTTAGTAGTTTGGTAATATGGCCATATTAACCCCAAATGAAAAAACTGATTCAAACAGATTCATTAAAATTAATTCCAAAGTTGTTTTCACCATACCTACAATATATTGTCACTTTAATGATCTCTCAACATAATCTTGGGATTGATTGCCTTTTGACCTCTCTTTTAATTTCCCTGGAGTACAAATAACTGAATGGTAGAAGCTGCTATCTGTGTCTTGGTTACGACTGGAGCCAGAACACTAAAGATTGGTGTCTCATATTAAAACCATTAGTAAAAGTTACCTAATGCTCAATCTTCTGGCTGTCTTGGTGATTCTGAATGACATATCCCAATGTTCCCTTCTGTTAAGAGTGACTGGCTCACTTCATAGAAAGATCTTAAGACTCTCACAGCAACATGAGTGGTACAGTGAGGAAATCAGATGAGCCAAAGGGCTGCTAGGAGAAAAGACTGGCCACCTGACACTTGTATATAATCTGATGGGCTAGAAAGCAGCACTTTGCTGCGAACAGGAATTAAGGAAGGAAAGAAAAGAATGGACAGTTGAAGCTTCATGCTCCTTGGACTGTGGGCAGCAGTTACTACTCTTAACAACATCCCTTACTTTTGCATTGTTTCCTTTCTTCTTTTGATTCACTTTGATTGTTGTCCTAACCTCTCGGGCTACTCCTTCTCTGCATTACTTTTTTCTTTTTAGCCATGATTCTCTTCTCTTTTCTCTCTGTTTTCACTTTCTCTCTTATGAACACACCATTCATTATGGTGCTTTAATATGATTTTTTTTTAAAAAAAAAACAGTGTGTTAATGCCTTTTATTTTTAAAATATTTAACATTCCCACTTTTGACTGAGTGATTTCAAATTATCATTTTAATGAGGGGATGACAACATTGATAAATTTGAATTAAGACGTAGTCTACATAAAAGTTCACAAAGTAGTACTACCCATGAAATATTAAAAAGTCTACAAATAGATAAAATAAAGAGACAATATATTACAAAAACAGGAAAAGACCTGAATAAGTCTTTTAAAGAGAAGAGATTTCAATGGTCAATAAATGCAAAAAAGTTACTGCCCCTCAGTAACAAAAGTAAATTAAAATTACAATGATTTTGAAAGAGCAATACTTATCCACCAGATTAGTGTGTGTGTGTGTGTGTGTGTGTGTATGTGTGTATTTAAATAAGGAATTAATGGGGAATCAGGAATAAAAATCTTCAAACTACTTTCCCAAGTGGCAAAATCCCTAACACTTCCTTCTGCAAGTTTGTGAGTTGTCATTGCACCACATCCTACCAACCCTTGGTATATTAAATGTTTGAATTTTTACTACTCTTAATGAACAATGCACTTATGTAGTCCTCTTCTCTTGAATTTGGGCTATCTTTCACCCACAGAATAAGATGAAAATGATACTGCATGATTTCTTATGTTACTCACTCCAGGAAAAGCCAATTATCATGTAAGAAGTCTGACTACACTGAGGCCACCTCTACCTGGATATCCTGTTGTTTTTTACCCAAATGTGTCCAAAATGAACACATCCCCTGCCTCTGAAATTGGCTCCTGTTCCTAAATTAATATTTCTGCTAATGTCACAGTGAGCCTGACTCATCTTATAGTCACTCTTAGTTATATTCATTTAATTAGATATTACTTCCTATAAATTAAAGCTTTCATCTATTTATTTATTCACTCACTCATTCTTTCAATAAATAATCAGTCCTTACTAAGTCGTGGGCACTAAACTAGGTGTTGAGCTACAGTGGTGACCAACTGGACATGTTTCCTACCATCATAGGGCTTTCCACAACATTCTTGCAATAGCTTTTCCCATTTCATTTCTACTATCTTCACCTTCTTTCTAGGCTTTATTTCTTCTCACTTGAACTAATGGTCAATTCCTCTACCAAGAGACAGGTTTTTCTGCCTCTTGTTTTCACTTGTCCAGCTTAGTCATGCTGACAGATTGATCCTTGTACTTATTACTGTGTTCCTTAGAAAAAATGATTCACTGATCTAGTACTGATCTGAGTTCTCTTTCCAGAACTTAAATGCAACATTTAATGCAACATTTCCATAGCAACATCCCTACTTATTGATTCCTACTCATCATTCAAGGCATATCTCTAATGTCACCATCAATCTTCCGTGAAACCTTTTCTGTGTGTATATATCCTTTTGTTCTATTTCGAAATCAGTTTATTGAAGAGAGGAGCACTATATATTTTGCCATGTATTATAGTTATATGAAATGAGTATCTGCCTTCCCTAAACCATAGATTTAATAATCTTCTACCTGAAACAGCCTTTCTTTCAATTGTTTGACTTACTTGACCCCAATGCAACATAGTTCATTTTCATAGTCTATTTTCAATTTAGCAGGGTTTATAACACATAAATGCATTTCATCAACGTTAAACTTCTGTCCCTGAAAGGTAACACACTTACAATTGTAGCTGCTATGAATGCAGAGAAATGAAAAGGATCTGATGTCTCAGAAATTTCTATGTGAGTCTATATTAATAACCCTGAAAATCGATAAGGAAGATAAAAGCTAATTCTAATATTCTTTTTCAATTTGTTCTAAAAGAAAGATGACAAGGCTAAAGAACATGGTCCTTGCTGCCTCACAGACACGCAGAGCCATGTAACAGGCTTTTAAAGAATTAAGCTTCTTGTTGCTCTGGAAACATTTTCTTCAAATATTTCCCATGAAACCTGTTTAATGAACTATTGTTTAGTTACGGTATTTTCAAAGTATTTTCTAACATTAAAAGCAGTTTATATTTTTATGTGGCACTCATTCTTATTTTCAGAATACTTTTTGTTTGTTTGTTTTTTTAAACCTTTGTATATAATTATGCCTTAGAAAAAGAAATTCTGAAGCATTTGACTGATTTTTTGGCCACACAAATCCTTTCTGGTATGGTCGCTCTAACATTAAAAGCTGCACAGATTTTCATATGGGAGTCTTTTTTACAGAATTTTTGTTCAAACTTCGGTATATAATTACACCTTAAAAACATAAACACCAATGATTTGACTCATTTTTTTAGCCACACACATCTAATAAATGAACCTGAGAAAGTAAGGCTGGTGAAGCAAAGCCTGTTCACCTTAAAGACTGTGGTGCTCCACAGCGAACTTAGGGGAAAAGAATTACAGAGACAATTAAAAACTTTCTCTGCTTTCTAAGAATTCTGCATTTATTGCTTCCATAGTTTGAAGAGCAAAAAGCAATCTTTTAAAAAAATATCTTTACCCTAATTCTAAACAGCCACATTTCTTTATAGAATACAACTATCAGAGATGCTATTAAGTGTGTATGTGGTAGGGGGCTGCCTGACATAGAGATAACACAAGGCTTAAAAGAGAGACCTTTATACTTCACTATAGGAATTGGGAAAACTGAGGTGGTTTACTTAACCTCTGTGAAGCTGCCTCAGCTCCCCACACCCCTGCAAAATGGGGCTAATAATCCCTCACTTTAGAAGTCAGATAAGAATTAAATAAAACCATCAAGGAGGGGGCAGCTGATCCTATGATAACAGTTGCAACAATAGTAATAGGACCAAAGATTCCTAACATTCAAAGGGATGGGGTATGATTAATCATGGGAAAAGGTTATTTTCTATTTTATTATTCAGAAACACATAAGGAAAGGGAATTATACTCATGTTTCTTAAAGCTGTAAGTCATGTGATGTCTGTGAAGGCAACAGCAGAATTGCTGTGTATTGACACCACCGAGTCCTGTTCCCTGAAACCATGCCATTGGTTTATCCTCATAGGTTAGGGTTCAGGCAAACAACAGTCTCTGGATAGCTAATCACCAGGGTTGAACTGAATGATCTTTCTTGTTATATTCTGATCATTTAACTGAATAGAAACAGTCAAAAACTTGGTCTACAGAGTACACTTACAGCAGCAGTCCCCAACTTTTTGGCACCAGAGATAGGTGCTCCTATGAGAATCTAATGCCTGATGATCTGAGGTAGAGCTGAGGCGTTGATGCTAGCGCTGAGGAGCCGCTGCAAAAACAGATGAAACTTTGCTCACTCACTGGCTGCTCACCTGCCTCTGTGTGGCCCAGTTCCTGACAGGCCACAGACCAGTACTGGTCCTTGGCCTGGGGGTTGGGGACCCACGACTTAGAGAATTCTATTAGCTAACTTGTAAGTTGTGCTTTCTACCCTCATAAATGTAAATGAATTACTGAAAAACAGACTTCAGATATGTATGCACTATGAATCAAGTAGGAATGTGAGTGGTAGGTAAAGCTGAAATATTTCTATTTGATATATATTATTCTGGCCTAGTGGTTTCAGTTTAATTTTCCTATTGATGAAGCCACTAACTCTCCAAATGGCTTCACTTGGTATTTCGTGGGCTGGGAATATATGTAAGAACTGTAGAGATGGCATTGTACTAACACTGAAGAGTCACTGTTCCTTCACTGGGCCATAAGCAAGCCACATGTAGTACATTCATCTCTTAATAGCCACTATTTAGGTTATTAGCATCCTGACATCTATCAAGAAAGGCTGACTCTTCCCTGGAATTTAGGGTGAACCCGAAGGTCAGGAATCTACAGAAAAAGTAACTGTCACTGTGGCACAGAAAGTGTGTATGGGATTTTTAGAGAATTTCCTTACCATTAAACAAAATAAAATTCTTTTAGACATGGAGGAATTAGTATTTATAAGAAGTTGTCTGGCTCCTGTGTTTTCCATAAATTATAGTAATGACCAAATTTTGGAGTGTGACAGGCTTGTTATTTAATAAGAGGATGAGTAGGATATGATAGAGCAGAATGAATACAGTGTCAACAGTAATGACACCACCGTCACAATAATATTTGCCCGTATTAGTAAACAGAGTGAAATTTCAGGAAAATCATGCATACATCTTATAGATGGAGAAGGAGGAAGAAATCAGGGAGTTTTTCTCAGAGGAGGCAACAGCTGACCCATGATGAAAGGAAGCAAAGCCATTATGCTTTTGACCAATCCTAAAATAACTTTTCTTGCTCGTTGTTTTTTATGTTTCCATCCAGGCCTATGTAAAACCTGCATTTTCCTTTTCACAAGCTTTTATATTCCTCTCACTTCCTCTTCAGCCTTAAGGCAGCGATGAGTAGTAGAAGGTTCCTTGAGTGACTGCATTATTGTTACCTCTGTTTTTTTGTTTGTTGGTTTGTTTTGTTTTATCTTAAATGCCTATAGCACCTGGTATTCCTATATTGTTACCTCCTTGGAGCTCTTCCTACTTCAAGCACTATTTCCTCAATTAGTATTTCTGCTAAGTGGACTCTGGTAAACTACACTTTGATAAACAGTAAGCCCCTACTCTTCTCTCTTTCGTCTCCTGGCAGGTCCCGAAAAGTCTTCCTCTAATCCACTTTTTATATCAAGTTGGAAGCTTCTTAGAATTCTACTGAAATATCTTTTATAAGTATCTCCCTACCATAGGCTGCAAACACCCCAGAGAGCAACGAATTACCTGCTGTAGATGGTGCATCCAGGCTGAAAGAAATGAACTGAAATTCCAACAGGAGAGGCTGATACTTTTTTGCCTTCTATTAACCTTTTATATTTCATCTTTAGCTAACACTCACATTCCTATACAGCCAGGCCATATATGACAATAGAACTTGGACTCACAACCTCTGCAGCAACCAGTCAAGGAAACTAAACTACAACCTCTGCAGCATTTGGCCCAAAGCAGTCAAACTTTGGTCAATAATTGCAATCTTCTCCCAATTTTGTCACCTTTCTCCCACACTTCAACTCAGAACCAATCAGAGAAAGCCAAATATGCTTATCAGACAATTGCATAGGATTACTGCCTTGTTAGCCCACCTCCAACTTCCCTTGCTAACAACCTCCAGTAAGAGCATTCCTAAAGCCTTTTTTTTCTCCCCAGCTGTAAAGCTTTTCAACTCCCTTGACTGCCTGCCTTTGAGCCACTGCCAAATGCAAGTGATACTGACTGACTCCTTTGCTAGCGCAAATCTGTAGAAATAGTTCTCTTTGTATTCATTTGGGTGCACTTTGTATATTTTTATAGTACCGTGGTGTATATTTAAATTTACTCCTATAAAACTTAACAATAGCTACATTTTTCCCCTCAGAGAATCAAATCATTCATTGACTTAATCTTGATATTCATTAAGCATCTCCCACATAATACTGTGATGGCTCCTCCAGGGTTTTAAACAAAACTAATTTATGTAAAACTATAAATTATGTAGAACTATGTGGAATACCTTGGCCTTATGTGGAAGACATGACATAGAATATGAAAAACTAAGTAAAAAGTCAGCAATTCAAGACAAACTAAAAATAGTATTACATAGATGTAAAATCAGTGATCTAGGCAATAAATGTGCTACTTCCAGAAAGCAGGTATCACCTATGCTTAGCTGAGGTCTAGGAAGGTTTCGAGCAGGAAATTAGATTTGAACTGGGACTTGCAGGGAGGTTATAAATTTAGGGTGGCAGCAGGAAGTGAAGATAATCCAGATAGGGAAACATCTATTAGTAATGTCCAGGGCAGAAATGTACAAAACTCAAGAGGAAAGCAGGTAATGACTGCAAGAGGAACCTGTTGGGAGTAGAATGGAATACAAGGAAATTGTGGCAATTAAAATTATAAAATCATTCACAAAAATGTGAACTTTATCCTGAGGAGCTCCTGAATGTTTATGATCAGTGGCGTAATATATGCAGATATAATTTCAAATTTAGAAAGCCTTTCCTCCAGATTTATGTTAACTTCTCAGTGTGGGCTGGGAAACATTCCTCCCCTACCCCATACTTATAATTTATAAGAGTAAAAGGATCACTTCTGATGTAACTAACTATAAATAGTTTAAATTATCTAAGGATTTCTAAATACTAAAATCATGGTCTCTATTTAATTTTCTTGGGACATCTCCTTCTGATACTTTAAAGGCACACAGAGAGGAACACTTTGGAGAGCAGAAAGAAATTATGACTATTTTATTTAAGTTCTCACTGGATTTTATTTGAAGGCCCATACTCAGCAAAGCCACCATTAAGAATTTTGCCATGCTAAGGATTATAAACTAATATCCTGCAAAGTTCTCCAGTGGTTAATTATCACAAACAACTCTAAACAAAAATGTACAGCACAAAAGTTTACAAACAACCTTTGGTTTCGATTGATAGTATTTGTTATTTTTCTGAAGTAGAAATGCCATCCTTTCCAATAATTTTTAAGGTGAATTTTAACTTGTTAGTAGTAGGTACAATATGGTTAAAATACTTCAGGCAAAGCAATCTGAATCTTAGAGCAAGGAGGAAAAGGGCATCTTTTTGGGTACTCACTAGCTCACCAATCTCTGAACACTGGTCTGAAGCCCTTTGTGGCCAAAATCTCCTTCCCTCATCAACCGTTCTCCACCATCACAGCTAAGTCTCCTAGGCTTGCTTTATTAGATGTTAGAATCTCTATTTTGATGCATTTTATCTTTTAAAATTGGTTTTTAAGTGTAGTCACATTATATGTTCGAGGTTTGATTTCAGTGGACTATCAAGTGCATGTATCAAACTGCTCTCCAGATATTCAATTTGAGAAATGTAGAAAAAATTATATTATCCCTGTGTAAAACCTATTTTGTTACCCTTTGGCCCCCTTCCTGTCTTTCCAGGGCCCAAGCAGATACTGAAGATATTTAACTCAGTTCATATGTAACTCATTATTAAGAGAATGATTCTTTCTGCATCTAATATGAGATTTGATAAAAAGTACATCTTTGGTGTTGAATCAATCCAGACAACTATTTTGAAGCTAATATCTAGAAGAATCAGGGTTCATGAGTCCTCCCCTGAGAAGGGGAAGGTGTCTCTTAAAAAGGGGAAATTTTTCCTTATTGATCACAAGAAGGGTGACTATGAGTTATCCTAAAAGTCTAAAACATTGGCTCTATGCCCATTTAGGAGCTGAAGGCAAATTATATAAACTCGAAAAGCCACTTTGGACATTCTATGCAACACTCATCCCACAAACATATTATGGCTTGAAATACATTAGTCAAATTTGGTTCAAATATTGGGTCTCTTTGTAGATTCTTCTGGAATCTCCATATGCTTAAGTGGCCAAGAGTAAGGGTACCATCTTCCCTTGAATGATTATGAATTATTGAAATAAAAGCTATGAGTTTTATAGTGAATTTTTCCTAATAGTTATTAAATATCAATAAGCTGAATACCTCTTCTCCGTGGAGGGAAATACAGTTTGACAAAAGAGAGATAAATACAAAAAAGCATTTTTTGTATTTTTGTATTGCATGGTTGGGGAAATAAACTAGTCATAGTCAAAGTCTTGTCAATACAAGTCAAAGTCTTGTATTGACAAGACTTTGCATTCAAAAATTAATAGGTAATTAACACACATTTTTAGATAAAATGATCACACATGATTAATACAGAAAATTTTAAAAAAGCAAAGAAATGAACAAAATTTAAAGATAGTAATGTAAGAAGAGGATTAAAGTTGAAAAGATTTAAACTACATATTCCCTCAGATATCTATAATGAAAAGTCCTAAAGAGAGGGGAAAGGTCAGCAGAGTGGAGGACCTGCTACGGCTTAGTCAAAGACTGAAAGTAAAAACTTAGCAAATCATAGGAGGTAAATAGTTCCAGAAAGATAAAGTTTCAGAAGTAAGACACCTGAGGAGAAAAAGATAGAAGGAACAGAAAAAGCAAGCAGGCATATTCACAGATAGAAAATTATGTCTGTATAGAAGGAAGAATCCATTAAGAATTTTGAAAACCCAAAATGATTTTACCTGCAGGTTGGCAGGAATTCAGCAGCCCAGTAAACTGGCCCTTTTAATAACAATTCTCCTCATATCCTAGGTGCTTATCATATGGTGAAAATAGAAACCAGACTAATACAAATTCAGCATTGTTTTGCTAATGTGGACACCAGAGGAAGTCTTATTTCATCCACAAAAAAATGTGAAATACATGGAACCGCAGAATCCCAGGGTTGGAAGCATCTGAAAGGTGTCAGTTGTTTGAATCTCATATATAATAAATTATCTTCCAAAAGTTCATTACCTTCTAAGGCAGTTAATTCTGATCAGAACACTATCAGATAAATCTCTTTGTATTGAACTGGATTCTATCTCTATACACCCATGACTCACTGGTCCTAACTCTAGAACCACTTGTAGTCTGGAGGCTTCTACAACAGATCCAGCTACTGTGCTATCGTGTGGTTTACGTCAGGCTAACATACAGACAAATCTTCTAACCAGTGCCCATAAGATTCAGTTTTAAAACTCTGCTACCAGCATGAGAGCTCTTCTTTGAGCATGTATGTTCCACTTAATCTAAAATTCTTAGTATAATCTCATTAGCCTTCCTGCAACTAATATTTTATGAATATGGTATAAAGTGGTTCAGTTTTGTAGTGAGCCATATCACGTTGACACTGAATCGATTCAAATTAAATATGTACAGCTGTTAAGCCACATTTACTTGATCCCAGATATACATAATTTTGTTTGATCTTAATTTGATCTTAATTTTGTTTGATCTTACATCAGACGATGTATTATTTTATTATTTTGTCGTTCTGTTTGTATCTTTTTGGCTCCTCATTCGGTCACTAAATTACATATCTTGTTCAGCAGTGTCTTCATCACATTATTTAATAACGTGATATATGTCATTAAGAGATCAAAACAGGGCAACATATTTTTAAGTTGTTCCTTCAGTAAATTATCTTCAAACTACACAATGTGAGTGAGCAATGTTTCTGCAAAGAATTCTAATAAATATATTTATTGATGATTTTTTAGCTTGTTTACTATATTTTACTACTTTAAATAATATCAATGAACATCCTTGTGTGCATATCTGTGCACAACTTTAGAGACTATTCCTGCAGGAAATTTTTCTAGAAGGGGAATTTATGAGCACCTGTCTTTTACATGTTTTCAGATTTTACCAGATTTACCATAAAATGTTGTATACTTATACTTAAAATGATACTGTGTGAGTTGGTGGGAGGATAAACTGAGTACAATATGCAATCCATCTAAAATATTTAATAATTCTCTTTAGAATTTTTTTCTTAGTTTGAAATAAAATCACTGATCACAGTTTTCAGAACCCACTCCTAATGTTTTCAGAAAAATTGGAAAACTTTATTTTCCTAGCTTGTATTTCCATTCTCTCTCCTCTTCCCACAATCCTTCCAATTCCACTGAGAGCAGATTTGTCTTTGTGCCTGTGTCCTTTAGTTCTCAGTTCTGACCCTTCTGCAACATTAATGAAAAACCTGGAATGCTTACCAACCCTCTTTAATCTGGGGGATTAAACTCCAAACTTTCTTCCTTTCACTAGAAAGCTGTTAACATCTTTGTTTAACCTTTCAACCTTCTAGGTATTGTTTTCCCTCTGAGCTCTTTGGAGTCTCATGGCTCATGAGTGTATCAAGGATGGATGGAGAGTTAGAATAAAAAATTTTAGGCGTTCCTGGCTGTGATCCCCCTTTCTGGGATACCACCTCCCTAATTCTCTAGCCTATATAACGGTCCTGAAATCCAGATATGACTCTTCAACCCAATAAAACTGTGATTTTGTGCTTGAGTTTTATCTTTGGTTTGCTCTGGGGGCTGGCAAGTGCCCCAAGAAAAAAATCAACATGGACCGTTTTAGGGTCATATCGTTTCTAGCTTCTACTTGCACTATTCTTTAAATAGTTCCTCTTAAATATTTTGTTCAGAGTTTATTATTGTTACTGGAAGTAGGGTTAGTCTTATCAAGCCACTCTACCATTACCAGAAGCCAGAACTTGGTATATGACCTTTTAAAAATGTCAGTATCCCAGAATTTTTAGGAGTCAGGTAAAATCCTGGTTGTTTATGGGAATACTGCAATAATTTTTGCTAAATTTTAGTAAGTGAGGAAACCAGTAATACTCAAGAGTTGAAACTTTGAAATAAGTTGGTCCCCATTTTATCATCTGTGATGCTAATAGAAACTCAGGGATTAAAAACACAGAACATTTAGTTACTAAGTATATATATTATTCTAACAATTACAATATACTCTAAAAATTTGCTTTATACTTCCAGTTTTTCTCAGAAATTCTTACATAAAACAAAACGATATTGAAATAGCTTTATAGGAGTTTAATTTAATGGTTTCAGAAATGACTAAAACATTGCATGGTCTTGCATAGTTGGGGGAGAATTCCGACCTTCAATTCAGAGGCATATCAGACTATACTGAGGACATTCTGTTTTCTGAAAGTGGTTAATATGAGAAAGGCTATACTTCTCCACTAACTCAGAGTCCTCATTTACCTTTATATTATCTATGAAGAAAGGCTTTATTAAAATAAATTTAATAGTTTAAAGAAGATTAGAGAGGGTACTTAATTTAATGGAGAGGGAAACTACTTTTAAGTACACTTTTGCAAGTTAGAAGTACATATTTAAAACCAAGCAATTGAAAGACTAATTAGAAATCATTCTTATCTTTTCACTAAAGCATGAACAATAATGTAAACGTGGTTTAGGATCTTACTAGGTTATTTCTAGTTCCAGTTTTTAACATTTTTAAGACGCTTTTCCCCCTGTGTTTCCCCATAGCTGCTATTAATATCACAGATTGTTGTGATTATTAGTTTACCTATCTGCACTGTCCAATTGCCTCTGTCTTACTCAGCCTTAGGGTTCTTGTACTCTGCATGGTGTCTTAGATATGAAAGGTACAGAGTAAAATTTGATTTTATGTATATTTTGAATGACTAAATAGAATTAATATATATTTAAAACCTTATGATTAAGATTTTACTATTTCAGGTTGGTATTCTGATCAAATGATATTTGCATAAGTATTTTAAAGGAAACTTATCAACTGAACTTAATTATAACAAAAGTTTAGAGAAATCTGACACTATAGAAGGTAGGCTATGGAAGTTTCATAAAGAAAATTTCATGTGAGGTCAGAAGTGAAGTTAGGTTTTTATCTAAGAATTTCTCTCTATCTGCCTTTTCATAGCTCTCCCATTAGCTTTGATTCTGTCAAGTTCAGGAGTGTAGCACTCAGCCCTGCCACCTCAGAAACCAATTTGCTGGCTCTTAGTTCAGGCGCATTGACTAAACTTACACTCTGTACAATGTCAGGATGCCAGTATAAGATCTATACCTCCCACAGAGACTAGCTATTCTTCCCACTTACTGTTTTATGCATTCTTCCTGTGAAGGTATACCGCTTATACTATATCAAATTAGGGTCTGACATTTATTTTCTGAGAATAAAATATAAAAAGGAGTTAATGTCAATTATGATGATAATAATGCCAATAAATATAAAAATAGTAACAGCCATCATTTATAGCAGCGGTCCCAAATTTTTTTGGCACTAGAGACAGGTGCTCCTATGACAATCTAATGCCTGATGATCTGATGTGGAGCTGAGGAGGTGATTTTAGCACTGAGGAGCAGCTGCAAAGACAAATGAAGCTTTGTACACTCACCTCCTGCTGTGCAGCCCAGTCTGAGGCCCAAGGGTTGGGGACCCCTGACTTATAGATCACATACCATAGACCAGTCCTTTTCTATGTGCTGTGGTTCATTGTTTTACATTAATCTAAGATTCCCAAATATATTTACTTATAAAATAAGAATATGCAAGTTATCTGAAGAAGACAAATTCATATTCTTTTACAAGATCTATTGGGTCTCTTTACAAACAGCAACTGTGACTAAGAAATCTCATTCTAATTGATCTATTTTCTTTTACACACGTTAAAATTTACATTAGGTTACAGGGAAGTACAGCTAGCCTGTGAGCTTTCAGTTCTTTGTATATATCTTCTCTAAATCTTACATGCTGATTTCATGTTTGATTCTTAAAGAAGGGTAATATTGTCTATATATCCAGGTTCTTTGCAGGGAGGGGACTGCACTATTGAGAAATAGCATAATAAACTCCTATTTTTCTTATACAGTTTTGGTGAGAATCAAATAACGGTAATATTTTTATTAGTGTTATTATTATATCACCATTGTTATATTACCATTATTTGATAATTTATAACACTTGTTCCAGACACTGTTCTATGCATTACAGATATTGATCTTTTCAACCCTCACAATGATCTTAGGAGGTAGGTAGTGCTAAAATCCTCATTTTGTCAGAGAAGACAATAGGCAAAGAAATTAATTACTATGCCCAAGTTCACATAGCCAATAAGGGGTAGAGTCAAATTCAAATCAGGCAGCTGTCTCCTGAGTAATGGAGGTTGATTTAGGGCTTTCTTTTTATTAAATATTGTTTTATTTTTTTCTTGTTATAGTGGCAGATGTGATTTATTCAATGAGATAATTTGTACTTGTGATTCAAAACTAACTTCTCTTTTTCTCATTTTCACATAGAAGGCTACTTAATCTACATGTGGTTTAGATTGAGAGATGAGGAAGAAATGTGGTAATTCTATTTAAAATAGAAAGATAAACCTAGGAGGGAGAATAATGACAGGAAAGGGAAACAGACAAACAGAGTGAAAAATGTCAGCTTTCCAAGAACTAGGTTTAAGATAGTCTCTGGATATTTTCTTATTTGATTTTGACACATTAAATTATATATTTTTAAGAAAGATTTTTCTGTTCTTGAAAATAACTCCAGGAATGGTTCAGATATTACCCAATACTTACATTTTAATTTTCATAAACCTGTAAAAAATTATGAAAACATGGGAGCCAAGAACTACAATATACTTTTGCAGAACTAAATTAATTTTGGATGTTTTTATTAATGAGATGACAAATATGACATTAGAAAGCTGCATCTAGTATATAATTGTTTAACATTAAGGAATAAAAATAAGAGCTATTTTCCTTCTATTTTTTCTCTGATGAACAAAAATTAAAGAACTAAAGACCTAAACATTATTTTAGTAGATTTAACTGAGATAATAATACAAGAGAAATGTATAATAAGGAGAAAATGGAATTTAAATATTAATTGTTGAAATGTTAAACCTAGCAAAGCTAAAGACAGTGCATATAAAATACATTTTGAGGATTGTAATCTCAGACCAATCTTCAATCATGAGAAGATTTGAAAATGGTAATGCTTAAGTTTCTAAAAGAAATTTTAGGTGTACAACTAATTCCTCACTTAATGTAGAGATGAGTTTTCTGAGATTTAAATTTTCTTAGGTGACCCTTATTATTAATTCATTTGTTCCTTTACTCATTCAACAATTATATATAAAGGGGCAACTATAGATGAAAGATGACTGACCTAATTAAGGATGAGAATGAATATATTAATATGAATATGAAAAAAGCAGGATGTTAGAGATGAAAAGTCTCCATAAAGATGCATTTGAAAATTGCCTATTTTTTAATGAAGTAAATTTATATATAGTGACATGTATAGATCTTAAAAGTATAATCCATTGACATAATTTTATTACTGTTATAATTTTATATAATTTGTATACAGTAAAATTCACCTTTACTGGGTATAAAGTTGTATGTTTTGACATGTAAATGGAATCATGCAAAATTGAAAATCAATGTGTCTGGCTTCCTCACTTAGCATAATGCATTTGAGATTCATCAGTTCTGTTGTTTGTATCAGTAGTTTGCTCCCTTTAATTGATAAGTGGTATTTCACTGTATGAAAGTACCACAGTTTGTTTATACATTCACTCATTAAAGGATATTTGGGTTATTCTCAATTTTAGGTTATTATTAATAATATTATAAACATTCAAGTACATATTTTGGAGGGAACATAAATTTTCATTTCTCTAGGGTAAACTACTAAGAGTGAAATTTCTCAATCATATGTTTAACTTTATGAAACTGCCAAACTCTTTTCCAGAGGCAGGGTACAATTTTGCATTTCTACTGAAGATGTATGAGCTCCAGTTGCTCCACATCTGTGGGCGCTTAGTATTGGCAGTTTTACTAAGCCATTATAATAGGTATCTCATTACAGTTTTAATTTGCATCTCTTAGATGACTAACAATATCGAATAATTTTTGTATGCCTTTGTCATCCACTATTATCTTTGGTGAAGTTTCTGTTCAAATCTTTTGGCCATTCATTTTTGACAACTGGGTGGTTTGTTTTCTTATTCCTAACTTTTGAGAGTTCTTTATACATTCTAGATAAAGTCCACTGTCAGACATATGAATTGAAAATATTTTCTCCTAGTTAATAGCTTGGCTTTTAATTCTCTTAACAGCACCTTCTACAGAGCAAAAGTATTTAATTTCAATGAAGTCCTTTTGTCCTTTTTAAAATTTTATGAATCACACTCAGCATTGTACCCAAAAAATCTGTTTAACCTGAATTCAAGATTTTGTTTTGTTTTGTTTTGTTTTCTAGAAGTTTTATAATTTTAGGTATACACTTAAATTTGCATACCACTTTGAGTTGATTTTATATGTGGTATGAAGTATAGATTGAGCCTATTTTTTTTTTTTTGCATTGGATATTCAATTGATCCAGCATCATTTGTTGACAAAACTATTCTTTCACCATTGAATTGCTTTTCCTCATTTATCAAAAATCAATTGACCATAATTGTGTGAGTCTATTATTGGAATCTCTATTGTTTTCCATTAATCTATATGTTTATTTTTTGTCAGTACTACATTGTGTTGATTACTACTGCTTTATAGTTATATTTAAGGACAGGTAGTGTGAATCCAACTTTGTTCTTTTTCAAAATCGTTTAGCTATTTTCAGACTCTTTGTCTACCTGAACGTATTTTCAATCAAGTTGTCAATACCTCTACAAAATCCTGCTGGGGTTTTGCTAGGACTGTATAAAATCTATATCAATTTTAGAATTGATATTTTAATAATATTTATTTTTGCCTTATATTTCTTTCAGCAACATTTTGTTTCAACATTCAGCTTCCACCTATACTTTGACACATTTATACCTGAGTATTAGATAAATTTGGTTGTTGTAAATGGTGTTTTGTTTTGTTTTCTAATTGTTCAAAGTTAGTATGTAAAAGTGTGATTTTTTTTTTGTCTATTGTATTCTATGACTTTATCAAATTCACTTATTCGTTCTAACAGATCTTTTTTGTAGATTTCTCAAGATTTTACTATACTATTAATCATGTCTTCAAAATAGAAATGGTTTTATTTCTTCCTTTCCTCTCTGTAGGCCTTTTCTTTCTTTTTCACGACTTACTTAACTAGCAATGATTTCCCATATGATATTGAATAGAAGTGACAAGATGAACATTCTTGCTATGTTTTTGATCTTTGGGGAAAGTCTTCAGGTTTTGTCCGTTAAATATAATGTATTAGATTTTAAGTGTATCAATAGTTTTATAGATAAGTTTAGGCTTGTTAAGGAATTTTTCTTGTATTTCTAGTTTGCTGAGAGTTATCACAAATGGATGTTGATACATGTCAAGTGGTTTTTCTGCATGTATTAATGAGATCATGCACTTTTTCCTCTCTAGTTTTTTTAATATGGTAGATAACATTGATCAATTTTTGAGTGCTGACTAGCCTGGAATAAACCACATTTGGTCATGATGTATTATTATACACACACACACACATACACATACACATTGCTGAATTTAATAATGTTTTGTTGAAGATTTTTTGTGTTTATGTTCATGTGAGATATTGGTTTTTAGTTTCTTTGTACTGTCTTTATATTTTTGGTATCAGGGTAATGGTGGTATCATAAAGTAAATTGAGAACTCTGCCCTCCTTTCTCCTTTCTAAAGAAAATTATGCAATAATTTTAGTACAATTTTTTGTGGGAACATCTAGGACAGGAGTTTTATTTGTTACAATGTTTTTAACTACAAATTAAACTTCTTTAAGAGATACAGCACTATTTAAGAGTTCTACTTCTTGTCTAAGTTTGGTAGTTTTTTATCTTTCAATGAATCAGTCCATTTATATATGGTTTTGAGTTTACATGCCTAAGATTATTTATAGTAATCCCCTTAACTACTTAATTTTTGTGAGATCTTTAGTGGTATCCCTGGAGTGATATCTTTCATTCCTGATATTAGTAATTTATTTCTTCTCTATCCTTTTTCAGTCAGACCAGCAAAAACTTTATCGATTTTTTATCTTAGAAAAAGTTTTGGTTTCATTGATTTTCTGTATTTTCTGACTTCAATTTTAATTATATCTTCTATCTATATTACATCCTTTTTCCTTCCTTTTTTGGGTTTAGTTTGCATTTATTTTTCTAGATAGAGAAAAAATAGGTTTTATTTTCTCAAGGTAGAAAATCAGATTACTTATATGGGAACTTTTCTCCCTTTTTTCTCTCACTTTAGTAAGATAATTGACATATAAGATTGTGTTAATTTAAGGTGTAAAACATGTTGATTTGCTATATTTGTATATTGCAAAATGATTACCACCATAGCATTTGTGTAACAGCTCCATCACATCACATAATTACCATTTCTTTTACATGGCGAGAACATTTAAGATCTACTCTCAAAGCAACTCTCAAATATAAAATACAGTATTATAAACTATAATCATCATGCTGCCCATTAGATCCCCAGAATTTATTCATCTTATAATTAGAAGTTTGTACCTTTTGACTAACATATCCTCATTTCCCCCACTCTACCCTCCTAGCCCATGGTAACCAGCATTTCAATGTTTCTATTAGTTCCACTTTTTTAGATTCAACATGTAAGTGATATCATGCAGTATTTATCTTTATCTGACTTACTTTGCTGAGTATAACACCCTCAAAGTTCATTTATATTGTCACAAATTGCGGAATTTCCTTTCTTATGGCTGAATATTCCATTTCAGATATATATCTATAAATACACGCATATACATACATGCACAATTGACCTTATAAGTGTAAATTTATTCCTGGACAGTTTATTCTGTTCCACTGACCCGTATGTCTATCCTTATGCTAATACTACATTGTCTTGATTACTATAGGTTTATAGTAATTCTTGAAAACAGGCAGTTTAAAAACACCAATTTTACATTTTAATGTACAAACCTCCAGATATACAATACAGAAAAATTATTTTCCAAAAGTGCATTTCTATAAATGAAGAAAGAGATAACCATATATTTGAAGGAGCATTTGACTTCAGGTAAGAAAAGACGAGATATTTTTAAAAATTCTGCGAGATTGTCTAGTTCTAATTTGAGAATTGACAGAGGGTAAGGGGTGTGGGAGGAGGGAGGAAGTAGATGCAGTAAAGGGGGTCAAATATGAGGGGAAGCGGGATGGTGAAGTGGGATCAAATGTATGATAGCTGAAGGAAACTGGACTTTGGGTGGTAATCACACAATAGAATAGATAGATGTCAAATTACAATATACACCTGAAAATTATATAATTGTAATAATCAATGTTACCTCAATAAACTTAATTAATAAATAAATATAATAAAAATAAAAATTCATTCTGCCAAAAAATAATAATAATAATTTGAGAATTGATTCCACTGTCAAAGTAGGAGAGGGAAACTCAGGCTGAGCCACATGTGTTATAGGATGAGAAAACTGGGATGCGTAGACATAAAATCATTATGCTTTCTAATTTGCCTGTTCCCATGTGAAAATATGCTCATGAAAAAGTCCTTAAAAATTGGCAAATATATTTCAGGGTCCACATATAAAGATTTTAGAAGACGCCATGCCATCCTAACATCAAGCAAAAAGCTGAACAGGCTAAAAAAACAACAACTTTTCTTGGATATGAAAGAGAGAAGAGGATACATGGCTTACCTGGAGTGAAGAATCATGAGTGCAAACTGCCTCAGGAGCCAGTGCCAGGAAAACCTACTCTGCAACCGATGAATTGCTGGAGGCTCAGTGTGGACAACTCTGAAAGTTAGAAAGTCCAGGGAAATCCAGGCATAAGTTAGTCCTACGATTTTGTGAGGTTTCTTTACAGGAGCTCAATCAGGTTCTCATAATGAATATCAGAGAAAAATCCCCTAATGTATGTGGAGGGGAAACGTAACAAGCTGAACCTGCTGGAATAATTAACAAAGCCTAATTCACCTGAGGGAGGAGGAATACTAGATTCCAGTCAGGTTTAATCTTACGCGTGGGAGAAGGGAAATAGCCAACTCCAGTCAACACTAGCCATCCTATCTTAATTAAGGGGTTGAAATTAAAAGACTGGGAAACACTTGTGAAATTCACCTCCCGGAGGCATAGGCTCACTAAAAGTCTGAAATCAAATCACAGAATGTGTCCCATCCCCCCAACCTAAATATCACGTTACTAAAGGTCTTTTTATAGCAGTTCCTTTCACACAGCAGATTATGCCTAGCTATCAAGTATAAATCACAAGGCACAATAAAATCCAAAAGACACAACTGAAGACACATATCAAGCATCAGAACCAGAGTCAGATAGAACAGAGATACTGGATTATCAGAGCAGAATATAAAACAACTGTGATTAATATGCTAAGAGCGCTAATGGTTAAAAGGGACAGCATGCAAGAAAAGATGGACAATATAAGCGGAGAGAGAAATTCTAAGAAAGAATGGACAACAACAACAAAAAATGCTAGAGACCAAAAGCACTGTTAACAGAAATAAAGAATTTGAAGAAACCCTTTGATGGGCTTATTAGTAGATTGGACACAGCTGAGGAAAGAATCTGTGAGCTTTAGAATCTAGTGATAGAAACCACCTAAACTGAAAAACAAAGAGAATAAAGACAAAAAAAAAAAACAAAAAACGATTATCTAAGGTCTGTGGCACAACCACAAAAGGTATAACATACACATAATGGGAATATCAGAAAGACAATAGAGAACAGAAGAGGAGAAATTTTTAAAACAATAATGACTGAGACTTTCCTCAAATTAATGTCATACACAAAACCACATATCCAGGAAGAACACTGAACAGGATAATACCAAAATGAAAAACAAAAAAAAAACCTCACCTACACCTAGGTATGTCATTTTCAAACTACAGGAAATGACAATAAATAAAAAATCCTGTAAAGAAACAAAGGGGAAAAAATACTTTACCTATAGAGGACCAAAGAACCATACCCAACTTCTCAGATACTATGCAAGCAAGAAGAGAGTAGAGTGAAATATTTAAATTGAGGGGAAAAAAAAAAAAAAACACCAACAGAATTCTTTACTCTGTGACATTATCCTTCGAAAGTGAAGGAGAGATAGACTTTTTCAGAAAAATAAAAATTGAAGAAGTTTGTAGGTAAAAACCTGCCTTGCAAGAAGTTAAGATATTTAGAGAGAGGGAAAATAGTTCAGACTCAGATCTACATGTAGTATGGAAGAATATCAAAGAAGGAATAAGTGAAGGTAATGTATATGTAAACTTTAATTTTCTTATTTGTAATTGGTCCAGCAGATAACAGTTTGTTTAAAATAATAATAGCAATAATGTATTTAATTATGTATGCTTAGTATATATGTGTATATAAGTACACATATATGTGTATATCTATAATGTACTTATTTATACTTATATGTGTGTAAAGTGAATGACAGCAATAATACAAGGGACAAGAGGAAGGAATTAGGATTATTTTGATATTATAAAGTACTCACACTGCCCATAAATTGTTACATTGTTATTTGAAAGTGAACTGAAAAAGTACAAAAAAAAGGTGAAACATTTTCTGTTTGATTTGCTGTACTTCAAAATAAATTATTTAATATTCAAAAATTTTAAAAATATAATGAATCAAATATCCACCACTCAGATTAAACAAATATAAGTTTGCTGAATTTGCTTCGGAACTTTTTAAAATAAAACTTTATAGCCTTCTTTTCCCCCTTTATATCCCACATTTTTTCCATATTCTTCCATATGTTTATGTAGTGTTACTTCATGAGTGTAACAATTTACAATAAAGAAAAATTTGGGTTTTTTTTTTTTACCCCCTCTTTAATCCCCTCCCCTTCACATACACACACTTTCACCCCTGACCCAGCAATGTTGCCATTTCCCCTCAAGAATTGGATCTCTGAAGGCGGGGTATCTCCTCGAGGTGCGCACCCAGGGCCTGACGCACCTGGAGCACGGTCAATGGCTCCACCTGGGGTGCGAACCAAGGACCTTCTGCGTGTAAATTTCAACAATGGTATCATTCATATATTATTTTAGAATGTGTCTTTGATTGTTTTAACATTATGACTTAGATTTTTGTTCATGTGACATATATATATTCAATATATTATTTTAAATGCTACGTATAATAACCTTTACTTAAATTGCACTGTATGCCAAGTATATATCTTGTTAACTGTATATAATCTTTACAATAATCCAGTGAGGTCTATATTATGATTATTATTACCATTGTTTTTTAGATGAAGAAAATGAGACACTGATTTAGTGATTTTCTCAGTTATACAGTCAATCAGATGGAAACCAAGATTTGAATCTAAGCCATAGGTTCTATTTTCTGTGCTCATAGCCACTCTGACACAGTTTCTCACTATTAGATTTTCCATTGTTTCACTGTAATGTAGCATTATTTTTAATTATAGTGTTTCACTTTTTAACACAAAAAGCATAATTTTTAGTTAATTATTAAATTTATCATATACTATGTATGTGTGTACATACACACACACACACACATATATATACCATGTATAATATTATGTGCCTTGCAGTATTTTAAGTGCTATACTTATATTACTCATTTAATCATCATAACAATACTATAGCATACATTATCCTCACTTTATAGATGAGAAATAGGGGAACAGAAAGGTTAAGTAACTTGCCCAAGCTTATATAGTAAGTGGCAGAACCCAGATTCACACCCAGCAACCCAGCTATAGAATTTCTGTTCTTAATTACTTCCTGCTTATTTTCTCTGGCTTTATGTTTCTCTAGGTGGTAAACTATTCCTCTCTGCTCTTATTCTTGAATACATGTTTAGCTGAATATATTATAGGTAATAGTTATTTTCTCTCAGAGCTTAGAATATTTTATTACATTTCTTTCTGGAATATTTCAATGCAACGAAATAGTGCTGCCCATCTAATTGCCCTACATTTTTAGGTAATCTCTTTTCTCTATGTTAGCCTCTAAGATTATTTTCCGTGTCCTTTATGTGTTTTAGTTTCAGTACAGAGTATTTAAAACGTCTGGTTTGGGTATTTTTGGATCCTTAATTATGGAGAATGCCATTGATAGACAGATACACATATATTTCATGTACATATTATTCTATATGTGTATATCTCGTATATATAGTATACATATATAGTATAAAGAATATATTTTATATTTATACATATATTTTATCTATCTTAAAATTTTTAAATATATTTCTCCTTTATAATATTTTTAATAGGCTCCTTTCATAACTACCAGCTGTTCCATTTATTTCTGTATTTCTATTTATATATATTCAAAATATCCTTTTCTTCAGTTTTTTGTTGTTTTGTTTTGTTTTGTTTTAGGGAAAGGAGGATAGCCTAAATGAAAAAAGTCATTTTCAAATTGATCTGCGGTTTTAATCCAATCTTGAATTATAGAACATTGTTCACTGTTTTTCTTTTCACTTATTTTCCTGATGTGTTTGGGACTTTTCTTAGCAGATTCACCTTGAATGCAGCAGTGGGGGAGGTGCTGCATGGGCTCCTCATAGGAGTATTAGCATGAAATATATTAGTATAAGTCACTAAGACCAGGTCTGGGCAGATAAGCTTTCAATAAGCCTTAGAACTTATTATATCTACTATTTGTCTAGCGTTTCTTTTGTTGCCTTCATCTGGCCCTATGGACCTCATTCTAGAACCTCTTATTTGGTGAGTTGATTCGGGCTTTGACTGTAAGACAGTTTATTAATGTATCCCTTGGAATGCACCTTATATAAGCCTGACACCCAGGCAGAAATCACTCCTGGCTCTTTTCAGCCTCTTCTATGCACAGAGAGCCCTATCACTGGTTCAAATAGCGAGTGCCTCTCATTCACTGCCCCATGTGAGTCACTTTCAGTTTCTTATTCTACAGGACCACAGTTTTGGGGTTTGTTTTTTGTTTTTTGTTTTTCAGGACTTTCTTCTGACTTGTCTTCCATTCCACTTTTGGTACACTGTCTGCCTCATTAATTTTCTCCATCTATATTATGTGATTGGAACCGGGAGAGCATGCGGACACCCCAAGCATGAATTTTCAATACCATATTGATTAGATATCTCATCAACGTATTTCATAAGATCTTCTTACAACTTTTAAAAAGTATAGCCTTCTATTTCATTTTACTGAAAATAGTTTCCAATATTTTGGTATTGTTTTAGGTAGATCATTTGAATAAAAAATCATATACTTTGAATTCAGTCACTTTATCTGAATCTAGACTCCACTGGCTGACATGGTATTCAGTTTCCTGTTTATAAGAATGATAACTATATTCTGTATTTTGTTGAGTTTCTATTTAGTAAAGGTTACCTTAGTACTAATTCCAAGGCTATATTGTTGCCATTTTTCATGCAAAAAAAGTACTAAATATCTTTATTTTATAACTGAGGAAAGTTTGATTTGAATCAACAAATGCCTCATTAGTTACAATGAAAACATTTTCACGACAATAAAATTCTAAATATTAGTTTTATTAG
>NW_006494614.1:17582554-17596200 GCF_000325575.1 Pteropus alecto | reverse complement strand
CAGGAAAATCTACTAATATTTATCTTTTTGTTTATGTATATAATCAAGTATAAATGTATTTTCAGTGAAAGAAAGGGAAGGTAGAAGAGGGCATTTTATTTATATTATTTAGCACTCATATAACTGTTATACAGACCATTTGATAAATCCAATACCTAATTTACATGAACAGCTTTCCAGTTAAGATGTGTATGGGGCTAGAATATTTTTATGATAAAAAAATCTATTTCTATTTCAAGTATAACCTTTATACTTCAAGCATATGACCTTTACTCAATGCAAATATTGCCTTACTCTTTGAAATCCTGTGTTCACACAGAAGTTAGATTATTTGTAGGCTCTGAAAGAAAGTATAAAGCAAAGAAGTTTCTTGCTTGAAATTGTCATCAATTTGGACTCCACCAAACATTATAGATATTTACAATAAATATTAAAGTGTATCCACATATCTAGTGTACTACTCTTTACCAATAAACACCTGAAACCTGAAAGTCTACATGTGGTTTTCCGGAGCTCATAAAGACAGGAAAAGGAAAGGAAAATGTTTTAGTTTATTCTTTATCATTGGTATGGACAAAGTATTTTGCTGCCAAAGCATAATGATTTTTTTTCCTAGTGACTCCAACAAAACAGCATCCAGTCCAATTAAAAAGCTGTTCTTTTCCTGTTAGTTTAAGAAGTCAGCACCCACGCTTCACTGTGGTGTTCAGCTTTCATTAATAATAGCTCTCTTGACATCTTACTAAATTGAAGATGCTTTCAGGCTGAATATTAAATGGCATGTATGAAGCTCTTTATATTATTTGAAATATATATTCTATCTATATAAACTACTATTTCTATTCTCTTAATTTTGTATAGCTTAATTAATTATATGAATTATTATTTCTAGACCCTCAGAGTGGGTCATTTTCCACAAAGGACATAGCCACATAATAAAAATGTCAAAGCAAAATCACAGGAAAAAAAAACTCTCTAATCATTTAAAAAAAAAAAAATTTAAGGAAGACAAAGCAGATCAGTCATCAGCTTTTTCCTACCACAAACTAAGATATGTGGAAGAATAAGTATCTTCTCATTTTACACACAGATTCCCTCTTCCCAGGAGTACAAGTATGTTTGTAGTACCCATATTTAGAAAGGGATTCTAGCTTCTTTTTTAAAAATTTATTAAGGTATAATTTGCATACAATAAAATGCTCACATTTTAAGTGTAGAGTTCAGTGAGTTTTAACAAATACATACATGTGTATGCATAACCACACTCACACACTCTGGTGTAACAATAATATACAAAAGGTTTTATCACCTCCTGTCCATTACTGTCAATCTCAATCTCCATCTTTGGCTCCAGGCAATTGCTAACATGTTTGCTCTCTGTCACTAGAGATTAGAATAATGTTTCTTAGACTTTCACACAAATGGGTCTATATACATACATACATACATATATATCCTTTTGTGTCTAGCTTGTTTCACCAAATGTATTCTTTAAATAAACTTTTTTAGGATAATTTTAGATCTACAGAAAAATTGCAAAGATAGTACAGAGAATTCCCACATACCCCGCACCTAGTTTTTCCTATACTTAAAATCTTAAATTAGTGAATATGTAGTTACTCTAATTAATATAGTGCACTTATTACAACTAATGAACCAATAGTGGTACATGAGTATTAACTAAAGTCATATGTTATGCATATTCCCTTACTTTTTAACCTAATATCCTTTTTTCTGTCCCAGGATTCCATCCAGGATATTATTACATTTTACATTTAGTCATTGCATTTAGTTGTCACAGTATTACATTTAGTCATTGCATTTAGTTGTCACATCATCTTAGCTCCTTTTAGCTGTGCCTGTTTCTCAGATTTTGCTTGTTTTTGATGACCTTGACATATTTGAAGAGTACTGCTCAGAAATTTTGTAGCATGTTCCTCGGCTAGGATTTGGCTGATGTTTTTCTCATGATTACATCATAGTTATAGGTTTTGGGAGAAAGACCATGGAGGTAAAGTGCCAATCACATCACATCTTATCAAAGTGTACTTCACTCTGTTGATGTTAACTTCAATCACCTGGCTAAAGCAGTGATTGTCAGGGTCCTCCCCTGTAAAGTAATTCTTTCTGTGCACTTTCATGTTGTACCCTTTGGGAGGAAGTCACTAACAGCAAGCCAGACTTTAAGAGTGTGGAATTATGCCCACCTCCTTAAGTGCTCTGCAAGTACCAACAGAAATTATTTAGAATTCTTCAAAGATTTGTCTAATCTCCATTTATTTATTTAATAAATCATTTATTTATATCAGCATGGACTTGTGCAAGTTTATTTTAAATTTTGAGTTATAATACAATACTTTGTTATTTTTTCCACCTTTGGCCATTTGGAGCTCTTTCAATTGGCCCCTTTGTTCCTTTGATATATTCTCATCTTTGTGGGTGTTTTGTTTTGTTTCGGGTTGGGGTTTTGTTTTTATTTATTTGTTATGACGACCACCTTAATTTTCTGGAACTATAAGATTCTCCCACCTTATTTTATAGATTCTCTTCAATAGACCTGAATCAGCCATTTTACCAGTATGTGCATTTTAATAGCATATTCTCTTGATAGACTATGATGAGAATGACCATTTACCTCTGTAGTTTCCTCCCAAAACTCATAACCACAATCTAATAATGAAAAAAAAATGGAGAATGATATTAGAAACCAAAAGCTAGTTATGCTCATTGCTACTGGGTTATCATCACTTCTCCACTTTCTCAGTGGTAGAACAGGGATATTGTTACCAACCTATATATATATACACATACATCTATAAATATTTCTATATGTATCTATCTATATCTATACTGAACTGTATATAAATTCATCTGATATCTCCAATTTTGTCCATCCCCCCGTGGTTATCCATAACTTCCATTCTAGCAGTGAGAAGCGTGACTTAATTGATCAACTCCAATATACATGTTCATAGGGGTTTCAGAATTGTTATCCTTACTCCTGGAGAAACAATTTCATTAACTAGAAGAAGTCGCTATGTATAGTTCCTTTAGCCTTTAGTCTGAAAGTCTCCACTGATTTCCAAAGTTAGTTCAGCACCTCTTTGCCTTACCCCATTCGGTAAGATTATTTCATATATTTGCAATACAGAGTTTGAGTCACTGGAATATGTGAAGGTACTGTTACCTAGAATTGGAAAAATCCAGGGAATGATATATTTTTTGCAAATCAAGAGTTATAGTTGTATGTATGTTAAAGGTGCTTAATAGAAATTTGGGGATATTTCAAGTAGACTATCAAAAAATCATGTCGATCATAAAATTGTATATCAAAGGTATAATACAATGGTATAATATTTGCTTGGCATGCAAATGGTTGCAAATATTTTCCCCAGGTTTATGTTTGTCTTTTAAATTTGATTAAGATATAACTATATCTAATTATGTATTTACATTTTATATTTAAATATATATTACATGTTTATAGGGAAATAAAAATATTTTTTCTTTATATCTATCTAGTCCTCATTGGAATTTCAAAATTAAGTCATGTTCTGGGTGCTTTAAAATTTCAGAGCAGAAAATTTTTTGAATGCCACTTAGCAAATTTCCTGGCAATATTTGTGTTTTCCATCTAATGATGAAAAAATTAAAATTTTAGTAGTTAAGATCCAGTATTTACATATACAAAAGTGAAATTCAAGAATAGTCTGAAAGGACACAATTGTTCCTACTCACCATATGAGTGAAGGGACCCTTGGTAAGGTACTCCTATTTAAATATATCCTCAATTACCTAAAGTGAAGAAGAAAGCAATCTCATTTCTTGAGTGACTTAATCTTACTTCTTGAATGACTTTTTGAATAAAACATTTCAGAAGTAGTATACAAAAATAAATTAAACAGATATATTTATATTTGGTATTAGACAGGTTTTTTTGAGAGAATTTATTTTATAAGCATTTATTTTGCATATAAGATATCCCTGATTCTGTGCTTAGTTGAGTTATTCTTTTTCCAGTAGCTACTTCAGGTATCATAATCATCAATACATAAACAGGATATTTGAAAGGCACTGTTATCTCTTCTTTCCATTAGCGATGCCCTGCTTGATCTACTGGCATATCACTTGATTTACTTAAAGCTCCATTTTTCAGAATATTAAATTTCTAATAAAATAGTATATCAAAGGTATGATATGTGAGTAGTAGGTTAAAAAGGCCACAAATGATCTAAATATATTATAAAATGAAAACTGAACTGATTCCTCACCAAGTTGCCCTTTAATTCACAGTGAAACTCTTAACATTACTAGCTTAGCACTTTAATAAGAAGAGATAAGAGTTAAAATTCTCGCAAAGGAGAAAATACAAAAGAGGGAGAGAAGAAACGGTTTTCTTTGTAGTTACATACGAGAAAGTATGACAGGGATTACAGGCATGTTGTGTACACATTTTAACATGGATTCTCATCCAGAAAGAAGCAGAAGGAAATTTGAAAGGAAATTCTGTTTAAATGATTCTCTCTATAGTTGTGATATTTTGTTACTATTTTACTTTCTGGAACAGAGAAAATAGGTATAAAAAATATAATAGACAAAATTATGCCATATAGAGCTTTGAAAAGCTAAGAATTTGTCACATAAGGCTAACTGCACTAAAAAGAAATATATACTCCTCTATGGTTGAAATAAATACCTTTTAGGCCTCCTACATTTTTTTCTGGGCTTATCTACAAGTAAACTCCAATTGGTAACTTTCCAACACAAATGATATGCAGGCAAAGTGAAGCCTCTCTATTAAATATGCATACATTCAAATAAACATAAATATGCTTAATTTGTCAATTAATAAATGAGTTACTCTTGTTACTTTCAGGAAGTACAAAGTTAGCTAAATTGACACCATACTAATTTTCTTTAGTGCTTTATTTATTACACACTTATTTTGCTTCTCATATTTAATAATTTCAAGTTATATCATCATGTATTATATTTCTTTTCAAGAAACTACAGACAAGAACTATGATAGGTATAAAATAAGGGTAATATGCAAACAGTAGACGTATTTCTTAGGGCACTCTCCAATTTTCCTAATGGCTATAAGTATGAAATATTTGAAGATTACATTTTTGGGGGGGGGGATCAAAATATAGCCATTAAAAGAAAGAAGAAAAAGGCTTTATTTTCATCTATTACTAAAGGTTTAAACTCTGGCTCTTCCACAAGATCAGAGTAAGAATTAATCTCACAGACCTAAAGGTTATTAAAAATAAAACTGAAAGGAGAAAATTGCAATTATTTTTTCCTAAAGATTTTCATTCACTTACAAATACATATGCATGTATACCACACATATTTTACACACGCACAGATCTGACCACAGGAAACTATCTGATGGTAAATGTAGTGGCGAGCATTCATATTAAAGGGACATACTGATTATTTTAATCAGACAATGGCTATTTCTCCTGTGGAAGAGACAGTTTACCAAATGGTTGAAACTATCAATTAATATTAATGAAAAGGAAATAATTATACTGCATGACTTATTTTTAAAGATCAAATTAAAGTTTTTATGCCATAAGTGCTATCTAACTAAATTATATTAGAGTTGAATTTTAAATGATTTATCATAGGAGAACTTTAAAAAAGTTATAGGACATCCATTATCTGGTAAAAGTAAATGATGGCTATGAAAACTGCTGAAATGCTCATAATCAAATGCTAAATTAAAATCAGTTTCCACTTAAATCTCAACTATGTAAAATTATATAAGATTAAAAAAACTAAAAATGCTGAGTTGTTGTCCCTGGGAGCTGATTTGTACTATTTCTTCATCCTTTTCTGAGTTTTTCAAGCTTTTTGCAGTCAGCCAGTAATCTTTCAATAATCAGTGAAACATAAATGTTATTATTTTAATAGCTTTATTTATCAAACAAAATTCCCTTGCCCACACATTATCCTAGCTCTAATAATTATGTTTTAAAAGTGAGTCCCTATCTGCAGAGGTCCTGTCAACTGCAAACAAGTTCTGCTAATGATTTATAAATAACCCCGGGAAATTACCTCTATCTTACAAACAGCACAGCATCATGTTCTTTTCGCTTTAACTTGTAATAGCAAATTTGGCCTGCGACTCAATAGACTATTTTAATTAATACTGCTTTCATTCTAATAATATTTTCTGCTTTGGTTAAATTCAGAGCAACTGCTGTGTTAAAAAAAATAAAGAAGAATCTGGATGTGAGTTTTTTCATCCTGAAAGAGGATTTCTATTTCCTCTGCAATGTTGTGAACATGGTCATTCCTCACCTGGGAAACAAAGCAACGTTGGGCCAGCTGTCATTCTATAGCCCAAATCATAATGATGAGTGTTGCTTCAGCAAGGACAGAACTAAGCTTTGTTGGAAGAGAAGTCAACTCTGACAAAAATATAGCCACATAACGAAAAAGTACCATAAAAAATTGAACCAGTCTTTGAATTGGAGCTATCAAGAAATTAATCTGATTGACCAGGTACATAATGTTGAACATGGTTCAAAGGAGGAGAGCAATAAATATTTGTCGAATAATTATGAAGTGTGACCGTAAAGCAATAAGGCAGGTCCTGTAGGTTGCCATTTTATTTTATAGTCATGGTTTTCATATTATTTTAGAGTTGCTATAATAGGGATCTATAAAAACAAGTGATGTCCTGTCTAATTTTAAAGCCATTGATTTTTGCAGTGTAAAAACATGAATTTGAGAGTCAAACAGAACTGGATTCCAGTCCTTGCTCTTGTACTGTGAGCCTATGTTGTTGGACAAGTAACATAATATCTATAAGCCTCAGTGTCTTCCTTTGTAAAATGGGAAAAAATAAAGCCTAAATAAAAATCTCACAGTTTTAATGAGAATTCAATGAAATAATATCTCAGTACCTAGGGATATATTAGGTGCTCAATAGATAATAGGTAATATTATTCTTGAAATAAATTCATTCTATGCTGTTGAGAGCCAGCATCTTAAGAAACAGTGGTTAAGCATTTGGGATCTGAAGTTAGACAATCCTGGTTTCAAGTCCTCACTCAGTCTCTTACTAGTTTTGTTACTGAGCTCCCTTAAGGTTGTTTCTGTATCTGCAAAATAATGATAAAAGGATTTACCTCACAGAATTGCTTTAGAGATTCAGTTAGAGAATTCATATAAGATACATGGTAGAGGCCAGAATTTACTGTGTCCATAAATATTAGTTATTGAAACTCTAATTGGCGAGGCCCAGCCGATGGCGACATGGATCCTGCCTCTGACTCCCAGATGGATTTTCTAAAACATTTGTTTAGCTAGAATCTCATGTGTGAGCATCTGGGTGAGGGCTGTGTTCACCTATATGTCTTATTATTCATAACTGGGCTTCGGTAGAGTTAATCAATGTCTTCTCTTCACCCTGTCCCCGATGTTCTCTTTCAATTCATCGAACAGCAGCTGCTCTGCTGAATATATCCCATTAACATTTATTTAGTGTTTTAGTCCCTGCAAGCCAGATATCTCCAGTTCCACTTTATAGATGTATAAACTGAGACTTTGAAGGAAGGAAAAAGATGAAGGTAAAGTCAGGTCACTGTTACTGTACCAGGCTATCACTCAAAAGTTGTTCACAATGATCAAGATTCCTGAAAATGTAATATATATTCATGACTCAGCAGAATCTCCAGACTATTATTTCTCCCCGATCTGCCCTTAGTAACATCTACAAAATGTTAAGATACATTGTTTCTTGTCACTATATCTACCCCACAATAACTGTGTACCATGTTTAAAAAGAGCCTAAACCTTTGAATTAGTGAAGGCATAAATTTAAAGGAGTTTATTTTCATTATAAAATGAGGCTTCTATTTACAAAAGATTTGTAATGAAGATACTGTGTTTTTAATATCAAAGTCCACTCATTCATTGCTGGTACATAGGAAAGCAATTGAGTTTTCAAGTTTGTATACTGTGAGCTTTCTATAAGTGATTATTAGTTACAGTTTTTTGTGTCAATTCTTTCTGATTTTTTTTTTAAAGATAATAATGTCATCTGTGAAAAAAGACAGCTTTATCTCTTCCTTTCCAATATGTATAACTTTACTTCTTTTTCCTTTTTTTGTCTCATTGTACTAGCTAGGACTCCCTGTAGTATGTTGAAAAGGCATGATGAGAAAGGGTATCTTTGCCTTATTCATGACCTGGAAGGAAAGATATCCAGTTCCTCACCATAAAGTATGATGTTAGCTATAGTTATTTTGTAGGTATACTTTATCAACTTGAGAAAGTTGTGCTCTATCCCTAGAGTGCTGAGAAGTTTGTTTTATTTTAAATATATTTTGGATTTTGCCAAATGCATTTTCTGTGTCAATTGATATGATCATTGATTTTTCTTCTTCTGTCTTTGATGTGGTGGATTATATTATTTTTGTTGAACCAGACTTACATGCCAGAAATAAGTCTCACACAGTTGTAATACATAATTTTTTAAATACATTTTTACAATTCAATTTGCTAATTTTTGAGGATTTTTTGCATCTATATTTATGAGAGATACTGGTTTGTAGTTTTCCTTTTTTTAAATATATTTACCTGCTTTTATTGTTAGGGTAATACTAATTTCATGCAATGAGTTAGCAAGTGTTTCCAGTTTCTATTTTCTGGAAAAGATTTTGAAAAATTGGTAGAATTTCTTCCATAAATACTTGATAGAAATCATCAGTTAAACCATATGAGCCTGGTGCTTTTTATTTAAGGTTTTCAAATTATAATTAAAATTTAATAGCTATAATTTATATTAAGTTTATTCTTTATTCTTTTTTTACTCTAGATTTTACAATATATGTTTATAATTAATCTACTTTACTCCTAAATAACACTATATCGCTTCACAGTACTGTATAACAAGTATAATTCCTCCCTCCAATCTAATGTTGCTGTCATTCCTGTCACTTATATATATGCCATGATCACTCAGTACATTTTTATTATTACTTTGAACACCTTTTATAGCAATTAAGAATTTAAAAAATAAAAGATTTTATTTTTCCATTATTCTTTTATTCTCTGACATTCTTCCTTTCTTTATTTGGATCTGTGTTTCTGACATATAATTTTTCCTACATTTGAAGAACTTAATATTTCCCTCAATTTTTATTTATCTGAGAAAGTCTGTATTTCTTCTTTACTTTTGAAGAGTAATTTCATGGGATATACAATAATTTGGTGTGCTTTTTCTCTTCTTTCCCCAACATTTTAAATATTTCACTCCATCCTCGATTTTATTGCATGATTTCTAACAGCAGTCAGTGTAATTCTCATTATTGTTTCACTCTAAGTAAGATTTTTTTCCCTTCTGGCTACTTTCAGAATTTCTCTTTGTCTGTTTTTTGTTTTGTTTTGTTTTGTTTTTTCCAATTTGAATATAATGTGTCTATGTGTGGATTGTTGATATTTATCCTGTTTAGTGTTCTCTGAGCTTTCTGGATCTGTGTTTTAGTAACTGTCATTAAATTTGAAAATTCTAGACCATTATAACTTCATATACTTCTTCTCCTTCCAGAATTCCAATTACATGTGTTAACACTTTTTGAAGTTGTTCCAGTTCTTGAAATCCCTTTAAAAAAATTTTTTTTCTCTTTGCATTTTAGTCTGGGCAATTTCTACTATCATGTCATCAAGCTCACTTATTTTTCCTCAGTCTACTGATGAATTCTATAAGGCATTCTTATTTCTGCTACTGTGTTTTGTATTTCTAGAATTTGATTCTTTCTTTGGGTCTTCTTCTCTCATCCTTCATTACCAGTCTGTTCTTTCATGTTGTCTACTTTTTTCACTATAGCCCTTAATATAGTAATCATAATTAATTTAAATTCCCTGCATGATAATTCTAAAAATCTGTGTTATATCTGAGTCTTTTTCTGATGTTTGCTCTGTCTCCTCAGATTATTTTCTCATGGTCTTTTAGGATATGTATTAGTCAGGGTTCTCCAAAGAAAAAGAACCAACACTGTCTATCTATCTGTCTGTCAGTCTGTCTGTCTATCTATCTATCATCTATCTATTATCTATCTAGAGAAAGGTTCATAACAGAGAATTGGCTCATGTGATTATAGATGCCAAAACATATCAATATCTGCAATCAGCAAGCTAGAAACCCAAGAAAACTGATAGTGTAGTTCTAGTTCCAGGCTGAAGGCCTGAGAACCAGGAGAGCTACTAGTGTATAACCCAAAATCTGATCTCAATAGCTAGAAAGAGCTGATATTTCAGCTGAGTCTGAAGGCAGAAAAAGCTCCATGTCTCAACTAAGGCAGTCAGGCAGAAGGACTTCTCTCTTACTCAGTCTTTGTGGTCTATTAATGCCTTCAACTGATTGGATGAGGCCCACACACATTAGGGATGGCAATCTATTTTACTCAGTCTATTGATTCATTTATTCTCATCTAAAAACACCTTCACAGATAGAATAATGTTTTACTAAATACCTACCACCCCTTGGCCTACTCAAGTCGACACATTAACCATCACAGCCTACCTTATAATTTTTTGCTGAAAGCTGGTAATAACGTATTCAGTAATAGAAACTGAGGTAAATAAGGTTTAGTGTGAAATTCTATGTTAATTTGTCTAGAAGTAGGGTTATGTTTAATGTTTGCTGTAGCTGAAGGCCCCATAGATTTACTGACCTCCAGTGTCCTTAATTTTGTCTCCTCTTTTGTCTTTTGATGTCTCTTAAAAACTTCTTAAATTGAGTCTGTGTCCTAGAGCTCTTTTGACTGTAATACAGTTATTATTCTGAAGCCTTTTTGATATGGTGGTAAGACATTAGATGAGGGAAGGAGAAATGTTCTATAATCTTATGAATTAAATCTCAGTATTTTAGTGGGCCTGTATCTCTGACCTGTGAACTTCATATCCATTTCTTATTTTTTTCCTCCCATCCTTAGGGGAGACAGGGAAGCTAGAGCCTCATATGGCTCATTGCCCTTCCCCCAGGTAGATAAGATTCTGGTAAAGTTGTTTCTCTTGAGGAGAAGTTCTTTGTCATGCTCTAGACTACTTCAAAATGGTTATATTCCCCCTACCCCTGCTAGACACTTAAGAGGATTTATCTCTGATCTTCACTATGAGAATCTAGTAGGTTTCCTGGAAGTAAAACCCATGAAACTTTGGGGGTGTATCCCTATGATTATAGCCCCCAGGAGTTTTTTACTTTTATGCTAGTTAGTCCAGACTAAACCTCCAGCAATTTGTCAAAATTACTCAAGTATTCCATCCAGTTTATGGCTACAATGTCTTCTGCTCTAGGTAAAATTTATGGTCTATTTAGAAGATAAATATTAAGTCAGGCTGTGACATACTTTTTTTTGACATACTTTTGAGAATCATCAGTGATTAGAAGGTATTGAAAGCCATGAGACTAGTGAGATCACCCAAACCGATTGTGTGTGTGTGAGTGAAAGAGAGAGAGAGAAAGAGAAAGGAGACAGAGGGAGGGAGGGAGAGAGGGAGAGAGAGAAGGAAGGAGGGAGAGAGAGAAGGAAGGAGGGAGGAAAAGAGAAAGGAGACAGAGGGAGGGAGGGAGGGAGGGAGAGAGAGAGAGAGAATGTAATAAGGAGAATGAAGCACTAAACCAGAGGCAGTAAAACATGAGGAGTATAATATAAAGGAGAATGAGATGGAAACAAGTGGTATGAAGAATATTAGGAGAGTGTAATTTCCTGAAAGCCACGTGAAGAAATAATTTGAGGAGAAGGGAATGATCAGGTAGATCAAATGCTGCTAATAGGCCAGGTCAGATGAGAACCAGAAAAGGTGATTGCTTCATTCAGCAACACTGAAATCATTAGTGATCTTGACAAAAGACATTTTAGTAAAGAAATGGAGGGAAAAGTCACAATGGAGCAGAATCAAGAGAAAAGGGAAGAAACAGAAATACCAAATACAGATCATTCTTATTATAATGGTATTTCCTTCTACTTCTAATGTTCTTCTGGGAATCTGTCAATTCCCTTTAGGTGATTGACTGGCCTGATTAAAGTGGTGAGTGAGCTGATGGTGGATATATACCTCCTCTTCAAGTTTTCTCTCTCTTTAGAGGAATTTCTGCACCTAAGAGCTGTTTTCCATAACGAGCCTGCTACTCACTCAACTGGCTTCCTCTCCTTGACTGTGTCCCTATGTCTCTTATGGAGGAGATAGCCTGCTGCCTCAGGAGACCATCCAGTATTTCCCAGTCTCTTAGGATTGCCTTCATTTGCTTTCAGGAATATGGTACTACTTTCTCCACAAGAGATAACAGTTCTCCTCAATAGCTTATTTTTAGTCATATCTGCATCATATCTGGAAATTCTTTGGCATAGATAGCATACTAATGTCATACCTAGCATTCAAGACATAAATTTTTCTACTAGCTTTAATAATTTTTGCTCATTTTGGTTTAATTTGTAGAAGAAATGTAAAGATGGGATGATCATCTATGATCATACATTTCCCGTAAGTTGGGCTCTATTAAATCGTATTTCAGTTACTCACTGACTGACTGATCTTGGGCAAGTTACTGAACTTCTCTTCCTTATCTATAAACTAAGTAATGACACATGAAACATTACTGTGAAAATTTCAGTGCTTGACACAGGTTAAACTCTAATTTTCTGCCATTTTGAAAGTACACAAGGCTCTTCAGACATATGAGCATCCCTACTTGTTTGTCCTTGGAAACCCTAAAGGTATCTTTAAATACTGGGAGCAGACAGGTTGATTAAACATATGATGCAAAAACAATACAAAACAAAGAAAGAACCATTTTTCTCCTTTCAGAGAAGTATTGGGATGAGGTACAAAGAAGTACATATTATTGCCAAGATAAAAAAAAAAAAAAACAGTTCTAGGGAAAAGAAAATCACAAAATTTTTCTATAAGTAGGACACATTACAGAATCACGTTATGAAGATTAAAAATATGATAACAGAGCACCAAGGGGCATACTGCTCTTGGATTCTGCGATTAAAGGAAACATTGTGGTGTACTCCCAAAAATTAATTTAGAGTACTTTCAATGTCCTTAGGCATATGGCAGGATAATGTAAGGTCACAAGCTTGAAAGATATAATCATCGCTGGATCCAATTCTTCATGCTGGCTACAATGTAGTTGTTTTTCCTTTAAGAGCTGTTCAAATTCATGAAATTAATAAAAAAAAGTTAAGTATTTAAATCATCCTATCTTACAAATTATTTTGCAACTTTGCAGTGAATGTAGAATACTAGAAAGATCTCGAAGAAAAATAGAGAATTTTAGAAAAACAAAAATTTGTGCTTCTTATTTTTAAATCTTAAAACACTAAATGATTAAAATAGAACTGATTTCTATTTTATTTAATCTATTAATTCATTTTCTAATATAGGAAAATAATTTTGCTTTTAACATCAGCAATATCAAATAATTTTAAAACTGAAAACAAATAATATGGTTTCTCTTGTTAAAAATATTAGCATACTATGAAACATGAGCATGATTTTTAAGAATAATTTCACTTTTAAAGTTTCAAAATAGACACCATCTAGGAATACTAGGTGCTGTAGGCAATAAAAAAAATTTTTTTTAAATAAAAAAATAAAGCTTCAAAATCTGAAAAAGA
>NW_006494614.1:17528386-17582529 GCF_000325575.1 Pteropus alecto | reverse complement strand
TTAATTTATTCATTAGACATTTATTGATGGCTACTCTCTACAAGTTCCTAAATATAAAACACTTACTATCTTCTAGAAAAGCCAGTAAATAAACAGATAATAAGACAATTTAAAAATTGCTATCACAGAGGAAATGGTTGGAGACTGGACAAGTAAAGGAGTCTAATTGTGAGTATATAGAAATGACTTTCCAGATATCTGTGCTGCATGTTAAATTTGAAGGATGTGGAAAGGACATTACAGAGAAGTTACTTTTGCAAAACTTTGAAGGCGGGGAAATTAGGCATGGCTGTAATAAAGAGCAAGAGGAGAGAATGGTAGTATTTAAGGCTATATAAATAGGTATAACCCTGATCAAGAAAAAATGTCTTTTGTCCCAAGGAGTCATTATTGAATCCTTGACAGTTAACTTGTCAGTGTTCGATAACTGAGAGAGCTGCTTCTCAGAGAAATATGGCCTTCTTAGGGTAAACTAGCCTAATAACTGCTGATGGGTCAATATAAGAACCTAAAGGTGATGATATAGTTGTCAACACATCACATCACTAATGACCTTGACAAGATTTAGAATAGTCTTGAACAAAGTTAGATGGAGCCGACTGTTGAATCTAGAAGAATCTCTAGGCTATTTTGAGCGCCTACCTGTAGTTAATAACCATGAAAATACAAGCTGTATAAAGGTGTGCATTGTAGGCAGAGGTTAAAGAAATATCTTTAAATGATAATAATCGAAATCCTTACTATTAAAAACTCTTTTCCAAGTTTAATTGGAGATTTATGAAGATGAGTTCTAATCAGTGCATAGGGAGCTGGATCCTCAGAATTCAGGAGCAAAGTCAGAAAATGTCACCCTATGATATTGAATGTAATTGTCATCTTCCTAAAACATATGTGTTAATACTTTTCCAGAGGTAAGCCATGGAAGAAATGGTTTTTGGAATCTCTGCTGATAACACTAATGTGGTTATAATTACTATCAAGAGAATAATCTGTCTCTCAAAACTCATCAAGTAATTAATGTAAGGTAAGCAGGGGAGTAATGAGTTGTAACATGTCTGAAAAATTTGTTTCAGGACACTAAGATGGCAGCTTAAATACATATAATGTTAGAAATAAATGTATGTTAAATAAAAGTCTTCTAAGTAGGGTGTATGCATCCCATATGGTCCACAAAATGGTCAACAGATCCATGTGGAAGTTAAACAAAATATTCCCACTTTTAAACATACGTACATGTGTATACACATACATATATGTGCATATATATAGTCACATGTTTGTTTTTATCTGAAAAAAATTCTTAACTTATACTACCATTTAATGCAGAGATTTATACTGACTTCTTAAGTGGCCCAAGGTTAATTAGCTGCCACCCTCTGGGAAGAGATATCTTCCAGAAACATTTATATGAAGGCATTGGCAGTTAGATCCTTACCTTCTCTTTCATCATCACATTTCTTTTTACACATGAAGAGTCATTCAAAGCAGACAAAAGACAAATAAAACTGTTCAAAGATTTGGAAATATTCATTCAGGAAGCTGCGAATCATCTGATGTATGGGAATGTAGGGAGATTGTGGATGAGGAGATAAAGTGGTAATCTAATTACAAATTCTGATACTGATATAAAGCATAATAATTTTCCCCCACTTTATCCATCTCTCCATTCAAGAAGCTATAGGTTCTATGCTCATTGTTTTGGTGGAGGGATATGGCATAGATGAAAGTAATGAAAGTAGGACAGAACCTGTAAGTTCTTGAAACTTTTACTTCTAGAACCTAGATGCATCAAAATTAGGGGAAAGAATCCTGATATAAGCAATATATCTTAAAAGGAGCAGAGGGGAGCATGAGGCTCCCATCTACATCCCTCGAGATTAAAAAGAAGTCCCTTAAACTATGAACTATAAAGTTAGAAAGTGGGAAAGAGAGATGGTGTGAGTGTGGGAGGGAGAAGGAGGGAGAGAAAAGGCGGGGGCGGGGGAGATGTGTGTGTGTTGGTGGGTCTTGCAAACAGGGCAGTCTTCTGGCAGTTCCCAGGGCATGTAGCAAGTCATCAGAGAGAAATGTGTGGTATGTTTAGGAAAATGAAACCCTGTATAATTTCTCCAAAGTATTCTGTGTTCCATGTGGCACAGAATAATGTCAAGTGACTGAACCTGGAGTAGCCAAGCCACTTGGAGTGATACACACACACGCACACACACACACACACACACACACACACACACACACACACACACACACACACACACACACACATGCACACGCACACACACCTCTCACTGTCAAACTACTGGAAAAAAGCCAAGGGCCACACTGTCCTCTTCCTTTGACTCTTACTTCGACACTACATAAGACCCAGATACCGTAACGAATCCCTTAGGGGTGAATGTGAGGAGTGGCGGTAACTGCAGAAGGGACCGAGGTTTTCACCCACAATAATAAAACAGAAACAGAAATTAGGTGGAGTCATAAAAAAAAAGTTGATTTTGAGACCAGATATTTAATAATAATTGCATAACTATAGATTTTGGACTTATTCTAGAAAGTAATAGAGAATCATTAAAAAAGATTTAAAAGCAAGACTTTAACATCGCATTTCTTAATAGAAAATTATGGAGGAGAAATTAGAGGTGAAATGCAGCAAAACATGCTTCTTGATAAGTGGAAAGATACATTCTTTATTGTAAATTAACAAATCGGGTCTTTACTCGAAAATAATATCTTCTTAAGGTTGTTTCTTATTTTAATAGAATGGCTTCAAGATTTAGAATTATCAACTCTCAGAAGTAGATCCCTGCCCAGGGGAACTCTACTAAGAAGCAGATCTTGCAATCAACTCAACCTGATGAGCCTAACTCTCTCTTAGCAGCTGAGAGTTTTGAAAGAAGACAATATTTCATTCACATAATCTCTAGGAATAGAACCCTAAAGCCTAATAGTATAATTTAAAAGAGAATGGTAAGAGAGGAATCGTAAACACCTTCTCAAGACTCACTAAAAATGGGAGCAGAAATCGATTGCAGTATCTGGAAGGGGATTTGAGATTAAGAGAGGAGGAGGAGGAGGAAGAGGAGGAGGAGGAGAATTTTGAGATGGGAACACCTAAAAATGTTACAGGGTGAGGGGACTGACTGAAGAGAGTTGGGAAAATTGGTAATTCAGGGTAGATGGGGGAGAATGAGATCTGGATTCAGTGGGAGGGCAGCCTGTGCTCTAAGCATAGCCAACTTATCAACAATAACAGTAGGAAGGGCAGAGTATAAATTTTCAGATGCAGGTAGGTAGATGCATATGGAGGTGGAAATGTGGTCATTTTTTTCTGATTGCTTCTATTTTCTCTGTGGAATAATTGGAAATGATGGTACCTGCTGAAAATGAGCGTGGGTAAAGTGTGTGGGGCATTTAAGGCAGACGAAGGGGTGAAATAGTGTTCTAGGACTTGAAGTCAGCAGGCAGGGAATGAAATGAGTCAGCTGGCTGTGTATTTTTCTCCAATCAAACCACTGGAGAGGCTGATTATCCAGATTTGGGGTTTGGAAAAAAAAGGGGGCAAATAAATTGAGGATATTAACAATGAAACATAGAACTTATTCAGTAAGAAGGAAACTGTCAAAGAGAATGTGAACTATATAGAATTAAATAGGCAAGGAAAACTATTCAAGACTATTGCTATAGGAGAGGAGACTGGACTCAACCCCACTGAAACAAAAGGTGAGAAGGATTATAAGTGCTATGGTCAGCTAGTGGAAGAGTACTGGAGGACACCAAGGGTTTGGGTTGGTCAATGGGATGTGTTAGGCATGGTGAGTCATTCTTAAGTTTGTAAATGTTTTTCTTTGCAATTAAGCCTTCTCTTTTTGCTAATTAGGCACATATCAAGTTAGGCTGCTGCCCTCTCACTGGGAGATGGGGCTCTATCTTTCTTGATGATTACATTTAAGAGAAATGGCACCCAGATCCTGAGAAAGACATTTCTGGACTATAAAACAGGGAAGAGGCTGGAAGATTTATCTACATTTCAAAAGGGCAGAGAAAGAATTTACAATTGCAAGTTTATTAAAGTAAATACTCTAAGAAAAGAGAGGTTAGGGCTTATTGTCAGGAAGAAACCTGTCTAAAGTTTAGTCAATCTGAGGGGAAGGTTGAGGCTGTCTTGGTCAAAAATAAGTAGAGAAGGTGGTGACAGACAAGGAAATAACATTGGGGTAAATGGATTATCAGTCTCTATTTGGTCAAATAAATTTAGGTGTTGACATACTGCTGGGACTTAGTAAGAAATACGGGTTTTAGAGAATAGTAACATTTTTTCCTATCCTGTGAGAATAATATTTTTCTGCTCCAGGAAGAAAAAAGTTTGGCATATTAGAAGCAAAAATGGGTAATCTGACATTTGTTCTCACAGTTCTTACTGGCCCTTTTTATTCTTCAGTACAAATCCTTTGAAGCAAGTACAATTAACTTTGTAAATTATGCTGTAATAAGTAAACTTCATGAAAGAAGGGAAGAAAATAAACATTTAGTGTACACACATCATGTATCAATGGTAATTAGGTATTTTTTCATGGATGATCTCATTTAATCTTCATAAATCTTAGAATTAAGTAAGAATTAGTACATAGTTATAGATGAAGAAAGTAAATTTGACAGTTTTTTAAACGTTATTTAATATATTCATTCAACTTAATGTTCTTTGGTATTAATGAAGTCCTCTTCATTGTCATTGTCACTATGGAATATGGAACTGTAATTGTGACACAGAATACTTCCTATAAAAATAGCAGATCAAATTTGATTATTGACAACTTTCTTTTCTCTGATGTGATCACTTTCATACTAAACTATTCCCAAAACAAATTTTTCTAAATAAGTATTTTATGTCAAAGACAACCATAGTGTAAGTTATTTTCACTCCAGGGAGGGTCGCTGTCAACATCTTGTGGAGGCATTTTGTTATACTAGCATAACGAACAGTGATTTCCAATTGTTATGCAAGAATATACCAATAAAAACCTAACTAGCATGTTTGCCAAATACTTTCACTTGAAGCCTCACATTGTAGTAAAACTGGTTTCTCTGACATGCAATTTACCTTCTCTTAAAGCATTTTCCCATCCATATCTAAAGGCAATATACAGAAGCTACTTTCATTTTAATGACATACTCTAAATCCACCTGATAGATATGGAGGAAAAAATACATTTAACCTGAACTTAAGGTAGTATTTCTTTTGAAGCAAACACTGTATTTCTCCATTTCAATTCTAAGCAATTGCCCATTTAAAGTATTCCATTGGTATTTTACAGGATTCTGATGATATTAGATTTGGAAATATAAAAATATCTGTTTTAACCATAAATTAACTTTAAGGCTTTGTCTTCAGTATCAAATACTTCTCCAATTCAAAGTACTTTTTTTTTATAGGTACGGTCCAAATAGATTTGATGAATCATGTTAAAAAATCAAATTGGTTGATTCTGGCTATTGATTACTAGAGAATTAAGTAATATTAATGTCATAGCCAGGCTCTAGGAAATTACTAAAATAAAGTGAATTCATAAACATCCAATATAACATTTATTAAATCATACACATGCCCATTATTTCAGTTTAAAGTGTACAGTGAGTTATTTTCACGCCATGAAGATTGCCAGAATTTCGGATGTGTCTGCCAGTCCTTAATATTCTCTGAAAAATTATCTGAATTGTATGGATTTATTCCATGCACTTCAGGGACGAGATACATATTACATTTGCAGATCAACTGATCCCATCCCCTGATATCTATTCTGACGTCCAGCATCAGAGAACATTGTCCTCAATGCACAGACCAGTGAGTAGATTAGGTTAACATCTTGTGGGGGTTCAGCCCAACATGGATGTTGCATAAGCCACTATATTTTTCACTTCACTTACACTTTTTTTAAAAAGTGGGAGAAAAATGCTCTGGCAAATTGCCATTACTCTGCAGAGATTTCATTAGAATTTGAAATGATATTTGTGAACTACAAAGCACTAGGTGAATAAACAGAGCAAAGTATAAAATCACCAAGAGGTGATTCAAAAGAGATTTTATACTTTGTAGATTTGTATTTACTGATTTTGATTTTAACATCATTTTCAAAAGTAATTATTTTGCTTATGACTTTATTTTGAAATCACATATTATAAAAAGAAAATGTAGATACTACATATCATAGATAAAAGTCAAATTCAATATACTCCTAAAATCCTAATAGGAGTATTTACATTATGTCAGTTTAGCTAATCTGAAACTATATTTCTCTTTTTTTCTTTTCTTTTCTTTTTTTTTTAGAACTGCATTTCTCAGAATCATCTTGCCTGTATGTTTCCAGCTTGGAGCTGGCCACAAGATAAATTTGCATGAGATTTGCACCAGTGAAGCAGCAGCCATCATATAGTTGAAGGGAGAGAAAGAGAGATGCAAAGATACCGATGGGTCCCAGTTTATCCTCACTCTTCTTCCCTTCTCTGAATTCTGCTCTGTTCTTGATCACTGACTCTCTTGAACCATAGCCTCCCAGGCCCATGATATGCTTGGCTATAATTTCACAGGGATGGAATTGTGAAGACACAACAGCTTACATTATACTTCTACACCAACCCCCACTGCAGCTCACTATGGCAGCTAGATGTCCCTTGTTTCCAGGTTTCCTATAAGCTTTAGCATGTTCCCCTTACACCAGTGCCTCGGGAGAAATGCCTAATGACTTACAACTGCTAAATAATCTTCCAGCTCACTTTTTTGGACACTTACTTTCCCACAGTTGTGTCATGTCTAATTCTTATAATAAATTCCTGATTGCCTAATAGTGGTTCTATTTCCTTGACTGAAGCCTAACTGATCTGTTGAGAATATTTTCATTGGTATTCATTTGTACACTTCTTTTTTGTTATTATTTTGTATCAGTTAATGCAGTTAACATTTGACAGTTATTTGTTAGTTCTTCATCCCTCCTTCCTTTCTCTTCTTCCTTGCTTCCTTTCTTGTCTCTATTAGAAAATGAACACTATGAAAGCAGGGACTTAGTATGCCTTGTATCTCTAAACATGCCTCCTGCACCTGCAACATGTCACTATTGTTCCCAGTACAACAATAAATTATTGTTAAATGACATGACTAAATACTATTAAAATCCAAGTGATTTAACAATCAAATTCTTAAGACTGTTTTCTTAATGAATATTCTGATTAATTATTTGAATCTAACCCCCCACCATCTTTATCAGTCTCCCTATAGTTAAATGTAACCCACTGTTGTGTGAACATAATAAATTTGCCTTCATTTACAGAAATGTTCATTCTTTTCTTAGAATAATCAATAATTGGATTTTGTAAATTATCATAAGTTTGAATATCATACATAAAAGACCAAATTTAAATTAAGCTGTCACTATGGTTACAAATTACATTTGCTCTGCTCTCTTTGTAAAATATTTGGCTTTCTTAAAATCCTTACTCTTTAGATAATATAGTAACCAGAAATAGCATATTAACTGACTTTTAAAAATACTTTAAATCAGAAAAAGTATTTAATCTGGATGTTGCACTTCTTAAATGAAAAATCTTGAAACACTGATTCTTTACTTTTATCCTAAAATATCATTCTATATATGTCCAAATTATTTGGGATTTGCTAAATTTTCAGAGGAGTTAACCCTTTATTCAATAAAGCACATCAGAAGTAGTATTATTTGTTTTTTACTCAAGACCAGGGATTTTGACATAAGAATTAATTTTTTAAAAACCAGTAGAAATAGGCACAATAAAAATAACCCTAAAATTCTCAGGACATGTAGTTTATCAGTAATCCTTGTTTATTGATGGTTATTATGGTGAATCAGAAACTCCTAATCAGGACTTTTAACTTTTAATGATGGAAGAACTTGACACAATTCCTAGTTCTGAAACTTGAGCATAGAGGCTCTACGACATTGGTTTGTTGGTTGGAAATCTCTCTAAGCTTGTTTTCTCATACATTTACAATGTATAATAATACATTCATGCTTGTTGAGAAATTATAGATGTAAAAGATGTTATAAGTAGTAGCAGCATGAATGTTAATTCAATTATTGACCCAGTAAATTTATTCCCAGTTGTCAGCCCAATTCTAAGATTTACTTTCGATAACTGCCACGTATGGATTACCTTGAAATTACCTCCTATAACTTCCTATATCTTATTCAAAACTTGCTGTTCAAATGAGAAATCTGTAAGAAAGAATTACCTGGCTGTGTTAGTCAGAAAATCAGCATGGACCCATGACCTTAGGTACTTGCATTCACTGACCTGATTTACTGAGACCAAAAAAGATTCCTTCCTTTTCTGGAAGGACAATATTATAAGTGTGATCATGTTTAAACTCTGTATTATAATAAATCTCTAAATGCAGACCCTCTCCACCTAAAAGAAGGCTTGTGTTTGCCTTCCTTTCATCTTGAATCTAATTTTATACCAAGAGCATTCTATACTACTGAGTTAACCTTGAATAAGAGAATAATAATATTTCAGCACTTTTGTCTATTTTTTTCTACTTTTAATTTTCTCTGTGCTCTGCAGCCCTTCCACATTAAAAAAAATAAAGTAAGGTGAAAGTGTTTTGCTCCAGTGAAAATATGTGCAAAAAAACTGTAATATTTTTTTCAAGTCCTTGGCTCTGAGCTTCAAAATATATTCTTGACCTTTACAACATTCTTGAAAACAATATCCTTAAAAAAAATTTTTTTTGAGAGGGATAAAGATTTATGAACTCTAAAGAGCCAGGAACTAGAGACCTTGCAGGATGAAGTTCATGCTATGAACTCTAGTGTAGGATAAATGCAGGATGTATTAGTGTGGATAATACCAGCTGCTGGAAATAGATTCAAAAGGTATAAGGACCTAAACACAGTAGAATTATATTTCTAGCTCACCTCACTATTCAATGCAGGTATTCCTAGTTGATAGGAGGTCTCCTCTATGTGGAGATCCAGTGACCCAGGCCCCCTCCATCTAGCACCTCCTCACTGTCTGAAACTCAGTGTCCAGTTGTCTGGGGAGGAAACTGAACAGGGAGGAAACTCACTTGCTCCTAAAAAGCTTTGTTTCTACATCATTTATACTTAAATTCTGTGTATAAGAACATTCACGTTAGGAAACTAAGCTATGGTGTTAATTGTATCAGGTTTTTGAGTGGTAATAATGTTTTTCCATGTTGGTAAATAAAAGCACTAAATTATCACATGTAGTAATTGTTCAATGTCTAATTGGTTCCTGGAGAAGATTCCCTTATCATTCGCTAAAATGACTCCAAAGGAGCAATTGAAAGGAATAGAAGGTCTGCCTCTAATATTAGACACTTGATAATGCTTAGATGATCTACCAGGAGTCATTGAACAGCTTACAGAAACATGTTTTAACACCCTTTGTCACAACCATTTTGTTCTTGTCAAATCTTGTCTTAAAGATTTCAGTATGTACTTGTTCTTTCCATTTGAACACTGGTCACACTTATCATCCCTGGTGCATTAGATATTCAAGCTCTTAAAAATAAATAGTTTTTTCACAATTTTTTAAAAATTTTTCCATTACAGTTGGCATACCATATTATATTAGTTCCAGGTGTACAACATAGTGATTAGACATTTACATAACTTATGAAATGATCACCTGGATAAATCTAGACCCCATCTTTTTAATTGTCTCTAATCTTGCTTCCCATCTAGTACTCAGATGTGAGGTAAAAATATGGCTACATAAGTATATCCAAACCTTTAAATGTTCTGTCCATCAGTTGTATTCAGGAAAACAGGCTGCTAGTTCCATGTTTCTGGTGTTAAAAGTACTGAGTAATCTGATTTTTGAAATCTAGAAATAGATAATTAAGAATAAAAGTATACCTTAGTTCAGACTTTACTCTTTGTTTTAGGTATAATCTAAAAGTGTTCTCCCAATATTCCTATCCTTTGGTTATTCAACCAAACACCAGTTACTTCCGTGAAGGGTCTTTCTTTGCAGATGAAACTAAGGTTATAAATCAATTGACCTTAAGATAGAAAGCTTATCCTGGTGAACCGAGAGTAATCATATGGGCCCTTAAAAGTAAAAGAGGAAGGTAGAAAAATCAGTCAAAACATGTAGAAGACAGCAGAGGAACAATGAAGCAAAAAGGGAAGTCAGAAACATTTAAAGCATTAGAAGAACTCAATCTATCACTGCTGTCTTTGAAGACGGAAGAAGGGCGCAATAACCTGAGGAATGCAGGCAATCTCTAGAAGCCACGGATGATGCCCAGTCAACAGCCAGCAAAGAAACCTCAGTCCTCCAGCCACAAGGAACAGAATTTTGCCAATATCCTGAAGAAGCTTAGAAGTAGATTCACTTCCAGATGCTCCAGAAAGAAATGCTGTTCTGCCAACAGTTTTGGCCTTTTGAAATCAGTAGTAAAGAACCAGCTAAGCCATGCTGTGCCTGAACTTTTGACTTACAGAACTATAACATAATAAATGGAGACTGTTTTAATCTGCTAAAGTGTAGTGCTTCATTACATTAGTAGGAAAAAAACTTATGCATGCCTTCATAGGCCAAGAAAACCAGTATTTTAACATTAGGCAGCATAAACCAATAAAGTGAAAATGACACAGAGGTGCTTCCTAAATTTTTTAAAATAGTTTTATCAAATGTGGTTTTAAAAGTGTTCACCAGAAAGTTAATAGTGAATTATCAGAACCCAGTAATCAACTTCACAAATGTCTAAGAGTTAAGGGAAATCAGAAAAAATATGTAACACTGTTTGAATAAATTTTAACTTTAAGTTCAGGGCCTACAGAAACTTCATTATTTCATAGTGATAATAGAGCTGATTCCCTATAGTGTTGGATTGGATTGAGGATATATGTTCTCAGCTTTTGTAGACTAGTGACTTTGGTATGTATTTTCACCCTCTTAAATTTTCAATTGTTCTTTGCTTTCTACATGAAAACTTCCTATCTTTTATGTTGAATTACAGTGACAAACCTGCCTCCAGTCTCAGTGGTGATCCTTTGGAGACAACAAAGCATTCACCTTAGAAAACACTTCCTGGAAAGACTTCCAATGTATAAAAATGCTTTTAAAAATCAATGAACTTTTAGAAATGGTGACATAATGATAAAGCAGCAAACTTCAAAACCTCAATTCTTTCATATCAGCAAACATATATTAAGAATGTACTGTGTGGCTAGCACTTGGGAAGCTGCTAAGATATAACGGAAAAACAAATTCAAGTCAAATTCAGACAGATCTAGGTTTGAGTAAAATATCCAACCACTTACTGCATGTACCTTTGTGTAAATCACCCAACCACGTGGCCATCAGTGGTCTCATCTGTACAATCAGGATAATGATGACTACTTCACAGATTAGATGTGTAGACTGAGGAACATGTCTAGATAGGGTTTGTAGCAGGCTGACTAATGGCCCCCCCAAAATATAAAATTCTAATCCCCAGGAACTGTAAATATTACCTTGTATGGACAAAGGATTTTTTGTAGATGTTATTAAGGATGGAAAGATTATTCTAGATTACCTAGATGGGCCCTAAATGCAACTACAAGTACTCTTAAAAAAAACAACAAACATAGAGAAGAAGAGAAGTTAATATGGCCATTGAGGCAGAGACTAAAGGTATGTGGCCATAAACCAAGATTGTCAGCAGTCACCAAAAGCTGGAAGAGGCAAAGAATGACTTCTCCCCCAAAAGCTTCCACAGGGAGCACTGCCCTGCCGGTACCTTGATGTCAGCACATTGAGGTCGATTTTGGCTTTCTGTTGTCCAGAATTGTGAAAAAAAAAATAAAGCTCTGTTACTTGAAGTCACCAAGTGTGTTGTAATTTGCTACAAAAGTCACAGGAAACTAATATAATGCTCAATGAATGTTAGTTTATTTTTGTGTCTTTGAACAAGTTTTTGTCTCAATGTTATCTCATCGGGACTTTGAGTTTTTATCATTAGAAACCAGGTATCATATCCCTTGTAACATAACGTGATACAACTCTTTCATCTATTTGTCATTTTACTCAATAAGTTTATTTGGTTAACATTATTCCTACACATATTTATTACCAAACTACATGCAAGGCATTGTATGAGGGGATATAGAAGATAATAAGATGGACAAAGACCAACTCCCCAGTGTAAATCTGCTTTAGTAGTCACACCTGTTTAAAGCAATTTTCATTAAATAGGTTTTTACAATCGGAAAAATCAAAGGAGGAAAAGATGAATTTCTTCTAGAGAATCAGGAAGACTTGATGGAAAAATTCACTTTTGATCTGGGTTTTCAAGACAGCTATACTTTCTGCAGATAGAGACATGGGGCAGGGAAGAACAGTAAACATTGGAGGAACTACGAGCGAGTTTAATAAATGAGGCCATAATATGCTTGGCAAAGTGTAGGAGGAAAGGCTATTTAACTAGAAGAATAGAGAGACATATGTTCATGGCAGAGTCTGTGAATATTGACCAATCACCTTATACATTTTGAAATTAAGTCTGGTCCCTTATATATGATGATCCTATGATGTTTAATTTTTATACACTGGAGACTCCATTAGGGCTATGAAAGGCTTTTTGCAAGTAGGATATGGCAGATTATGAAATTAGATAAAGTGAGAGAACAATAGGAAAATCTACAAGTAGTTGCCTGGGTATTTTAAATTACTATTCTCTTTTACCTGTCAAATCCCTTTGTGAATTTGACAGTGATTGAAAGTAGAGGAGAAGACCAAAGTGTTCCATTTTGGCTGCACTGTTTTTTTCCACTGTGTTTTAATATAAAGCCTCTACAACTTTAAAGCATTTACATTATTGTTTTCCTTTATTCAGAAAAATATGTGAAACTCAAAACAGTAAAGCCATGATGTGAATTTAGTTATCGTCTGTGAAAGAGGACAGCATTCAAACAGCTGAAGGTGTGACTCCATCACAACACAGCTTACTTTGCTTTTAGTGACTATTAGAATTTCTTGCACATGAATATTCTTTAATTCAGTCCATTACTGTAGGTGTTTTGGTGCTAAATTGAAAGATAAATATTCATTATCCTCTGTGCAGAATATACCTCATTTTACACTGATATTGACTAAGTCAAAAGAGAAAAGCAAAACCATCCAAGCACATTCAGAGGAGAGAGACTGATGAGCACATAGAATCAGGGAAGGGACATTAGACACTTAGCTCCTGGAGCTCATGTGCTTCAACAAAGTAAGAAAAAAATGTGAAAGGATGGAGGGAGATCTATGGAGAAATCCAGCTAAGCTTAAATAATTAAGTTTCACTACTAAGTTGGTTGGAAAGGTCAGTTTCCTTTCCTTGATAAGTAAGGAAAATGAAGCCTATATCTTTAAAATAACTGTGGATGTTCTGATATTTATATTTTTGAACATGGAACACCGGCTGCAAGATCTGGTGGCAGTTTTAACTATTTTGAAGATAATTGATGAAACAAATAGATAGCAGGCCTTCATAGCCATATAGATTTTATAATTTACATTTAGCAAATACAATCACACTTGATTTTCCTAATGATATAGGTATGGCATATATCAGGTCCACTTCTTAGGTCAGGAAACCACAGATGGTGGCTTGGCAAAGTCACCGTACCTCTTATTTGCAGTCTCAAATTTAGGTCTAGATTGTTTCCCATCAAACAGTTAACTGAATGCTGTATACAAAAACTGATTCAATAATTGTTTGATGAAAAGCACTGGTATTAGACAGTATCTAATAATAATAGCCAATATTTTAAGTGCTTACTATGTTTCAGATACTAGATTATGAGCTTTGCTATCTCAACCACCCTACGAAGTAAATGTTAACATTATCACCATTTTCCTGATGGAAAAATAGAGGCAGGAAATTTAGGTCGTATAGCTAATGTGAGGTCAGGATTTAAATCTAGGGAGTTGGGCTTCAGACCTTATGCTCCTAACCACTAGGCATATTGCCTCAAATTCAGATATGTAAGACACGAAATTATTTTGAGTTTCTACTAACAGACTAATAAACAGTCACTCTTTAAATGTGCTTGATTTAATTTGGGTGTATTTACATTTTGCTCCTCAATAGCTCATCACCAAAAATGCTCAGCCAGATTAGAACAGAAAGGTGATTTGAGTTTCTGTGGACAGCCAATTTAGACAATTAAGACTCCCTTATTTCATTTCGTTTTGGATGTTCAAGACCTGATCTTTGCAAAATAAATAGTTTACTTTGAAAGGACTTAGAAATATTGCTCTTAATCAAAAGCTAAGGTAAATAGAGAAAGATAAAAATGTTTATACCTTATTATTATTATTTTTTAATCATTTCTGGCATCTTATTTGTCTGGATTGCTTAGATCCCAAAGTGGATCTGTTAGATAAGTGTTCAAATTTCCACTGCACTTAGCTAGGATGAATTTCCCAATGTCGATCATTTAAATTTCAATAGTAGAGAAGACTGCTATAGCAGAGATTCAGATATGTTATTTATCTTCAAAAATTAAAAAGTGCTGGCTCCCCTGGTGATGGGTGGAGCCATGAGGCTAGTCCTATGAGATGTGAGTCTTCACCTTTCAGTGGTCAAGTAGATCCCATAGGGAAACTTAAAAAAGGAAGGGAAGCATGGAGTGAGTGACTGAGCCTGGCTCTTATAGACCTTAACAGAGAAAAGTAAAAGTGAGTTTGCCTTCTTCAGACAACTAAGAAAATCAGAGAGAAATGTGCATTGGAAGCCTTACTTAGTATGTAAGTCAGAGTTCTCTAGAGAAACAGCATCAGTAGAATACATACACAGAGAGTGAGAGATTTATGGAATTGGTTCATGTTATTTGGGGGGCTGGCAAGTCTGAGATAGGGTAGGTCAGAAGGCTGGAAACTCAGGCAGTCTTGAGGCAGAATTCCTTCACCGGGAAACCTGTTTTTGCTCTGAAGGCCTTCAAATGATTGGATAAAGTTTATCTACATCAGCGGTCCCCAAGTTTTTGGCAACAGGGACTAGTGCTCCTATGAGAATCTAATGCTTGATGATCTGAGGTGGAGCTTAGGAAGTAATGTTAGCACTGGGGAATGCCTGCAAATACAGATGAAGTTTCACTCACTCATCTACCACTCATCTCCTGCTGTATGGCCTAATTCAGCCTAACCTAACTAATCTGAACATCAAGTAGATGAGATTCTCACCCTGAAATTAAATGTGAAATTTCCTATTGTCTTTTTTATAATTTTCATTAGGAACTAAAAATAATGAGGATTTAAGACATGATCTCACATAACCTGGCTACCATCCGGCATCTATCTATTTCTGTGGATGGATGTTTATAGCAGCTTTGGTCATAATTGCCAAAACTTGGAAGCAACCAAGATGTCCTTCAGTAAGTCAATGAATAAAGACAATGAAATATTTTCACCACTAAAAATGAAATAAGCTATCAATCCATGAAAAGCTGTGGAGGAAACTTAAATACATACTGCTAAGTGAAAGAAGCCAATCTGAAAAGGCTACATACTATATGATTCCAACTAACAGTCTGGAATTCTGGAAAAGGAAAAACTATGTAGACTAAAATCTCAGCAGTTGCCAGAGGTTGGGGAGTGAGATGATGACTAGGCAGAACACAATAATCTGCGGGATACAATGATGGATAAATGTCATTCTACATTTGTCCAAATCCATAGAGTGTACAACACTAAGTGAACCCTAATGTAAACTACAGACTTTGAGTGATTATGATGTATAAATATAGGTTCATCAGTTGTAACGAATGTAGCATTCTGGTGGGAGATGATAACAGAGGCTATGCATGTGTGAGAGCAGGTATATACTGAAAATCTCTCTACCTTTCCCTCAATTTTGCTGTGAACATGAAACTGCTCTAAAAAAAATAAAGTCTTCTCTTAAAAAGTACATGATTAGACTGCTATCTACCTCTCCATCAGTCTTCCCCTTGTCTACATTAGCCTTCCTTGTTTTTGAATCCCCCTCTCTGTTTCTGGATCACACTAAGATTATTTCTTCCTCGGACATTTTTTGTTAATTTGCTGTTCCCTCTGCTTGGCATGTTCTTTCTCCAGAATTCCAACTGTCTTTTTCCTCCTTATTCACTTATCAGGTAAAAGTCCACAAAGATGCTTCTATCTAAATTATTCCTTCCCCTTCCAGACTGTTCATTCAGATGCAATTAACACACTATAGTTTCTTTATTGCACTTAATGCTATTTGAAATTATCTTATCCATTTTTTTTTTTTGCTTGGTTGTCACTCCCCCCAACACACACTCTCCTCCAACTTCACAGTGCTTATCAATGAGCTTTGAGACTTTATCTTATTACCACTGTACCCTAGGCCTAGAATAATGTGTGTTAACTAGTAGATGTTTAAAAAATATTAGTTAAATGAATACATCTGCAAGATTCCATTCTTGTAAAGCAGGAATAGCTACTCTTGAATGGGAGATGAGCAGAGTGGATCACAAATGCCTAGCACTTCCCACTGAATGTGAAGGAATCTCTAAAGTATTCTTGAAAATAATCACTTCTGTGTCTTATTTTTAATGTAATTAAACACAGACCTTTGTAGTCTGTGGGTTTATTTTGCTAAAAATTTAAGAAGGACCTTTTTATGCAACATTGTTAGAACCTGGGCAAAAAGGGCAAAGCCTACAGAAAATATCAAGTTAGAAGTCACAGGGATGTAAAGTACAGAATAGGGAATATAGTCAATAATAGCATGATTATTATATATGGTGTCAGATGGGTACTAGACTTATCAGGGTGATCACTTCATAAGTTATATAAATGTCTAATCACTGTGTTGTACACCTGAAACTAATATTATATTGTATATCAACTATAATTTAAAAATTTAAAAATTTTTAAAATTAAATTTACTGGGATGACATTAGTTAATAAAATTATCATGATCAAGTAGGGATCATTCAAGGGTGCAAGGATAATTAAAATTTTAAAGAAAAAGATTTAAAAAGATAATATTAATGTAGGTAAAATATATATTAATTGCCTTCAATTCCTCCTTCTGTGACAGTTTCTTATCTTTCTGTAACCACTTATATTTTAGTTATTGGTCTCCTACCTTTTTTATGGACTGTTCTTTTTAGCAGTAGAAAATTTACCTAATAAATTCCTATGTGTACTCTTGACTTCAGAATGTCACTCCCTGAAGAAAGTGGAAAATTGATCCTCTTGGAGCATTGTTTATTTTTATAGTACAAAACTGAAAGTTAGTTTCTAATTAAGTATTATAAATATTGTAAAATTATTCTTTAAAAGACTCCTTCCTCTTTATCTATATGCTATTGCATGTCATGCATGTCATAGTGAAGACCTCAGACATTATTCAAAGGCCACTGGAAGCTCTTATCAAAAACTTTAAAGTCAACCAGTTGGGAGTCTACTGCAATTGTCCAGTTAAGCAATAAGCATGGCAATGAAAGTATAAAAAAATTAGTGGGTAGCATAAAAAATACTTGGTAATTGACTGGAACCAGAGAGATGAAAGTCAATAATTCTGAGTGATAAAATTATAAAGAAATAAAAGTTTGGATCAAGAAATGGTATAAACATATCTACTTAGATATTCATAATATCTGTAATTTTTAAGTATTAAAAGTTCAAGGAGATGGGTTTTCTAGTAACACTGAACATAAATAACTACTCTAAACATCATTACTAACTACAGATATGTAAATTGTTATGAATATTCACTTAGAATGATGTTTTTTCTTGCTATATTTCAGTAAGTTAAAATATTCAAAAATGTATTTGCATACTTGCTCTCCAAATTTCTTTTACCATAAGGTTATAAATTCTTCTTCTACTAATCCTCCTACCACAAGGAACTTCTTGAGGTTGAATTCGAGATGACTGCATTTTGTAAATCCTGCTATTTGCTATGGTACTTATCTTTGACACTCCTTGCTTATCTCTATTTCCTTGAAAAAAATATTTTTAATATTAATTATGGAAATGGCAGGTTGGCGAAACATTGCTCAAGTGGGATAAAAAGGCGAATGGTTTTTTTCATAATATTAAAATTGGACATTTAATTGGACTGTCTTTTAAAACCAAAGAATCCAAAATGATAGCATCGGAGGAAACAAGAATGAAGAACACAGAGTGGAGTGCCACTCAGAGTGTCAGGGAACTTTTGTGCTGCCATCCTTTTTTGATTTTCCTTTTTTTTTTTTTTTAATCCAACCTTAGGGTGTTATTTGTTAGTGTGATAATGGATCTCCTCTTATATGTGTTTATAGCGTGGCAAATTTCCATTTTGAAAGAGAATTTCACAGAGAGAACCCAAAGAACAAAATCCTTAATGATAACCACCATAGCAGTAACAGCACATCATTTTGAACACTTCCAGCATTTTGATAGATCATTGACATTTATAATTGGAAGTCATCTTCAGGACCATATAAATCAGTAGTTACCAAGCTTGGACAGCTTTTTACAACTGTAACCATGGGCTTTCATTCTTCAACTAGGACTCTATAAATTTAAAATGCAGTCCATCTGATCCTAACAACCAGGGATGTTCGGAAAACCACTGTTCTAGGTAAATGTTCACATTTTAGGGAGTAAAACAAAAACATCGACTAAGACTCAGAGAAGTTATTTAATTAGGTAAGAGACTATAACTGATAAGTATCAGAACAGAGTGTTAAATGTTAGACTTAGAGTTTAATAAGTGGGACGTTAATATGGAATATCAGTTCTAAAGGGCACGGACTGAGAGATCTGTTCCAGCTAGTGGTGATGCCAATCCTAAACCTAGTCTATATTGTGTTCCATCAGAGAAAGGATAGTCAGTGAAGCACCCACTGTACCACAGTAGGAGGTTTGATCTGAAAAAGAGCTTTATGATCTAGCTCCCTGGGATAGATGTTGTGGGACAGAAGTTTTATCCTAGATTCAAGGTCATTTATATTCTGATGAATTTCAAGGTCTTTCCACTTTTTGAAAACTAAGTGAATTAATATGAATGAAGTTTAACATTTTAAATCTGTCCTCTTTGAGGTGCCTTTGTGCCGTTTCAACATATAGGTTCAGAAGTCATTAGGCAGTTTGCCTTCAAATGCCTTTTTCTAAGATGAACATTAATGGGAAACAAGATCCTTTATATAAACACATCTTGAAAATCAAATGGCTTGGATTTTATTGTGTACTATTCAATCAAGGACAGAAAAATTAAGCAATCAAATTCAACATCCATGCTTTTCACTTGGCTGGTTGATACACAGCTAAGGCTAAAATTAGGAATCACTCTGGCTTTGAATGATTTTTCTTTGAGGGTCAGTGCTATAATCTGAATTATGGCAAACAGCACAGCAATGTACCCAATAAGTGTTATGCACGTACTTCTTTCTTATAGTCTATATATTTATACCTACTAAGCCTATTCTTGAGTTTCATTAACTTTGCAAAGATATTCCTATTGAATCTTAGTTAATAGGAATGATTAAGTAGAAATCAGTAGACATAGCCTAAAATGAACTTCAAAGATTTAAGAGGAAAAACAATATACACCTTCTCACTACATGAATTCTCCTGTATAGCTGAAAAGATGTTGACGTGGTCTCTGTCTTTTCTTTAAAAATACACTTAAGCATAATTTATGTGAATGTTACAATACTTTCTCATTAGAAAGTTTTATATATATGTTCATATATTTTTAGAAAGCTATATATTTACATTAAAATATACTTTGTATTTAACCATAATATATTTTGTGTGTGTGTGTGTGTGTGTGTGTGTGTGTGTGTGTGTGTGTGTGTATTTTAATGGGCAAAGCAGGCCATTTAAGTCTGGGAGCTGTCAGAGGAGGGAAACCTAACCAGGCTAGAGGAGCATCAGGGAAGGCTTTCTGAAGAAGGAAAGACAGAAAAGAATCAGCAAGGATGGGAGGAGCCCACAGATGCAGGCTCTCTGAAAATTCATGCTGAGAAACTCCAAGGCTTCCAAGTTCAAGAGGGAGACACACAAACATTAACACTTATTCATTCAACCAATATTTATTGAGTGCCTTTTACATGCATGATTCTGGGGACACTATAGTGACTAAGACAGACAAGCTTCCTGCCATCATGGAGCCAGTTAAGTGGTAAAATAGAAAATAAGTATATATAAATCAAAAAATGAGCAAAGAAAAAGAGAAAAATTAAATTCATCTGCAATTCTATTGCTCAAAGATAATTATGAGTAACATTCTCATTATTACATGTCAGCATTTTAGCATAAAATTAAGATCTCTTTTTGAACAAAATTATTTTTGTAATTTAAAAATGTTCTGTTTATTTTCTTTTATCATTATACATTCTTCCTTGGCATTTTAAGATGCTTCTATTGAAATATGACATACATATAGAAAAGTGTACTAATCTTAAATTTTACAACTTGAAAAATTATCACACTACTTAGTCAAGAAATATAATATTAAAAGCACCCAGAAGCCTTTCTTTTATCACCTCCACATCACTATCACCTTATCACCTCTCTTCTACCCAAAGTAATCTCAATTATGACTTCTAACAAGAGATTAGTTTGATTGTTTTTCCCCTTGTACAAACAGCAAGGTAGAGTATTTTATCCCTTTCTGTCTGGATTTCTTTCACTAAACACTGAGTTTGTAGGATATATTAATGCTGTTTAGTATAACTAAAGTTTATTCATTTTCATTGTCATGTACTATTCCATTTCATGACTAAATCATAATTTGTCTGTATTAAAGTCACTGGACATTTGGACTATTTCAACTTAATGACTATTATAAATAAACTGCTATGAATGTTCCTGTACATTTATTTTGATGCATGTGCATATGCATTTCTGTTGGACATGCACATAGGAATGAATATGGCCAAGCCATTGGGCATGGAGATCTACAGCAGTTTTAGTGGCCGCAATACATAAATAAATCACAACTCAACGACAACAACTGGACATCTGTATCGATTTCAAATGGGAAGAAGGGGCAAAGTTAATAGCAATTTATAATTTATAAAAATGTAGACAACCTCGAAAAGGAGCAAGGGTATGAGCTTGTATTTTGTATGTGCTCTGCTTTTTTCTGAGATAAATAGCTTACTCTAAGAAGAGAGAAAAAATCAATAAAAGTTGCCTTTCTTGATGTCCAGGACTTTATCGGTTCACTGACCAACCCCTGCTCTCAATTTTGCCTGCATAGTAAGTTCTCGGTGAAGTTATGGAAGGCACACTCTAGTCACAGAGTTAGGAGAACTAACTTCTTATCTTAACAATGCCTCAGACTAGTAACATAATCTTTCACTTATTTTTAACCTCTCTGGGACATGGTTTACTCATAAATGAAATGAGAAGGTTAAATTAGCTTACCACTAAGTTCATTTCAGCTCTAAAGTAAACTCTAATATGACTTTTTAATATAACATTCATACTCTCTCACTAATCTCACCTGTATGCTGTACTGGATTTTATAGGAATTAATAAGTAGTAAATATTTGCAACTACCTTCAATATAACTAATTATCTAGTATGTTATTCAACAAGCTCAAATTGTTTCTGATAATTTTCCAGCATGAATAATTATTCTTCACTTAGCAAAGAGATTTACATCTGTGCATTCATCCTCTAATTCCATTATTGTCATTGTAATAAATTAGATTTCAGAGCATTGCAATTGCAATTTTAAGGCATTCAATTTAGAGGAGCAACATATTGGGAACACATCACAAATCTGTGATTAGAAACACTTTATTAAGTTCTCTAAAGATACCAATTTTTAGTTATAGTCTCCAAAAAAAAATAACTCTAAGAGTTTCAATATGTACTGTGAGTATATGAGGGAGCAGGGATAAAATTAAAATGCAACATTAGATTTTAGAATTAGTTTGCCCAGGTGCTGCTGTTGCTTACATACTTTTAGAAAGCAATATCACTTTCATTATCTTTGCTTTGATATGAGTTTGGCATCAACTTCAAATACTGAATATGCCTTTCAGATGTGATACAATAAAAGAGTCTACAAAAAGTGAACATATCTTAGAATAAAGGAAGCATTTTGCTCACTCAAAAACATTTCTGGTTCTAGATGGCGACATAGATTCTGAACTCACCTCTTCCTATGGACACATTGAGTCTACACCTACATATGGAATGATTTCCTCTTTAAAAAACACCTAATCGATGACCGAGTAATGACTATACATCTTTAGGAAAACAAGAAGAAAACCATATTTAAGCAGGTAAAAGAGGCCAGGACACAATCTTGCCATAAACCCTACCCCCAGCATGGCAAGCCACAGAGGCAGAAAACTCAAAACTTAAGCTTCTCCCTAAGGAAGGAAGGGTTTGAACCTCATATCAGGCTCCTCAGCTTTCAGAACTACATCTGAGAAATGAGTCCTCAAAACATATTACCTTAAAGATCATCAAAAAATTATTGGAATATATTAATTTAATAAAGTTGAAGAATATGAAATCAATATGCAAAAATCTGTTACATATCTATGCATTAATGACAAACTATGAGAAAGAAAAATTAAGAAAACAATCACATAAAATTGCATGAAAGATAATAAAATACCTGGAAATAAATTTAACTAAGATGGTAAAACGTATACATGGAAAACTAAAACATTAATGAAAAAATTGAACAGGACAAAAATAAATGAAAAGATATTTCATGCTCATATTGTAGAAGAAATAATATTGTCCATGCTACCCAAAGCAATCTACAGAATCAATGCAATTCCTATCAAAATTCCAATGGCATTGTTTAAAGAAATAGAACAAACAATCCTAAAATTTGTACAGAACCACAAAAATATCCCCAAATAGCCAAAGCTTTCTTGAAATAGAAGAATAAAGCAGCATTAAAAACAAAAACAAAACAAAACAAAAAACCCAGACACATAGATCAACAGAACAGAATAGAGAGCCCAGAAATAAACCCACACATATATGGTCAATTAATTTATGACAAAAGTACCAAGAATATACAGTGGGAAAAGGACATTCTCTGCAATAATTGTGCTACAAAAACTGGACAGCCACAAGCAAAAGAATAAAATTGGACCACTATCTTACACAATACATAAACATTAACTCAAAATGGATTAAAGACTTAAACATAAGGCTGAAACAATAAAACTCCTAGAAGAAAACATTGGCAATAAACTCCTTAGGTCTCACAGATGATTTTTTCAATCTGACACCAAAAGCTAAAGTAACAATACCAAAAATAAGTGGTCCTACATCAAAATAAAAAGCTTCTGCACAGCAAAGGAAACCATCAAAAATAAACAGGCAATTTATAAAATAAATAAAATATTTGTAAACCACATATTCAATAGGGATTAACATCCAAATACACAAGAAATTCACACAACTCAATAGCTAAATAAATAAACAAACATGTACATACATACATACATACATACCTACATAACCAACCCATTTTAAAAAATGGGTAAAGGACCTGAATAGACACTTTTCCAAAAAGGACATACAAACAACCAGCAAGTATATGAAAAGGTACTTAAAATCTAATTTAGGAAAATTCAAATGAAAACCCTAAGGAGATATAACCTCATACCAGTTAGTTTGGCTATTATCAAAAAGATAAGAAATAAGTGTTGGTGAGGATGTGGAGAAAGGGAAACCTGCGCACTGTTGATGGAAATATCAATTTGTAGTTCAACCACCATGAGAAACAGTATGGAGATTTCTCAAAAAAATTAAGAATAGAACTACCATATGATTCGGCAATTCTACTTCTAGGTGTTTAAGAAAATTAAAATACTAACACTCAAAGTACATGCACCCCATGTCCACTGCAACCTTATTTACAATAATCAAAATATGGAAACAACCTAAGTATCCATTGATGGATGAATGGATAAAGAAATTGTGGTACGCGCGCGCGCACACACACACACAAATAATATTCAGCCATAAAAAAAAAAAGAATAGAATCTTGCCATTTCCAACAACATGACTAGACCTCGAGGGCATTATGCTAAGTGAAATAAATTAGAGAAAGAGAAATACTGTATGACCTCTCTTATATGTAGAATCTAACAAAAAAAAGAAAAAAGAAAAGAAACAAGCTCAGATATAGATAACAGACTGGTGGTTGCCAGAAATGGGGTAGGAGAAATAAAATTTAATTAAAAAAGTATACAGATTTATTCTACTTCTAGGTGTATAAGAAAATTAAAATACTAACACTCAAAGTACATGCACCCCATGTCCACTGCAACCTTATTTACAATAATCAAAATATGGAAACAACCTAAGTATCCATTGATGGATGAATGGATAAAGAAATTGTGGTACGCGCGCGCGCACACACACACACAAATAATATTCAGCCATAAAAAAAAAAAGAATAGAATCTTGCCATTTCCAACAACATGACTAGACCTCGAGGGCATTATGCTAAGTGAAATAAATTAGAGAAAGAGAAATACTGTATGACCTCTCTTATATGTAGAATCTAACAAAAAAAAGAAAAAAGAAAAGAAACAAGCTCATAGATATAGATAACAGACTGGTGGTTGCCAGAAATGGGGTAGGAGAAATAAAATTTAATTAAAAAAGTATACAGATTTGAATTTAAAAAGGAAAAAATGTGCATCTGCTACCAATACCTCCCCCTTCTACAAAAAAAGTATATATTTTATATGTACAGATATGCATAAGGTTGTCATGAAACATATTCCTAAATGAGTGAATACCAAGCTTCTAAATGAATCTGTTCCTTGAAATTAGATTACGAATTTTTCAGGTTTTTTTTTTATCTAAGGAAAAAAAAGTGTCTCATTTAATGTATAACTACCTACTGTATTTTTGCCAGCATATATACATATATGCATGTACACATGTGTATAGCTATATCTATGAAGTAGATTGATTGATAGATCGATATGTAGACAAATTGATCAATTTGTCCCATAAAACATGAGGTGTAAAACTTTATGAGACAGAAATTGTTAGAGAAACAACAAATGGTTCATTGTTTGACATTACTGAATGAACAACCACCTTCCCATCAAAACACTGTTTATCTGAGCTTTTCGGGTTCTCCAAACAGTGAGAATAATACTGTTCTACTGATGATTATGAAAGGTCTTTTTAAAAAACTCCACTTATCCACATTTCTTATAGTCCTAGCTGCCTCCAGACTCCAAATTTACCTTTTGTCATGTTTCTAGGACAAAATGGTCAAGACATTTTTGAAAGAAATAGAGAGGAAAATCAGACAGTATCTCCTTGATGAGCACAGAGAGTGGTGTCTTTAGGAGATAGTGGAAAGCTGTATAGCTTGAAGTTCATTGTGTTTAAGAAGCAGCCTCTCTTACTTTCAGTATGGTGCTGGGTGAGTGCAGTGCAGTGAGAACCTAGTGCCGCGGGATCGACTACTTCATGATTGTAAGGCTTCTTACATCCCAGTGGCAAAGTACACCAAAGAGCCCCATTTGGCTCAGCTTTTACTAAGGCAACAGCAGCAGTTAACAAATACAGAAAAATCAAACTAAGAATTGACAAATGATTATTTTTTGATTGAAAGCAGTGTTTGATATGAAAGAAAAGCATTTCCAAGCAAACTGAAAGTTATCTGGAAAATCATTAGTGAAACGAAGTAATGTCTAAGGAGGAAAAATGCAAAAATAAAACTAAGACCAAGAAAATTTTTTAAGTTTTTCATATGTTTCTGAAATGCTACAGAACCATAAAACCTGAACACTAAAATAGAAATCAAATAATAGAAAGAATTAGAAGAAAAAATAGTCCATTAAAATGAAGAAGTTAGTATAATATCAATGAAATAAAAAAAAATACATGTGGATTCACAAGTAATTGATGCATATGAAATTAAGATTAAATTTAGTATAAAAAGAGGATCTCATGGCTTCTATACACTGCAAAAAAAAAAAATGACATTTATGATTAAGGATCAAATAAAATGCCCAAATGATTTGCAGTGAAATAGTTGCATTACTCATGACACATGGAAATAGATGAGTATGTCCTTTTTTAGAATCAAAACATTATTGTCATGTAAAGGTTATATTGGTGATTGTGTAGAGATAGGTTTTTCTTTTTAGATATTCTGCTGTTTCCAAGCCCGCTAAAATTCTGTCTATATGGGATTTGTAGAAGGAGCTAACTCCCTTAATAAGGTTTCCCGAAACCCCCTGGTTCTCTGTGTTGATAAAATTAAAAGTCTGTAAATTCCTTCTCTATAAAGCCTTCCCAGAAAGCTCCAGCTAATGACTTTGCCATCACTCAAGTTTAAGAACTTAATGGCTATCAACTAATCATTCATCCTCAGGAGTAAATCCAAGTTTGGGGAGGGAGCGCTTTAAGGGAAAGAATACAAAATTATAAATACAAAATGAGGCACAGGACATTGGAGGTAAATGAGATGTCCTGAACCTTATGTTTCATTAAGCTTTAAGGTAAATCAGCTGCCATGATGTAGCTTAAGGAAGTCCTTTATTCAAACATTTATTTTAAAAGAATACACAGTGGAGCAATCTCTGTTATCTCAGAATTGTGGTCAAACCCTTAAAGCTAAGGGCAATGAATAATAAATATCTTAAATTCTAAATAGAGTTCTTAGACATATTCATGGGGATTTATTAAGAGGTAACACAGGTGGTCCTTTGACCTTTCTTTCACCCATAACTAGCCTTTGTAGGAGAAGGCTAGAGGTTTATTATGGAGGTTTTTGAATGACATTTATAGGAGTAGAGAGTTCTGTCAGCTTTCTTACCAAACAATCCGAAATGGAGGGGGATCCAAAAGATTGGAAAGAGAGATACCTTCTATCCTAGCTGGATATTTGCTGACCTATAGTTATCCAAATGTCTGGCCTATGCTGTTACTGGAGTTGAGCATGAAAGAGTTTTTAGGAGGCCACATGTGTTCTCAGGTATTGGAGGCATAAATAAAGAAAGGTTACTTAGAGTAGTCTACAATGTCAGCAATTGAAGAAGCCCTACCATTTGGTAGGGCAAACAGTCGTTTTAATAACCTGGAAATAAAACATTTAAGTTTCTCCAAAGTAACCATAAAAGGTCACCAAAAGTGAGAAAATGAGATCTAACAGCATGTTTCAAGATCCTAGTAAAAGGAAGATAAAGTTCTTATTTATGCTCTATGGGGTTCACGCCATTCGATAAAATTTACACTGAGAAGTCATGCGTTTAAAAGTTATCTTATAATAAGTTGGTAAGTTCCTTGGAGGGAATTATATTTATCTTGTTTATATTTCTTGTACCACTTGATACAATTCTCTTAATATTGTATTTGTTCCATAAATATTAATTGATTGATTGGTTGATTACTTACTTGTACTCTGTTCATTGTCAATTGGAAAGTAAAGGAATGAGCGGCAGATTTCAGAAAACGGACAGCACAGACACACAGCTAATTTCTTGCATCTTGTATTACATTGCTAAAATGAAGATTCTTTTACAATTATGAAAAGCTGGCATTTTCTCCATTCCCTTCAGATATTTTGACAGTTATATAGTGAGGAGTTGTTACTTATAATCCAACTACTGTTGAATAATAAAATCCATATGGACTTTCCACAGGAACGGGAAGACTCAAAACATTCACTTAACTTTTCCTTCATCTGATTCCTAGACATAGACCCCAAACTGCTGATGATAATGCAATTATGTCCCAGCTTTGAAATGTCAGTTATCAATTTTTTATAGCACCTTTTGAAATGTACCAGTATCTCTCATTTGAACCAATTCCTCAGCTTTCTCATCTAACATGATTTCCTTTGATGGTAATTCAGTATTGTTTTGAAACATTCAGCACATGTTTTAAATAAAAATTTCACGGTCTTTATAAAATCATTAAATTAGAATCATGACAATTCCTGAGCATATCAAAAGAAAGAGCTCAAATAGGGTCTGTACAAGATGACCAAAAGACATATTTAGTGAAGCCTGAGGGTTCATCTGCCTCTGGCCAATTTTACCAAAATCTGTTACAAACACTGCAGTTTTCATCTTTGTAGCTATATATCTTTTAGAATGCTTATATATTGTACATTTAATCAAAACTATACAACCAACATTTGGAATAGAATATTAGGACCCTTAATGAATAGTCATAACATGAAGTTTTACATAATTATTGATATTGAACTCTGAAGTTTCTGAGGAGACTGATTAAATAAGGATATTGGTGATCGGACAAGTGTAAACTGTGAAGTGTATGCTCACTTGAGGCCTTTAGACAATGAGATTCTTTACACTTGAATGAGTAGCTCAGTTTTAATAGCTAAAATTTAACAAATCATAACTTCTTAAAACTGAAGCTTGTATTAATTTAAAAAATATTTGTAGACCATTTTTTCTGTATTTGAGCCTCATTATATTGAACTTTTTACAGTAGGCCATATTCTGTTACAGAACAGAATTAAGTCTTCTTGGCCCTTTGTATCCTGGGGTTCTATGGTTGTAATGTGTTTATTCCAAGTACAATTGGCCTAGCTAGACGTATCATTTGAGAAATATATCTCCTTTCATATGTAAAGAAATTTGCCTCTGCTGTGCAATAGGTATTGCCATATTATTTTGTGGACAAACTGGGAAAGATTTCTCCAGAATCAGATTACGATTAAAACCAGAGACCTTCTAAGTCTGTTTCTGCTCAATTAGCGAGTCATACCATCCAGCCACATAAAATCTACTCTTCTATTTAAAATCAGTGGAGCCCAGTCTGGCTGGACATAACAGATTTTTCCTCACATAGCTAGCTTTTGACTTTTCTATGGCACTACCAATACTTTCCCTCCCCCTCAATGAGAGAACTAATCTCCTTCTCTGGGATGTTTGAGTCCAGGGCTCCAGTGTACACATATTCTCATCTTCATAGATCCTCAGAGAAATCATCCCTATATTCCTTATAGGAGTCCAGGGTCTCCCTCTATGTCCTTCCTGCCAATCCTATCTCATCATTGAATGAAATTTCTGAACAGCTCTATACCTTCCTGATGCTTAGCTTTTGCGATTGTCTCAATGTTCTGAGCACAGACCCTCATACTTTTTCATAGATCCGCAGAACTTCCCCTGCTCCTCGGAGCCCTTCTCTTCAGGACTGGTCTTCACTTCCAAAATTCAGAGTAACCATCATTGTTTTGTTTTGTTTTGTTTTGTTTTGTTTTGTTTTGTTTTGTAGATGCATGCAATGAAGAATGAGTGATCCATAGTTTTCCTAGAGATGAGGCTATATGAAGTATCAACGCCAAGATTGGGTTGCAAAGATATTCATCTTTTATTATCTAACTAACACACCAACTTTATGCTAATCACTTTATCAAAGTTGCAAAGCAGCGAGAATTCATAACTCCTTATTTTTATGAAAGAGAGTTATTTCAACTGGGTTTAATAGCATACTCAGAAAGAACCTCTGTTTTTTTCACCTCGAGACTTTCTCCCTTTCAGCTAGAGATAACTGGGGATCTTAATGTCACCTGTATCCAAACTTCATCTGTTCAGTGGTGTCTTGCTGTATGGTAGGCCTGTTCATTTTCTGTGGTGAAGTCTCTTAGGACACATGAAACTATTCATCAACAATGGGTCAAACACATCTGTTGGCAGCAAATATTAAATATATGTTTCTTTTTAAAACACAGAAAATAATTTTCAATAGTATGATATTCACAAAACTATCACTTTCCACGTTATCGTAAAAAGAATATCAAAGCAGTTTCAAAATGAATGACTATGTGAGAGATATGGACAGTAGGCACTTACATGGGCTATAAAAGCCAGCAATGTAAGTTGCTTAAATAACCATGATCATAGCCATCATAATCACTACCAACAGAATGGTATAGAGACTGCTTTTAAGAGGAACAAAAGTTTGATGGAACATGATGACTAACTCTAAAGCAGTGATATCAATCATAAAAATACAATAATATAAAATATATTGATACAAATTTGGGTATAATGTGATTGGCAACTGACTCCAATCCTCCTTCGCCTCCCTTTTCAAATGGTGTTGAGATAATGCTCTTCCCTTCTATGGGTGAGTGATTTCATGGGGAAAAAGTAGGAAAGAATTGCTTTGGGATCTAGTTCAGTGAAGAGGCAGATTTCACTATCTTTATATTTGTATTAGTTGTGATAGTATAAATCAAACAAAAATGTTTTTTTTTATTACTCTCTCAAAAATATGACTCCACATGATTTAAAACCTGACATAATAAAAATGAACCAAAAAGTTTCCAAATTGTTTTTGAAGAGTCTTCTAAAAATGAGAGATTGTGATTTAGAAAGCATAGCTTGTCTCCATGATGGGATATAAAATTAGAGAATATTTATAGCAACAAAGAAGATGCCTTCCAACCACAAGATTTCTTTTCAATATCTTACATATATACAGTGTCATTCTTCGTAGCTCAATATTCTGTCAGATATATCATTTAAATTATCCTGATATTAAATTAAACTAATTCATACTTGAAAATCTTGCATGAATCTGAGTTTTTTAAGGAAGAAATAGCAAGCAGTATACCAGTAATTGTCTGAAACACTTTAAATATTAACATATTAATTCTCACAATTCTATGATATAAGAACTATTATTAACTCCATTTACAGATGAGAGAACTAAAACATGAAGAATAGGAGATAGAGTCACAATTTGAGACCAGGCTTGAATATCGCTTCAAAGTCCATGGGCTAACTACTAAAATAAAGACATTTATTCCACTATAAAATATTTGTAGACATAAATAAAAGTCCAAATACAAAATGGGTCAATGCTTTGAATAAATTTACAGGAAGTGTGGCACATCTCTAAGTATATATCATTTATCAAATTTAAAAAGAATAGAGATGCCAATCACCCCAACCGACTAGAATAACCCCATTAAAAACCTCTTTGCGAAGTGAAGGAACAAGGGATGCTAAATGTAATTATGATAAAGTTTCACTGCCCCCACTTTATATATAAGATCTTACAGAGAGAAAGAATTAAGAATGTGTTCATTCTGCTTTTTCATTTGCAGAAGAATTCTGTGAGTATAATCATATTCATCCCTGCAAACTTTTTCACATCACATTTTTTCTTCATTGAAGAGAAGGGTAGAATTTACTGCCTGTTAAATTTTGGGATGTCAAATATATATATATGAAAGTTTAATGCTTTAAAAAAAATTTAAGTTGCTCTAATAAATACTATGACATAACAAAAGTAAAATATGTTATGGTATCAGACTGCATATTTACATTAAATTTAAAAATTATGTGAATTTGAAAACATTTAATGACGAGATTAATTTTATCTAGAAATAGTATTTAATATAATATAAATATCAAAGACAATGACAATTTGATTAATTATTTTCTAAAATTTAAGTGCACATTCTTTCTCACTAAAAAAAACTTAAAAAATTATGTTTAGGCAAAAAAAAATTCTGATCTCTAACATCATTGCTGATCAGGTAACTTTGTAAAACACTATTTCTTAACTTCAGGTTTTCAATATAAGGAGTGAAACAATTGTCTCAATAGGAAGTGCAGGAAATAGCAGAATATTGCACTTAATGTGCTAAAAAGCTGTTTTATAGAATAATGAATGCAAGCTCTATACTTTAAAGAGTTACCCAGTTTCAATAACCCCTGCTTGCCCACCTGATTTCACTTTTACTCTTTCTAGTTAAAGATGGTGCTAATTCAATTACAGTAAATGTGCAGATATGCACTATTAGAATATATATATATATAGTGCTTGAGTTAAGTCTCCAGACTGTAAACTTTTAGTTGAATCAATAATTGAAAGAATGAAAAAAATTGATTTATAAATAATTGAATAACTATTGATAATTATTGGACAAGATAATTTAAAGTTAAGTAAAATATTTTAATTCCCTTTGTGTAATATAGAAAAGAGAGGGAGGCAGGAAGAGAGAAAAAATGTTTTCATGTCAGTTATTGTACTTTTCCAGAATATCTACATTTAATTCTCTTTTTATAATTTCTATATTTTCATTAATACTCTCTATTTTGAAACATCATCATACCTTTCTCTTCCTTCTTTTAGCAGTTTTCTTTAGTTTCTAAAACATTTATAATAGCTTTCACATCTATCAAATATATCTGACATATGGGTCTTCTCAAAAGCAGTTTCTGCTGCGTGTTTTTTTTCTGGTGTATGGGTCACACTTTCCTGTTTATTTGCATGTCTCAATTTTTTTTGCTGAAAACTGAACATTTTAGATAATATATTGTAGCAACTCTGGATAACGCTTTCCCCTCCCCACCTCCTCTTTGGGACATGATGTTCATGTGTTTGTTTAGTGACTTGGCCATTATATTTTACTGCAGTCTGTTCCCATCATAGTTGCAGGGAGCAGCCTCCGATGTTGGTCCTGCTCACAGTCACCCTGGCAGCAGCGGTTCTGGCAGGGCTCTCCTGGTCTCTTTCCTTGATCTCCATTAAACTGTCTGCCTCTGCAGGTATCACACCCAGCTGCTGTAAGCCTCTCCCATTTGCTGCTACGTTTCTCTACTGTATTCCACAATGCTCTGAGGCATAAACCACTCTGTACTCTAAGTATGTATTCATTTCCTGTTTGCCTAGAGAATACTTGCTTGCGGTGCTTGTAGCTATAGCATTTACCTCAAGATAACTCGCGGATCACAGCCCTAACCTTATCTCTAAAGAAAGTTTGCCAGGAAACATCTCGCTTTTATTATTATTTTCGCATTGTTCTAGCATATCAAGAGTCTTTGGAAACAAATGACATCATTCTATTTATAGCATTCTGTTTTTAGTAGTGGTATTTCCATTTACAAAATATAGTAATTCTCGATTGCTCAAAATGTCAAATCCTAGAAAACGTAGCATTTCTATACATGATGTTAACATCGTTCTTGAACAATTAGCCAGAGATTCGTTTGATGAATCCGATTTATGTATACATTTCTGTTACATTAGGATTAGAGACCATTTCTGTTTAGAAATAACTCCAAGAACAGTTTTTACATTTTATGTTCACATTGAAAACCAGTTAGATTTGGTTCAGCCTCAAAGAGCGTGTTTATGTAAAATTAAATTAACACTGGCAGAGAACTGAACTTCTTTTTTTATAAACAGGAAAGGGGTTAAGACTAAGTCATGGGCATTAACACAAGTAATGCCATTTGGGGCCTGTGGTTTTCTCTTTAACACCAGGGTGCCCTTAGACTTGACCTTTCTCACTCTGTTTGAAATAAAGTCAATTCCCTCAAGGAGAGCTTCAGAGCTGTTTCTATGGCTTGCCCCTGTCCCTGAAACTCCTGTGCCACTTCTTTGGAGCTAGGGGAAAAGACCATAGCTCACTTCTCTCAGAGTGACTTGCAAGGGGTGCTGAGTCTTCTCTGCTTGTATCTCCCAGGCTAGAACCTTTGTCTTCCAAGAGAGCTAGAATACGAGGGACAGAAGTCAGTATTCTTCAACTTCCACACTGGGTTAAGGCTTCCATTCTATGAGTAGGGGTTGGGCAGAGGAACAGCCTCAAACTAGACTTCTCAGCTACTCTTGCCTGGAATAGATCTTCTGCAACACAAAACTTGTGGGGGAGGTAGGGAATGAAAAATCTTGGTGGCCTTTCCTTCTTAGGTAGATACTGTAGATTGTCCTCACCAAAATTTGGTAGATTTCCTTGAATAAATGTATCTTCCTTTAGTATATTCCCTAAGGACAATTTCTAAGACAGACAGACAATTTTTACCAGATATAGTTGTTTCCCTAGGGAGAAAGTCCATGAAGTTCCTCACCCTGTTATTTTGTGGTTACTTTATATTTTAATGTTTATAATGTTGGGGGTTAAAGCACTAATGGAGTCTTAATTTCATTTGCAAGATTGGTATACAAAATCAGTAAAGCAATACACATCATGATAGAAGTGAGCTGTATCATTCATTTGCTAATGAAGAATTACTTCTTAATAGACTTAATAGACCTATAAAAGGCCTCTTCATAATGGTAACATAATTTGATGAGTTTTAAGAGATTAAATTAGTGCTCACTAATTTATAATAAAATATTTCATAAGTAAAATGGGCCAAATAATTTATTTTTGCTTTACAAACCTTTAAGAACTGAAAAAGTGAAAAGTATTTTATGGCAACTCTTTACTTGCCTCTGACAAAAATATTTCTAATCACAAATGAAACCCAGCCTGTCCAGCTGCCCTGGGAACCAGTTAGTCAGCACCAGCATTCCAGAAGGAGCCATTCATAACTAAGCATGAGTTGAAGCTTTTGAGGAGCAAAACAAAAAAAGACAAAAGAATATATCTATATATTTTGTCAGGTCAGATCTAGAATAATAAGAGTTTCTTTTAACAGTAATATATCTAAGTCTTCTATGTCAATATATTCCACAGAGGCCCAGAGATAGACAAATTGCCAAAAATTAAATATCTTCTCTAAGATATTTAAAAGCAAATACATAATATCTGAGATTTCCAAATTAAAGGCTCTGTGCACAACATAGTATGGAAAATTGTGGGTACTTTCCATGGTTTCCTTCTCAAGTTTTACATTTTCAAGCTGTGGGAATTTTTCAAGGTCCTATTTATGTCCAGTGGAAGGACCGGCACAGATGTAGGCATGTGCACATGCGCAAGCACACGCACACACACGCACATCTGAGACAGAGGTAGGAACTACCTAACATATTTAGTTGCCTTCTATAAGATTGTGTGTGTGTGTGTTTGTTTGTGTGTGTGTGTGTTTTGCATTTTCACTACAATTGTTTATCTGTCTAGCTGGGGATTTCTCTTTATTCTTCATGCTTCAGATTATGTATGTTTCTTCATTCTGAATGAAAAAGTATTTCATTAATTATTCCACTCCATGTTGCATTTTGAGTGATCTTCTCAAGTCTATATTCTAGTTCATTTATAACTTTTCATCTGAAATAATTTGCTCTCTAACCCATCACTGAATCTTTAAGTTCAAGAATTTTATTTTTCATTTCCCTTTGTATTTAGGTATTTTTTAAATCTGCCTTTTCTTTTCCATTTATCTCACAGTCATTATTCTCACTTTTCTCTCTAGTCATATTATCTCAAGTTTCGCGGGTATTAATTCTCCTGTCATTGCATCTCTCGGTTCTAAAATTCATCAAATTGTTGTTTATTTTTTGACTCAAGAATTTTTTCCAGTTTTATTCAGAAATAATTGGCATACATCCTTGTATACATTTAAAGCATATAGCATGATGATTTGATTTACATATATTGTGAAATAATTAGCACGGTAAGTTCGGCTAACATTCATCTTCTAACATAGATACAATAAAAAAGAAAAAAGAAAAAAAAGGAAATAAATTTTCTCCTTGTGATGAGTTCTCTTAGAATTTACTCTTAATGACTTTCCTGTATATCACATAGCAGTGTTAGCTGTAGTCATCGTGTTATACATTTGGGGGGTTGTACTTGTGTTTAGCAAGACCGTAAATGCAAATATTTCAATCATTAAGAATTTTTTAACGAACAGATAAAATAACAAACCCCCTACGCCTGTTAAGGAACTGACCAGCAGAAAAGATAGTCTTTCCCTCAACTCTAAGTCACTAGTGGCTCTTAGGTACAGAAACTTAATTCTGAAAGTGTTTGAAAATGTGGTAAAAGCAATAGCTCTTTTCTGTGCAGATATACAACCCAATAAAGAGATAAGATTTCAGGAGATTCTAGGAACCCCTAGGATGACTATGGATGAAGAAATATTACTCTAGTACATTTGACTAATGTATACAATATTTATGGCTAAAGAAGTTGCTTCTAAGAGAGAAATTAGCTATTTATGACAAATGTTTCATAAAACACTCAAAAAGGAGTACAATTTTCAGAAGTTTATAATTTACTAAAACTAAGGTGTTGAATTTAAAAGTGATCCCAATACAAAGGTCAGAAGCAGAGATGCCCGAAAATATTTTTAAATCCCAAATCGGACTCAAGTTTTAAAATTCACCCTCGATTTGTATTAATGATATGACCTTGGAGCTTTTATGGTAAAAATAAATAATAAAATCAGCAAAATGAAGAGACGTTTTCTGTATCTTTTATCCTCGGTCATTCCACATCTGTTTATCCATTCATATTCTACAAATATTTTTGAGCTCCTACTCTTACAAAAAGTCATATTATCATAAATAACAAATCATTTAGATCTTTGCTAAGATTGAGTACAAGACACAGAAAAGATAAGAGGTAATTACAACCATTAAAATAATAAAATGATTAGCATTTACTGATTTTTAAGTTCTGTACTAAGTTCTTTATATGCAATAATATCAGCTAATCCATAAAACAACCCTTAGATACTTTCCTATCTGTTATAGATGAGAAATCTAAGGACAGGAAAGTTAATTTGGCCATGGATACTAATGGTAGACTTTGGATTAAACCCACGCAGGTTGACTTGGGAGGTGATTTTATGAAAGGTTTTCTAGAGGAAGTAGCATAACTGAAACTTGAAGAATGTAGAGCATTTAGTGCAAACTGGGGCTGGGGAAGAATGTCCTAAGAATAAATAAACATGTGAACAAGCCTAAAGATAAGAAAAAAACATGGCATACTTGAGAATTTTAAAGTGTTTCAATCTGGCTTGTCAAGATATGCAAGTCTAGGGTACAGCAAGGGGAAGATGATCAAGAGCTAAGAAGGCACCATGAAAGAAATCTTGGACCTTGATAATGGGATTACTTTTGAGTGCAAATTAGAATAGTATATAGGTTTTAAATTGGGGAATGACCTAATCAGAATGTAGGAGATAGATCAGAGGAAAGTCAGGTTATTTTAGATGTCATTATAATAATTCAAGTAAGAGACAATACTGATTTAGATCCAGGTAGTCACTGTGATGATAGAAAACCTGGACAGATTTGAGAATAAAAAAATGCAAATTGAACAAGATCGCTAATTTCTTGGATATTTAAGCAGAGAAGAATAAACAGTTGTGGATGATGTTCAGTTTTCTGGCTTGAACAACCAGGAGAATGGTGGTACCATTAATGGGTTCCTGGAACACAAAAATAAGGATATATTCATGAAAAACATGATGATTTTACCTGTATTATAAATAGGCTGACTTTGGTATTGATCAATGCAGGGAGAGCTGTGCAGTAAGGATTTTTTAATTAGAGACTGGAACTTGAAATGTCGACTGGGACTCTGCAAACAAGAGATATCAGAGTAGATAAAATTGCAAAGAAGAAGTTTGAATGAGATGCAAATCACCCCCAGGACAGATACAAGGAATAAAACACTTTGAAGGACACAAGGAGAAGAAGTGCTTGAAAAAGAGCTGATGGAGAATAAGGAAACCTGAAAAAAAAAAAAGACTGAAAACAGAATACAGAAAATGAATTTCAAATATGTCACAAATGCAACAACTAAAATTAACAAACTTAGAAGAGTTCCAACTTTCTCTTTTTAGTTTATTATAAAAACCAGTAGGGTATTAAATGTTACTCTAAGTTACAAAATGATCTAAACAGGCTACCTAAATTTGTTACTGGCAGAGACAAGCTTAGGGAATATAATAAACCAACTACTATAATGTTTTATTTCTTTATATGAAAAAAATTCTCCACCGAAAAGAGAAAATAGAAGTAAACGAGTAGGATCCCTGAGAGAAATAAACTGTATTCATCTGTTAGAAAAGGAAGTGGATTTAGAGGATTCTCTTCACAGTCTTATGGAATATGGAAATAATCTGAATGAAAAAGCAAATTATGACAAGAACAAAATTAAGAACTGCATCAAAATACAAGAAAAAGCCTCAAAGCATTAGGTGTAGTTACTCTTAGTTTGATTTTTTTAAAAATCAATTGTTGATACCTAATTTTGATCATTTACTTAAAGGTCAGTCAACATAACCATAAATTTATATTTAATATAGAATTACTTCATTATTCGAAAGAAGATATTTACAAGCAAGTATGTATCAACTATGATGTTTCCTTAGAAAGAGAAACCAGTGTTACCCAGTTCCTCTTTACCTCCCAACTCATAACCTCTTTTTCCACATGGTCACGTGTCTTTCCATATGAACAACATTTATGGATTTGTTTCTTAGACTGCCAAAATAAGTAAACAATTTGCTAACTTGAGCTTTCAATATCTTAATAATGAAGACCTGACAAAAAGGTTATAATTTACGATATACATTAATATATCAAGTAATTACATTAAAAATAAGAAACCCATAATTCTCTAAAAATAATACATGAATTTAATTAAATTGCAATAATAATCTCAATAGTTTTAAGAGCGAGTGAAGACTAAGAGAAGCGAGTCAAGAAGACTGCTTAGATAAACTTAAATGTTTCTAAAAGGTTGAATACATCGAGAACAGAAATGTTTTGCTCAATTTGGCACTAGTGACCTTACCAGAAATCACTGTTGACCTTTGTAAAAGCAGTGATAGAAGCAGAATTAGGATTTCAGAGGTTTGAATAAGTGGGTGTGAAATGGAGTTATTGCTAATGATCATCGCTTCGAGAACTTTGCCTTTCTATGTAGAGGACGAAGAAGACGGATCATGAAAGGAAATTTTAAAGATAGAATTCCTAAAGCATGTTTAAAGGCTAATGAATATAACGCTAATGATTCAGATGAAATTCTGTCTCTTGTGCTACAGAAAATGTTTTTCCCGTTTATATATCCTTAAATTAATACAGACATATTCATTTCTGATAATTACTAATGAGCAGTATACACAGATTCCCCATGGTATTTCTCAGATGTTACCAAGATGTTGATTAAATTCCATTGTTATATCCATAGCTAGAGATCAGGTTATTCACACCTCTCAAATCAGTTTCCAGTATTCATCCATCTTTTCATCCAGCCAGCCAGCCAGCCAGCCACCATATGTTTTTGTAGGTTTACTACATCCAAGAAATTAAACTAGGGTGGTCTTTCCAGACTGAGACATCTGAAGTATGATCTTCTATCTCTCTTGCATGATTCATTATACACTTAAGTAATTCAAAATATAAAAATCAACCAAGCGTTAAAAAGTCATCTTTTATGTGAACTCAAATGAGGTCTTCCCCTTCTCCTTTGCCTCCACAGGCAGAAAGTATAACAGAACAATGATTAGAGTAGAAAAAAGAATTAACTTTGTGAATAAAGAGGCCATGCATAAACTGTGAAAAATGTTTATAATATGTAGAAAATATGACTTATATCTCTAAAAAAAATTTTAAATGAATTGGAAAAGAAAAATTGTCAAAATGGAAAAATGATGAACAAGCAATTCTTTAAAAAACAAAGGATGAAAATAAAATGTGTTCAACCCTCTAGTAATCTCAAGTTAAACAATAATGAGAAAATATATTTTCACTTTTACATCATCAGTGAATACAAAGAATAATAAAACCTAGTGTTGGTGAATTATTCAGAAACTGCTAGGGGTCATGAGTCTCTGTCTACCTCAAGCAAGTCCTGTATGCTAGAACTAGTTTTTTCAGTTATAAAAGTCAGGTAGGATCTATGAAGGGTGCCTATTCCTTTTCATCTCTGTGTCCCGATGAACAACTGTTGTCTGCTAATGATGCTTCCTGGCCAAAACCTTTTGTATTACCCGTTCTTGTCTTTGGTGGTTAAGTGCTGTCATTGGCATCTTGACACTCTGATGCTTCATTATTTCCACCAAATGGAAAGCCCAATTCAATGGCAACATTGCCTGTTTTTATTCTTTTCAAATATTATGGTACTTATCTCACTAATCCACATTGAATATTTAATACTGTAATGTACCAAATGCACTTGATACTTATCCTACTTATCCTGGCCTATTTCTTTCTTTTTTAGATAATATTTGTCGTCTTATGACATATTATGAATTTATTCACTTGTCACGTTTGTTTATCATTTATACTATGTCTCCCCTTCCCCCTACCACCACTGGAATGTAAGAAAGTTCCAAAAGGGCATGGATCATTGCTTTGCTGACTGATAAATCTTGTGTTGAGATAGGTAGATAGGTAGATAGAGAGATAGAGAGATAGGTAGGGAGGGAGGGAGGTAGGGGGGTAGGGGGGTAGGGAGGTAGGGAGGTAGGGAGGTAGGGAGGTAGGGAGGTAGGGAGGTAGGGAGGTAGGGAGGTAGGGAGGTAGGGAGGTAGGGAGGTAGGGGGGTAGGGGGGTAGGGAGGTAGGGAGGTAGGGAGGTAGGGAGGTAGATCTATAAAATGAATATATACCTCAAGGTAGATAGGTAGGTAGGTAGATAGATAGATAGATAAAATGAATATATACCTCAGCTTATTAACAATAAGAGGGTTCTCTGAGCCCTCTCAATAAACCTGATTAGAGAGTAGACCACTGAGTCTCACTTGACAAATCCACTCTCCCTAAGTCCTATCTCCCTAAGACTTTGAGTACCTTCCAAGATATCCCTGGTTTATATATTTTTGCCAAATTTAAGTATGTCATCACAGTCTCTATGTTTCAGTTATTAAACAAAGCAAATTTATGTTCTCCCAAATGCTCCACACTCAATTTAGAATTGATCTGTGCAATAAAGAATCAACCCTGCTCAAAGCAAGGTCTAGCACTTTACTAGCTCCTAGGAAGTAATCCCTAATCCCTTAAAATGTCCTACCTGATAAGAGTGTCTGTTTTACTTGGAGGCCTTGGACCAATCAGATAGTCTATGCTAACAATGTGATTTATGATGAAGGCCTAGGGTCAAGCAGTATGAGCTTGACCTCTGTAGAGGCTGAAGATTAAGGCAGGATATGTGGTTAGCGAAGGCCTAGGGTCAAGCAGTATGAGCTTGACCTCTCATACTGTAGAGGCTGAAGACTAAGGCAGGATATGTGGTTAGTCATCCACGTCTATGTGACCAACACCAATAAAAACCCTGGACATCCAGGCATGGGTGAGCTTTTGTGGGTATCAATATTCTATGCATATTGTCAAATATCATTGGTAGGAGAAATAAGTATTGTCAACATGACTACACTGGGAGAAGACAAGTAGAAGTTTCACACCTATTCTCTTCTGATTCCTAACCTTTGCATCCTTTGATTTCCTTTGCTGATTTTAATCTCTATTTGTTCACTGCAATTAACTATAACAGTGTATATAATAGCTTTGAGTTCTGTGATTCCTTCTAGTAAATTCTTGAACCTCAGGTCTTAAAGACCTCCTGAATTGTACTATGTAAGCATATTGTTATGAAGAAAATGAGCCTAATCTCTCCCTCTTCTTGATTTAGAATAATCAGAATTAATTCTATGTATATTCCCCAGGTTGCTGATGATGATATATAACTTAGCAAAATCTTTCACTTAACTTCCAGCAAAGAGAAAATTATGAAAATGTGACTAGTTTAACAGGTTGAAGAAATGGTCTAAAATTGTTAAATTGAGATAATAAAAGGCTAATAGTAAGTCCTTTCATGATCGCCTCACCACCACCTTCCCCACTGTTGTGTAAAAAAGTGGATAGGAGCAGAAAATAAGGATTATAAAAATGAATAAATTCCTGGGATGAAGTTCGAAAATAATCTACTAAATGTGGTGTTGAAAAAGAAAAATATCCCATATTTACCTAAACAAAATAATTGTTCCATTCCATTTAGCATTTATCATATCATATTAAAAGTATTATATTCAGATTATATTTTGTCATTTTAATAGAATATTGATTTTAGTGTCATAAAATGGAAAGCATTAAGTAAAGAGTTTGAAGAAACGTTCATGAAACTGGACATGTTTAGTTTATTGGAAAGATAATAACAAAGCATGGTTATTTAATGATACATAAGAGATCATTTTTAAGGAGATTTGGGTCCCTTCTTCCTAGTTAATAGGAAGATAATTGTAAATTTGGGAAAGAAGAATTAAAATTAATCACAAGAGGCTGGAATAGGCAGCTGCACATAAAATTTTATCTACTATGTTGCCTAGAATTGCTCTAGATAATTAACATACCTTTGTGATTTAGCCCAAATTAACCAGTGGCCTCAGGGCATCCATCTACTTAGGTACAGAAAAAAAGGTATACTTCAAAATACATATGCAAACATATATGCAGAGAAAGAATACTGTTAGAGGTAATTCTGGAGGGAAATTATTACCAGCATGCTCCCAGGAACCTTGTCTGTTAACCATTTTTACTAATAACTTGGTTAAAGCTGTTTCCACGTTATCCTATAATTCTTGACATTATTGTCTGTCATTTCATATAGGCTTCTAATTTTTGGAAGGCAAGGAATAGTCATTAGATTTTTCATCCTTATTGCCTAACAGGATCTTAAACATTCTAGAAGCTCAGGAAATGTTTAATAGGAAACAAAGCCATTATAGAAAATAATAATAGGCTAGGGGAAAGAAATGTTTCAAAAAATAAATTTCAGAAGAATAAAATGTCAGATTCCACATATAGTTCCAAAGGTCCAAATTCATGACTACATAATGGAGCACATGTTCTGGCACACTGCATGAAAACTAAAGAGATTTTTAGATGATAGTATAATCTTAAAAGTGTAACAGTATACTATCCTTCTTCCAAAATAACATTTATTGGAATATAATATCTAGACTCAAATTATTTCTAATTCTTGAGTACTGATTATGGCACACCTGGAGTTTAGGATTCATTTATGTATGCCATTCTTTAAAAGTTACAAAATAATATAATCGATGAGATAAGAGAATATGGTAGGCAATGAGCTGCTAAACTGGGGAACATATGTAGACTAGTGGAAGATTTGGGCTAATTACTTTACGATAAGAGAAAATTCATGGGAAGCAGTAATAGTAACTATTTAAAGAGTTGCTATGTGGCATAGATAGGAAAATTTTCTATGTGGTTCTTTAGGGCAACACTAGGATTAAAAGTAGAGGTATGTATATGTGTGTGAGTAATTTTCTTTCTTTTTCAGATCAATAGAAATATTTCACACACCAATCAGATTTATCATAAGAGACTAAGCCCAATTTCCTACCAATGGAACTGTCATGTCTAAACAGAAGATGCATAACTACTCAGTAGCAAAAATAGTGGGATTCAAGAAAGAAATGAGCTAAATGACCTTTAAAGTCCCTTCAAATCTTGAAATTCTATAATTCTATAAGTTTTTCATCGGTCTAGTATTTAACATTGAAACAGCAAAATGTATATGGAACTTGGTTCCTATGCCTATATTTCTTGGCAACATTTTATTTGTTTTCTGGCAAATCTCTTATGCCAGACACATATCCGTGAGGCCATTTTTAACCAAAATGACTAAATATAAGTGTTGAGTGAAACTGAAACAAAGTGTTGCAATACTTATGACTTAGTGGTTTATAATATATTAAAGAAAAAAAAACACTTTCTTAAAAACCTATTTCCTTTTCTCTTCTATAAACAACTGTCCACTCAGTAATTCCAGGCAGATATTCTGAGAAAGAAATCCCTTACTTAAACAAGTAGAATTCATTCAGCAAACACTTAATAGGAACCTAGTGAGTGCCAGGCACTATACTAGAAATCTACTAGTAACACATGACAGGAGCTTTCTTTCTAGGAACTCATCTTTGGGGGAGGAGGCAGCTGTCAAAGAAAGTGAATGGCATTTAAATGGTGAAATATATAGGAGATATAAAAGGAATGGCCAGAATGAATTAGGTACCTTGAAGAAGTCACAGGAAAATGTGTGTGGATAGGCATGTTTGGGGATAGGAGATTGGTGTGCTTGGCAAGGACTGGATTACAAACGTCCTCAGATATGAGATAAATGATTCTGGACTTCTCAGAGACATTTCTCACAGTGTTATTCGGTAGACCAGGTCCTTATGGTCTCTATATGTGTAGCATAGGAAGAGGGAACTCATGAATACTGTGCTGTATTTGCATCACAGCTCTAAAAAATCTTGCGGTATCTAATCCTCTTTAGCACTGTCGAATCAGTGTTTTCTAACTTATTTGCCCAAAGAGCTTTAAAAAAGATAGAATGCACCCTTTAACATCTCTCAAAATTATTCATGGAAAAACAATTAGATAAGTTCTTTCCCATAGAAAATAAGGAGTCTAAAGAGTCACTGAAGGGTTTAAGTTGGGACACAACATTACCAATTTTTGCTTAGCAAAAGTCATCACGGTTGCTAAGTGGAGGATGAGATAAAGAGAAGCCAAGAAACTCCTTGAGAATAATTCAGGTAGAAAAAGATCAAGACTAGATAGTCAGCTCTTGGTGCCAGGAACCAAGGCTTTTATTTCTGGAGGTTAGGTGCCACCTTCAAAGGATTCCATACATAGTCTCTGTTTTGTTTCTGAGTTTTTTCCTTTTCTTTTTGTTTTGAGGCTTTGGAAATGGTCTTTTGAAAACAACACATATCAACCATATCAGTTTTATGTGAACATCTTTAATGGAGTCAATGTATGTTCTGTTAAAATTACTCCTAGACGTATATGTGCATTTATATTCTCTCTCCTTTGTATATTTTGGGTTAGGTGACTACCTGAATACATGGCCACTTTTAGCAGATGGGCTTCACCTGCAAAACAGACAGAGAAGAACAAACGGTTCCCCAGAGGCAGCATGTTCTTCAGGTGAAGGTCTTTTGTCGGACTTTGTTCCCATGCACCTCACTCTTGTGCCTCGTTTCACCCCATTTCTGGGCCCTGCTTAATCACAGGGACTTGACTTCCATGGGAATCCTGACTTCCATGCAGTCCTGACCTTTGGCCTGATAGGCCCTGTATTTTTGCAGTGACAATCCCTTCCCTATTCTTGTTTGGTTTATTTCACTGATGTTTTCCTTCTCCTTGGTGTAGGCTGCTGAAACATCTAAATATATTCTTAATCCACAGCAACTGACTCCTCCCAGGGCACCTGAGGCTCGTATCTCTCAACTGGGGAAAAACAGAGGCAGAACATATACCTACAGGATATCTCTAGCAGTGGAACAGGAAAGAGAAACCATCTCCAGTAATAATTAGAGGTAGGCATTTTCTAAAGGAAATAGGAACTCTTTAGAAATATAATTGACTAATAAATATGTTTTTTGCTTATATTTTTAGAGCTTATTCTCCAGAGATCTTAGTCTAGCTAGACTCAGCTAAAGTTCTCAAACGTTGAAGTTTATGAAAATAGACACGATGGTAACACCTTGGAATATGACATTGCCATTGAGAGAGAAAACAGACAAACAAAAAACCAAGCACCTCCTGATATCTGAGAACTTGTCTGATGTTCACAGATAGTCCACGTTGTTCTCATGTTGGACAAACAATCTCACAAAATACCAAGCTCAGACAAATTTTCTCTGTGATCATCATAAAGGGAGACAGAAACAATGTCTGTTTCAGTCTCTGCTAACAGCAAAATAGAAAATATCCTCCTTTTCTAGCTAATATGAGTGACTGTTGCTTCTTTATCAAATGTAGCTTTATATCATACTACAGATAAGATTTACTGAGATAACCAGTCAGAGAATTATTCTAGCTTTCTGACAACATCCAGTCTAGAACAAAGCCCCACTTCCTTAGACTCTTCCCACAATTACTGAACTGTCAAAGTCCAGATGCCGTAATAGATCCTTTCCAACCTTTTACTGAGGTGCTCCTCGGTTCCCCCATGGTATGTGTTCTCCCTCACTGCAGTGAATAATAATTCCAACTTGTTTGACAGTAAGCGTATTTCTAGTGGTCTTCGGCTAAAGGGCATTGGCACCACAGGACAGAAAGGAGTAGCTAAAATTCATGATGTTGGTTGATAATAGACATGTTAATAAGATGTTATTATGGTAACTAAATTAAAAAATATTTCACAGATAATAGTGTTATATGTTCTCACTTTTTACTAAAACAATAATATGTAAATATTAGAACAAAAATAATACATATCTTACAAAAGGGATAGTAAGTCAGTCCAAAACCTCATCTCACTAATGGAATTATTTATATTTTTCCCTTGCTTCCTAGCATCCTGTGTCCATATCCATATATAATTCTAATTATGTTGTACAACTAGATAGATGTAAGTCAACATCTTAAAAAAAGAGTCAATTATATGAATTTATCAATTAAAAATAAATTTTACTGTGATAGGTAAAATGTAATTTGGGCTAGATAACTATCTAGAACTCCACTTTCAGAGATTCTTTGATTCTTTATAAAGACAATAAAAATTAATTACAATTAAAAATGGAATAACAACAGTATATGATTAAGCCAACATAAAAATTTTCAACTTTCAATAAATAGTAGTGGAATTCTGATATTAATTTCCAATCCCATCCCATTAAGGAGATAATAAAAACAAATGTGGCAGAGAAATAGCGCCATTCAGCCTAAATTCCTCTTCTGTATGTATCATATTTTGCCCTTCCAGTGTGCATTGAGATGCTGTTTTCCTCCTTTACTATTATTTGTAGAAAATTATCTGTCTCTAAATCTGCAATTATAGAAAGATCCTTAAAGTAAGTTAGTTTATTTGTTAGTCAACGATATTGCTAAAGAGGTCTTTTTCCATTGGAAAATCCTTATCTCTAGTTACTTATTACTGAAAATGGTTTCTCTTACCTAGTCTAGCACTAGAAATATCCATTGCCTGAGTATCAATCTTGCTTCTGCTCTTCCCAGGCTGTGGGGCAGGAAGGAGGCCACTCTGCTTCCTTGTGGTTATTGGTTCCAGATTGTACCTCAGGTAAAACTGAATTCCTGCATTGTTTATCAATACGAGCAATAAGATATATTTTATGTAATACCACTCTGGTCACTCTGTATGAGGCATTTTATTACCCAGATATTTAATACCATCTCACTAATCTCATAGAGAACAGAATTTTAGTAAAATGTTGTGGGGTTTTTTTCTGTTTTTTTTTTTTTTTTTTTTTTTTTTTCTCTTAACAGTACAACATAAACCATTTCCATGTTTCTATATAGACTTCATTTTAGTAGGGCTCTTAGAATATTTCACCTAATAAGAATACAATAATTTAGTAAAACAGACCTCTATCAACAGATATTTAAATATTGCTACCAAATATTTGGGAGCATGTGTCTTATGGGAAGATACTATGGAAACTCATTTTTCTCATATATATGCTGAAACAAAGAGGTAAAGATAGTCAGTTACCATAAGTGCCAAAACGTTCATTTCGTTAAGTAAATTAAATAGATAGCTTAGACATTACAACAAAAATTTTAAATCTTATCGTTTTGGAGAATTGCCATGTATTTCTCCATTCCTTGTCAGAAAATGGCTAGGTTCCATAACCCGGGTAAATACTTGATGATTCAATGACTGTCTTGCACCTCACTAATGAGCAGATAATTGACCAGAAGTTGAGAACTCCTGTGGAAGGAAAGAGACAGGAATAGGGAGAGGAAAGAAGAGCCAAGAGAGAGATAAAAATGTAAAGAAGAGAGAAAAAAGCTGCATCTACTTCAAGCAGTCTCCCAGTTAGAAATTCTCCCATTTACCCCATAGCCCTGTTTAAATTTCAGAATTACCTTCACAGACGCATCTACATTCTTTTATTAGCCTCATTTTATGTTGCTTCAACAACCCTCTTGTCACATTTATACACTTTATTTACTTATTTAAAGTTTTCGCTTTAAAAAGATTTAGAATTTCATATAATTTTTCAATTCCATTTAAACTCCATTACATTGAGTAAATATTTGATAAACTTCTCTAATAAACTCTCCTCCTATCAAAGAACAACATGTTTTTCTAAATGAAACTATGAGTCTAACAATATATTTGTAAGATTCCAAAAGAGCTATTTGAAACCACTTCCTTGCTTTGGATCTATTATGCTCTGCTTCTGTTTATTTAGATTTGTTGTTCTCTTTCGGCATCATTCCTTTCACTTCTAATATTGTGATAAGTTTGCACAGTGACAAATGATTACTAGAATTAGCAGGGAGATCACGCTGTAAAGTATTAAAATGTTGAATCACTATATTGTACACCTGAAACTAATATCACTGGTATAAGATTATATAATACTGTATTTATATACTTAAATTTTAAAAATTTAAAAATTAAATAAAATTCAAGATTGAGAGGCCCTCTTGGTGTTGATAAGGATGGTCATGTAATTATGTGGGATCAAGTCACCAAGTAGAGGTAGTTGAAGCTTCCCTATCTTCTGCACATGGCAGCCTGACTCAGTTGTTACCAATTAACATGGCAGTGATACTGTTCTAAGTTTTTTGTTTTTTTTTTTACTATATTTCTCAACTGTTTGAGAGCATAACAAAAAACTCAATTGACAGATCTGAATAAATCTTGACATTGATTATAAGTTGTGTGCCTGGAAATTCCTTTTATAAGTCTCTAGAAGTCTAATGCTAATCTTTTCAGCTAACTTGCTTTATCTTACATTGTTATCAATCACCCTTGTAATTGGCTTTTGCTTTTTTAACAGCTCTTATACTCGTGACTTTAAGGATGATTGAGCCCACTTTTGTTCTAACTTCTTCATTGAATCCCAGATAACTCAGGAAAACTGTAAGTTATAATTTTAAAAACCTTAAAGTAAAAATCTCTCTAAACTTAAAATTAACAAAATGGACAAAACTTTAAAATAAGCACTTAGTCTTAAGTATATACCATATTAATCAAATTTTAAAAAATTCTATGCCTTTAATGAGTATACCCATATACACAAGTAAATATAAATTCTCTAATATATCAGCAACAACCTCTAATAGATATTGATCTCAAAAATTAATATTAATTAACAAATGCTTTGAAAACCATTTGAGGATTGAATTGTCCTTATGTATTGTCCTTATTAAAATCAAACTCATTTCTTAGCAACTGCTACCTGTTCTGTCATTTGTAGAATATTAATAATTTTCCAATGACCTTTTATAAACAAGGAGAAGCAAATCATTTTTTCATTACTTTAAACATCAAATTCTCAATTACAAAATAGGATACATACAAGCAGATGACCAAAAAAATTGAGTTTCAGTAGAATTGATGTTCCATATAAACCTTTCAGACTTATCTTTTATACCATAACTATAAGTAGTAAATTTGTAGGGATGCTAAGTCCAGATAAATTGGGAAGAGAAAATCTGATCTTCTCAATTTTAATTTTCAAGGAAATAAAAAACAAAAATAAAGATTATCATGGAAAAATATTATAGCAATTAGGAAAATGAGTTGCCCCCACACTTTACTCCATTTATTATTTCCATTTGTTAAATTTATGTAGTAAAAGTGTAAGCAAGAGCTGTTAATATATGAATTCTGACTCATCTTTATATTTCACATTCCAAATTTAATTTATACATTATTTTAAATGTACTTATTTACATAGCCATAAGTTCCTTATACCTGAACAATAGGAAATCCAGGCTTCATAAACTGAGGAAATGAGGTAAAAATAGAGATCTATCTCAAAATCTATCTATGGGTATAGATATCACTGTACGTAATAACTATACGGCAAGCTCAAAGTTTGGAGGCATATAGAATGACCTTTGCCAAATGTACTTGCTGGAAATGTGAATAAGGAGTTCTATGACAACAGACAGGATGGAGTATGAAATGGACAGCAGACTTGCTAAGTGGAAATACTTGCATCACTCCCTAAAGAAAAATTGATCTTGGTAACTGGCTGAAGTTGTTACCTGGCAAATCAAAGCCCCCAGACCTTTAAGGTTTCCTCTTATCTCAAACTGTCCTAAAGCAAACTAGATATAACACTATGCTTCTGGATACCTTTAGTAGAATCAGAGGGCTAGAAGAGACATCATAAATACTTGAGATACTCCAAAGAACCAAAGGCTACTTCAAAATGATTGGTTACATTATGTTCTTAAAGATTTTTAGGAATTATGACTTTTTGTTCTCCACTGATTTTAAGTTCTAGTATTTACTCAAACTATATGTCAGAAACTTATACTTTCCTGCATTTATTGAATTATTTTACCATTTTGAGTCTAGGTTGGAATAAAGAGATGATTATTATTTCCTACTTAATGGTTATAGCACTTCAGTCCCATTGCCTAACTTGCTTCTTCCTGATTTGATAACAACTGACGATTTTTGAAATAAATTTTCTTCTTTTAAATAGTGTCATAACTATTTTGTTTTTAATGTACATGCAATGTAAATCATTAATTAAATATATATATATTAGTTCCTATGTGACAAGCACTGTTAGATATACTTTTCTAACATCTAGAAATATAGAATCTAGAAAGACATAAAATTCACCAGCAATCACAAAACAATTAAACAAATGCTATAAGTGTTAATAAAAGTAGTAAAATCCAAAACAGAATTAAACAATAATAAGTGTAATCTTAATTGGTGTAGCTGTGCTTATTGGGGATGCAAGTATTTATTAATGAATAATAGAACTAATCTCAGAGTGAAGGATGTCTAGTGATGGCAAAATCTTTCAGTCAATAATCAAACCCGACATTATGTTTAATGTCCTATAGGTAGACACACTCTAAAACCTCTGCCACAATAGCACCGATTCTATATTGTTTGAATAAGACATTGGCAGTATCATAACTCCAAAATTTTAATACTTTCAAGAAGTGAAACAGAATAGAAATGTAGTGGAGATATTTAAAGAGAGAAATTAGCACAAGTGCAAATGTAGAAACTAAGTTCTTTGCAATTAGGATATTAATCAGTGCTGAATAAAGAAACTGGCTGATCCAGAATGAACTGGCATGGATATGCAGGTAGATAAGTGTGCAAAGTGGAGTGACCATGATAAAGGTGGAATAGAAAATATGTGAGACTAAGATTTCAGATAATTCTTAACAAAGGGTTTATCAATATCCTAGAGAAGAATTATGGACACAAATTATTTTGTAGTATTATCTATTACATATTACCAATAATCTATACATGTAAAATAAGTGTAGTCAAAGTGATAATTATTATCCTTTAGTAGTTGTTTTTCCTTCCTTCTACACTAGGAGAGTTTCTTGGCACCTGGAATAAAGCTTTCCTTGCAGTTAGGTGTGGTCATATGACTAATTCTGGCCAATGGGATATAAAAAGTAGTGTTATGTGGTAGCTGCTGAAAAATTTCCTGAAGGTTTATTCTACCCTGGAGTTTGTCAGAGTTTCCTTCGTCCTGCTCCCTGGACTACAGATACTACTATCTTGGACCATGAGGTAAAAGGCTACATGTTAGGGATAGCAGAGTGGTGAGCAGGATCTTGAGTTTTGGGAACTTCACAGTGCACAGCTACCAAATAAGCCCTGCATCACCACTTATCTCTGGATTTTGTTTGTGTTAGATAGAAATTAACTTCATCTTATTTAAGCAGGTTATTTTGGCTTTCTCTCTTACAGCCAAACCTAACCCTAATTAATGAAATTTGTTCATATATATACATATATTTTTATATTTGTTTATATATGTAGATCTTCCTATAGTGAATTATTTTCCAATATATCTTTTGCTGACATTTTTAAATGTTAAAAGAATGCCACAAATTATAGTTATTGAGCATACTTCCATTAGGTAAATCGACTAATATTTGTGGTCAATACTCTTTTAAAGAAAACAGACTAATTAATCAGTGCTACCCTATGACTAAGGCAGAAGGATCCCTCACTCTAAATGCTATGCTAGGGGACCCCACAGATCACACAGATAGACACACACACATACACAGACACAAGATTAAAGAACATGCATACATTCTGCCATGCAGCCTTCTGTGCTTATCGTAGTAGACTGGCATTGAGACTAGCTCTCCTGATTAACTGTTCAGACTCCAAGAAAACATTTCTCCACATCTCTTGACCTATGTCCTCAAAAATAAGTCAACTACTCTCAAATGTCATGAATGCTTGTGAATAGTGCTATTTCAGAGTGTCAGGAGGATCTAAGCAGCTGAGTGCTTAGGTAAGAGGGAAAACAAAATACTTAACGCACCACGAATTCAACAGTTTCTTGAATAACAATGTTTCATTACACAGTTGTGCTAAGTCATTTTCTTAAATCTTTCAGTTCCAAAGTATAGTTCTGAAGGCACTCACAAATTGGCATCGTATTTGCAACACTGCATCTGGCACCTAAGAAATATTCTACTCTCTTAAAGAATTAAAATTCTCTTAGATTTATATAAGTATAGGTCCAGACATATCATGTGTCTTGACACGGATTCTTGCCATTGGCAAATAGATGAATATTGAGCACTATACCTGGAAATAATTTTAAAAGTTAATAAAATTTAAATAAATCTTTAAATTAAAATTTTATATTTAAATGATTTTTTCTTAAAGTTCAATGCTTATTAATTAAAATTGAACTTTTTCATTAAATGGAAATAATTTTAATATTATGAGAAAAATAAATATTTGAAAGTATATGTAAAATAGCTTTAATTTTAGACTTTAAGAGATATTTAAGTTTTTGAACTTTAAATGCAATTTCATTTCTTTTTAACATTTTCAGTAGAACAAAAGATGTAATCATTCTGATTATAATACAAGAAATAGGAATACGCTTTTTTGCTGTAAGATCTTCATGTGGTTGACTACTGGAACATTTTAGTTTCTATTTTTTCTCAATTTCCTCAAGTTCTCTTAAGCTGTTTCTCACTGTTTCCATTTAATAAATATTCATTCCTAACCATTCTTTCTTATTTATATTCTCTCTCATTCATGTAAGTAAATGTGAAATGCTTAAATCAGAAAGAAATGGGAAGGTGAAGAAAAAGATACAAAATAATTTTGAAAAAAATGAGAAAGACTTAGAAAAGAATGACAATAAAAGAGGTGGGTGGTGAAGCCTGAAATTTTAAAAAGTTCCCCCAAACACTTTAATGAATGAAATAGAAGATAAGCAGGAAAGCAAATAGTACTCTGGAAAGGAGAATCTCAGATCTAAGGTGTGGCCTGCAAAACCTGGGTAGTCCTAACTGCTCTGAAGATGCTGTCAAGCCACTTAACTATCCAGGCTTCTGTTCTCAACAAAAGGTAAGGTTAAACTAGGCTTCAAAGGTCACTTCTATTCTTGACATTCGTGTTTGAAATAACAGAACAGATATAAATTAAAATGACCATGGTATCTGAATTATAGTTGGTTTATGTCTGCTAATAACAATTTCTGAAAAAAACTGAGTATGTACAAAAGAATACATGAAAAGATAGAATATACCCATTGTAATATGACTTACTAAAGTTGTTTTAAGGAACATGGCCAGTGTATATTTTTTACTTGTTAAGATCAAGGTTTTGTATCTAATTAAGTATCTCCCACTACTGGGTCTCAAATATCCCTCTTATGTTTTATAATTGAGGACATATAAGGAACGATGTCCGACTATCAAAACCTGAGGTTAAAGATCATTCATATAGTGATAATCACATTCCATGGCCTTCTCTCTCTCTTGTTATTACAAGACCAAACCTTCAATTCATAGTGGAAATATCACACATACAATAGAAGCCATTCATCTGCCAATACAGTGTTTGATGGTTTTCTTCAGTCTTTTAGCTCTGGTCTCCTTGTAGACATGTCTCCCACTAAAGCCTCTTACCCTCCAGTTGATCCTCCAAACTGGATTAGTTTTCTCCTTATATATATCATCATAGCCTTTGTACTTCTATTTTGAGCATTTATTGAAAATAGAATTTTAAAATCATGTATTTAATTATTTGTTTGATGCCTATCTTCTTCATTTGGTTCTATTTCTGGGAGGGCTAGGGGCTGGGGCCTAATTTCTCTTATGCTGTGCCTCAGCACCTAGCACAGGATGAAGGTGCATGAAAGCCTCATTCCACTTTCAGGGCTAGAGAAGAATGCTGACTTCACCAACTGCACTGCATCTCATCTACTTTTCTAGGTACTATTGCTCCTGCTGGCGTTTCCTTACACCTGGCACTTTTTCAACACCCTAGAGAACTCTATTGCTGATACCCTGAGGATTTCAGGTGCCAAAGTGATGCTTTGTTCTCAGGAGCCCTCCAGATTCTGAAGCAATTAATTCTGCATTCCTCACAAAAGTAGAAAGAATACCTTTCAATCCCTTTTAAATTATATTTTTCACCCTAAATGTCTTTTTAGTTAAAATAGCTCTTTCAGCTCTTCCTTACAACACAATTTTACCCAGGACTCAGATCAGAATTCTTTGGAAAAGAAA
>NW_006494614.1:17413609-17528370 GCF_000325575.1 Pteropus alecto | reverse complement strand
ACAAACTTAAGTGACAGATACGGTTTCCTTGTTTTAAATTGCTGCTACATTTGGGTTATGAAGGCTTTAAGACAGGCTGATATGCCTTCTTCTTCTTCCCATATATCCCTTCTCTATGGCCACCCATTAGAGCTCCAGGAATCCCCACATGTCTGAATCTGTTGTGGACACTTCTTACATTCAGACTTGGGTCGCAGGCTGCCTGTGTCTGTCAAGGGCAGAGGAAAAGGCTCACAGGCTTTGCTGCTGCAGTTGTGTAGCCTGTCAGGTTCATAACATGACATTATCATCAATAAACATTTTAAATGGTTATTCCACGCTTTTAGTTCATTAGACACTATTTAAAATTGATTTGAATTTAACACCTCAATTATATTTTTAAAAGTATTTAGTTGAGTACTCGCAAGGTCTCCAATAGCCAGGAATTAGCACAAACGTCATCACTCCTGTTCCAAACTACACAGCTGCTCAACCCCCAGAAACCTTGACAGGACTCAGACACTCTTCGTCTTGGCTTGTTCACCTGTTATACCTCGGGTGCACAGCCCCTTCATGGTAACTGTGAATAGAAAACTTAGTATTGACTTATTGAGACTTTTAGTTGAAGTAAACCTAGTTTCTTTTTAAGTGATTAAAAATGTAGGCAATTTAACACAAACTATTAAGGTGGTATAATGTTATAGGACAGGTTTATTTTCTTAGCAGTAGATTTGTCATTTCTGTACCTTGAAGAGCCACTTGGGAAGGGCAATGAACCTCTGGAAGGATGTGTCTGAGAAATACTAGGGGTTGGGGCCATTCTTTGGCTGCCACCGGGCATTTTTCTCAAAGTGGAGGAGAGAACAGAAGCAGCAAAGAGCTTTGAAAGTCTCTGGTTGAGGAGCAATAAGAGAAAAAATGAGGTGACTGGCAAAGGAGACCACTTCCAGAGAAACAACAGAGACTTTTAAAAGGAAACTTTATTATGTTCTGAGGTGGGAGATATAATGAGACAACTTTTCCTCTGTCCTTATGGAACCTCTAGGAAAATAACTGCCTCTTCTTTTTAATGCATATCAAATTGAATCTGGTTTTAGAACTATTTTGAAGTACAAAGTGAACCTTAAGATGGGAATAGAGAAAAAAGTGACCTACCAAGAGCAATCACATCTGTGTTCATAAGTCTCATAGAGTTTGCTTAATCTTATTATTAAAACCATGTTTTCAATTTCTGCCATAGTGAACACCTTAAACATTATGACTTTAAACAGTTTGCCTGGCTAGATTTGCAATAATGGGAATTAATTAAAAGCATCATTACAAAAATAACTTTTGTGTTTACTTTATTATAACTAATAGCTTTGACTTCTTGAATTCTTTCAGGTTTTTCAAGGCACAGGTTTTCAATAATATATTCTTTCAGTAAACCCTTCATAATTCAATGTATTCTGGCCCTAATGTTTAGACTGCTGAACTATTTCCATTTCATGAAAAAAGTTTAATGTGTCTTAAGTTGAATTATGGAAGATTCATTCCATATTGTATTCTACTTGAGACATACTTAAATTTTGATTCTCATCAGTCCAGACGATCAGACATTTCATGACTCTGAATACAAAGATAAAAAAATTTCTAATTATTTTACACATTTTCAGTCCTACAGTCATATTTTTGGATACATTTTATTTGTTTAAGTAATGAAATCAAACAGTTGTGCCTTAACCAACATACTTTCATAAAAAAGCATTATTTCATGGTTTGACATTTTTGCAGGGGTCTTCAAGCATTTTCTTTTAAGGTTTGAACCAGTTGTGTTAATCATTATTATAAAACAATGAGTATAACATATTAACTGAAAATTTATGTAAATACAAAAATATCAATTTCATGTAGTCAGAGCTGGAACCTGGCTGGGGGGCCAGTGGTGGCCTGGGAGGGTGACTAGGTTAGAAGTCAGAGGAGGAAGGGATGGAAGGCCTGTGGAACTCAGACCTCTCGCTGTGTGAGAAGTTGACAATGAGGTAAGTAATGTAATGATGAGATATTCTTAATGATCTCTTCATCCAAGTTCTATGTATTTAAAGGTCTCAAAGCAAAAGAGTAATAGATATTGAATGCCCCTTCCTTCTGAAGTTTCCAGTTTTAAATAAAAGAAAATATACAGGGAACCCAACAATTATGTAATCTGATAAATATTTTCCTTCCAAACTTTATTGTCTCATTGGTAGTTACTTGATAATGTAATGTATTTTATTCTATTCATTTTTGATATTTTTTAAAACCAAGGATAACATTTTATCTTGTTAGGTTAAAGAAAATACATAAGAATCATTTAAATTACTTCTCATTTCCTCCAAGTAAATAAAATGTCTATAAAAAGAAAGCATCTTGGTTTGCAAATCAAATGTCCTATAATCATATATGTTTTAAAATTAGATCTGTCTCAAAGTTTCTTTTAGAATTAAATCCTCTTCATCTTCCATTGACTCACAGCACTGTGAAATTAGGACAGAGCAGCAGTTCGGAGTCTTCCCAAAACAGAAGCCAAGGAAAGAAAAATCAAATGGCTATAGATGTGGACACTTGAGATTCTCTGGCATCTGTCCTGAATCTCTAGGAGTTAAATTAGCTTTTGTTGTTGTTGTTGAGATATTGCTTTGCATTTTGAGAAAAGTTAGCTGCTTCTATATCCCCTCTGTCTCCCTCCACTTCCCCTCCCTCTCCCTCTTTCTTTCAGCCTCCTTTTCTTTGCCTGCGCCCAGATAATCCATCCTGGGTGACACATGGAATGGCCTACACTGTGGATAGACACAAGGTTTCTTTACCCCCTCAGCTGTTTGATTCCTTCCACTAGACATATTATTTGGGGGAGCAGAGATTTTATTTTGTTTTTCTTTGTATCCTTCATGGATCACGGTCCTGACATACAGGACCGACTCAATATAAAAATTAGTTGAGTGAATAAGAGAATAAATGCCCATCTCCGATTTTGCTCCAAAAGCAGCCTTCAAAGTAGATAGTTATGCTCTCCCCTGGCAAACCAATGTTTTGCTTATTTAAAAAAGACTTTAACTTTTGTTGCCTTCATTTGAACTTCTTTAAAATACTTCATAATATCGCCTCGATGCTTCCAGTGAGCATGGAGTTAATCCCATCCTTTCTAGACATGCATTAGCTTTCAAGGCAATGAAGCCCTATTTCAGTAAATGCCTTTGTCTATTATACTAGTCAGCAGCCCTCACTTTTAAAACAAATTAATGCAATTCTTAAAAGGAAGAACAAAATTTTTCACTGTTTGCCAGATGTATGCATCACTGGTCTGAACATTCTCCTGACTAGAGATTGGTCATAAATGACGACAACTTCTTACAGAAGTGAAATGAAGCAACAGGAGGTGAGGGTGTTGCTTTTGCCACAGTCCTCAGCGAGACAGTTCTTCACCATATCTAGAACAGGCCACCCCTCTTCTCCAAACATCTGTATTTAAAATAGTTGAAAATGAAAGTTTAAAAAAGCCAAATAAATTTTTCTTTTCTTGAGACTGCTTAACAGTGGATGAAAGGCAAGCTTCAGGCTCCAGCACAGAGACAATGGAATAAGCCCAGTAAGATGCCTGCCACTGACATTCATTTTGGGCTCATGATTTGGCTTTTGAGCCCAGGCCCCTCAGGGTTTGTGGATACAGCTAAGGGGGAAGTAGGTAATATTCCAAGCAGATAGCTGCCTGGGAATAAAAATGCCAAGTGTCATAAGGTAAGCAAAAATGCATCTCTCGTCCGTCCTTGAAATGCATTATTGTAGCACACAAAGTCAGGAAATGTACAAGAGTCACTTCGATTATGAACCCAAGAGAATTTCAACAAGGCCTTTACCACAGTAATAGGATTTATTGTTTCTGAGGCAGAAGGAGTATACTGAATGAAATTATACCTTTTTTGGCAATGAGGAAAGCATTTAAGGATCAAGGATATTATAACCATATGCCTATTGGCCAAAATTTTATTGTTCATGGGTTGGAATGAAATCTTAATGCTGTACAAATTAATTCCCAAAGTCACAAACTAAGTGAGAAAAACCACTCTTTTATTAAACTTCTCTAATTGACAATTTTAATGAGAATGGACAAAGCTTTGAAAGCCAAACATTACAAGATTTTTAAAAGTTAACTTATGCCTATTTAGCACTTTGTCTAATTGCAAGATATAATCAACCTATGTACAAGGAAAATCTGAACAAAATCAGTACCATCTGAGGTTAATGTTTAGAAGATTGCCTTTTACCTTTATATTTAACTCACATTTATAACCACTAAGGTTATTTATAATGAATTTTAGCTTTAATGTATTCTTCAGAATTATGTAGCTGTGATCTTTCATAAATTTATGCATAATAATGACACATGACATTTATATGAAGCTTTTCATCTTCAAAGCGCATTATGTACATTAGAAAATTCATTGTCTCAAGGTAAATATTGTTATTTCTATTGTACAGCTAGGGAAACTGAAAGAGACAAGTCATCCCTAGGAATAATTAGAAATGGGCTTTAACTCTGTGTGTGTGTGTGTGGGAGGGGTGAAGGGTAGGATTATAAAACATTTATGTGCTATTTTAAAATTTAAAAAACGAAGCCACTCTCTTGAAAATGCTCTATACCTGAATTCCTACACTTGCCCCAAATGAACACATATATTCTCCAAATTTTGTGTGAGGTTCAAAAATAAGTTAGAGATAATGTATCTATATAGCAGCTCAATTTCCTCATAATTTCTAACCAGCTCCTAAACTGTAAAAAGATTACTCACTATGCTTAGTAGCGAGAAGCCTGATTTGTGTCTTGCTTCTTGCATTTAACCTACCAAATTGTTAAACATTTTCTTCTTCATGTGTTTTTTTAATGGAAAATTGAGCATTCTTTGTTTTAAGAGGATGCCTATTGAGACCCATTCACAATGTAATCATTTATATTGAGTAACTTCAACATTCAAGGTTCTATGCAGCTATTTCGTTGTAGTCTTAATATGATTTAAAGCATATAAATAGATATTTTCTAGTCATGTTTACTTATCAACATGTGTTACTTTGTTTGTGATGATACTTAATCCATTATTTTGACATCGATTTATGAATTTATATAAGATGCCATGACCTGTTGAAATGATTGTTTTCAGAAACATGGCCTTAGGGCCCAAATTTACATTAAATTGCAAGAAAAAAATCACCATTATCTCAGAAATAGACTCCAATAAAGAGATGTGAGTGCAGATTTTATCAGAGAGCTGTTCATTAGGAGGAATAACCCCCGTGAGGAAGCAAAGGAAACAGGATTGGGCAGGAAAAGTTGAAATGTGATGCAGTAACAACAGAGAGTAAGTAGGAGGGATTTGAAGCTGGGATGGCCTGTTAGAGTTGTTCTAATTTAAGGCAAGGGGAATGGACATTATATCTCCAAATCAACCAGTCATAATATTCTGGATGTCCCTGTGGCAGAAGCATAACTTGGACAAGGCAGCTTTCTTCAGCCTGAGGGAAATTCCCAGAGAGGAAATCAATGTTGAATTTTCAGCAGCCAACAGTATCCACTACAATAATGCATTCGGTCTCGAAGTTGAGAAGAAATCTTTGCTCTGATTCCCTAGCCTAGAGACAAAGCCTGGGCTCCAGTAAGACTCATCATGCCTTTGTGTCAAGGCAGCCTTTAAAGCTGGCTGACAGAAGTGAAGATGAGGGATGAAAAGGTTGGAAGGGTGGGCACCCAGAATATAGGCAGCATACAAGGAATGTCCTTTTATGCAAAATTGTTTCTAAATCCCTCTCTTCAACACGCTGGGAAGATAGTTAATTATTGGCCAAAGGAACCATGACTAAGATTTTGGATCCAGAGGACTGAAGCTGGAATAACTTGTTCTACGAAAGATTGCCTTGAGAAAAAAATTCCCAGAAATGTGAGCTAAACTAAAAGTAAAAATCATGTAGTATTAAACACAGGAAAAGCAAGATTAAAAATGAAGTCCTAGGATAGAAGCATGCAGGAATAAATTCAGGAGCTGAATGAAATTAAAAATGAACTAGAATAAAGTGGAGAGAAAAAGAACGTATAACTGGTAAATTTTTGTAAAGTGCTTTGGAGTATCTTTAGCCTATCCTTCTTAAACATTGTGTATATGTTGTGGTTAGGGTTAGGGCAGAAAATTATGGGATAGACTCTTATGGGAAAGGACTTCAGTGTGTAAAAGAAGGCTTACTTGTTGAGCGTCCAGAAAATGCATAATGCCAATGAGATGAAGAAGGGAAAGTCCAAACATGTTAGAAAACCATAAGGGAGAAGTGAAATTGAGATTGAGAATTGTCTTGATGTTTCCAAGGAACTGTTTGCTTTCTCTTAATAGAAAATCTGTAGATAGGATCTAGGTGCTTGGATAAAATAAGGAGGAACAGCTCTGTTCCTTAATCTCCTAAAGGAAGCAGAACATTCTCATCTCATTGATAAGCCTTCTGTCATTTTCAAGCAGAATAATTTTAAGCAGAATACCATAAAGTCAGCAAAGAGACTTCTGCATTTGATTTTCTTCAAAAGTGTTAGACCTTTTAAATTGCTTTGCTAGAGTGTATGCTCTACAGCTTAGTACAAAGAAAGCAATCGCTCAAAAAAGTCTTGAACTAAAGGATCAGTTACGAGGAGTGTGTAAATGAGATTTTAATGGTTTAAAGAGTTCCATAGGACCTGTTACAGGCATATACAGGGCTCAGAGAATTTACTAAAGAAGGAAAGTATTTCAAACACTAGTTCCTGTTAAATTGATACCTGTTTTACTCACTGAATCTGACCTCCGAGTTTGACAATGACTCTTTGTCAGTGAAAGCTTAAAATGCGATCTGTAGCATAAAATACAAGGTGTGTGGGTGTTGCAAAAGTGTTCTGTCTCTGTGATGGTTCTGGGGAGAGTTCACTAACCACAGGATCTTTTATCTGTGAGTCACAGTTCCTGGCAAGGGCAGTTTCAGAGTGACCTTCATTACACATGAGCTGTGAAGTCAATACGTGCTCTTCGTTGGGAGTTTTTTAGACAAGTAGCATGTGGTCAAAGTTCCTGGCAAAGTTGCTCCAAGTTGGCCCTCTGTTTTCAAGCCTCAGCAAGGAAGCTTCCAAATAGTTAGAGGATATTCTAGTTTTCAGTAGAGCAGTAGAGTAGATATAGATTATAAATATTTAATAAGCAGATATAGATCATAAATATTTAAAATTAATTAATGTAGGAGATAAGACAACTCTTCAAAGATGCAGCAGATTGCAGAATAGTGAGTGCAAACTTAAAAACATATATATTCAGTGAAAAGCATTTCTGGGAATTTTGATTTCTTAGTAATAATAAATTCTTATTACTCAGTAAAAAAATTAATCAAGAGTCACACAATTTCATAGCTGGAATAAGCCTTCAAGAAGCTTTATTCTCTTTTTTTCAATGAAGAAACTAAAAGGTAAAGAAGTAAATTGATTTGCCTGTGATATCTCAGCTTGTTAGAGGTTGGCTTAGAACCGGAAGCAGGTTTCAGAGACCCTTTCAGCCAGGCTTCAGTGTGATCCAGCCCCAAACTTGGTCCCTCATTTCATTGGAAGAACTGTCTGTAAGGCTGTGACCAAACTGGGAATCAGGTCTCCAGGTTTGCTTTACCTCAATCCCAGTCATTGATGAGAACATGTGCATTTTCTGGGATTGAAGCTTTATGAGCTTAGTAAGAATATATAAAGTTTACAAATGCTTACCAATGTAAGAATAGGTGCTCTTATTGGTATAAGTTCTCTAAAGTCAGGACTCTCATTGTATCTTCATCTGTCCTCTCATTGTGGCAGATTAAAAAGAGCTGAAAATTCTCGGCCATTTCTCCCATCAGAAGGTGGGGTCTCTTTCTTCCCCATGAATCTGAGCTGTGCTGTGATTGTTTCAGCCAAGAGACTGTGGCAGTATGCCAGGTAACACTATGCCAGGTCTGGGGCCCACCTCAGGCAGCTTCTCCCTTGGTCTTTGGAGTCCAGAGACACTTTATAAGAAGTATAACTCCCCAGCTATATTAGTTTACCAAGGCTTCTGTAAAAATGTACCATAAACTGGGTGGCTTAAAGAACAGAAATGTATTGTCTCACAGTTCCAGAGGCAAAAAGTCCAAAATCAAGGGGATGGCAGTGTTGGTTCCTTCCGATGTCTATGAAGGAAAATCAGTTCCAGACCTCTCTCCTTGACTTGTAGATGGCTGCCTTCTCTCTTGTCTCTTTATGTCATCTTCCCTGTATGGGTGTCTCTGTCTAAACTTCCCTTTTTTGTAAGGACACCTGTCATACTGGATTAGGGCCTACCCTAGTGACCTCATTTTAACTTTATTACCTCTATAAAGACCCTATCTCCAAAAGAGGTTACATTCTGAGGTCTTGGGGATAATCGGGTCTTCAACATATGGATTTAGGGAGACATCAAACTCATAACACAAAACCCATCACAACAGGAAAAGAGAGATATTATGAAGACAGAGGACCTAGGTGAGCCTCACCTTTCACCATCCTCACCAGAAAATCAAGTAGGATATCAGGAAAGACAGTTTAGACTCTCCAGACCCTTCCAGCAGCCAGTGACAATTACCAGGTGACCCAGTCAATAACATGTACAGTAGAAGAACTGCACTGAATTCCTGACACACAAAAATCTCTAGATATAATGAAATTATTGTTGCCTCCTTTATGCTGTTAAGTTTTGAAGTATTTTGTTACACAATATGTAAATGGAATACTCCTCTGAAATTCACAATAGCATATAACAGTAAGACTTTTAAGTGTGATTATATAGAACTCTGACACTAAATGAACTAACTTAAAAGCCATTTAGGTCATTTGTGGCTGTGCTATGTATGGCTAATTTCACAGACAGCTAGCTTTGTCTTAAAAAGACTAGTTTGCTAACACAGAAACAAATAAAAGATATTAATTTGATTCTAATCTAATTTATTATTTCTACTCTGATGTAAAAGTTTGAGTGGTAAGTAAATAATGATCATATCTACATCTTAGGGGTGGAGAAAAAGAGACACACCCTGGAGCAGGAATACAGAAACCAGGTCCCACTCTGCCATTAACAAGTAGGACTACTGTACACATATTATTTTGTTCTTTGATTCTTCATTTCCTTGTTATAAAATGAGATGACTAAATAATCTTTTAGGTCCCTTCCAGCATCTTCATTCTAATATGTTGAGTTATTTATCAGTTTTTCAGGAGGCAGAGCAAATCTGTGGAGATATTACTTTGAGAAAAAGGGTATTTTCCTGATTCTCAAAACACAACCAAAATATTCATAGGACCAACTCTATTGGGAGCTCTGAGTTGCTCAGGGAGTATAAGACTCTAACACAGTTTAAGCTTTATATTTAAGAAAAAATCCACATATTTAATAATCTAACATATTGAGACATCATTCTTTAAACTATACATTTTGACATCTTCTACTGTATTACTTATTTGTGTGACCATGAAAGCTATATGTCTAATTCCAAAAATTACTAAGAACTCTTCAGAGATGGGTTTAAGTTGTTATTATAGAACCTATATACTTGGTAGCTAGTCCAGAGTTAGGCCTTTTTTGATTTAAAAACAAAACAAAAAAATCATACTGGCTTAACCATAAATAAATTTCATTAGCTTACATGAAGTCCAAGGGTGGGTTAACTAAAGGCAAAACTAATTTCTGAGGTTCATCACAACCCTGTCTTCTAGCCTCTCTCTCCTTCTGTGGTTTCATTCTTAGGTTCTATGTTGTAGAAGAATGGCTGTAAGGAGCCTCAGGCTTACACTCCTCCAAGTACAAGACAGTAGGAAAAAATGAAGTACCTTCCCTCCTATACTTTAAAAAAAAGAAAGTGTCATTATATCTCATTGTCTTTGATTTCATCGCACGATCATTCCCATACCATCACAATAGACTGTAGACAATCTTAGCTAATATTGTTCAACTAAAAGCTTGTATGAAATTCAAATTGATAAAAAATTGAGTTTTTATGGATAAAGTAGGGGTAGGCAAGGATTCTCTATATCAGCCTGTTTTCAAACTCACCTGTAGAAAGCTCTAGAATACTTCAAGTAAATCTCTGGTTTCTACACAGCTTCATTACTAGAGTGAAGCAGATGGACTTGTTTGAATTTCAAGATGCTATTCTTCCTCCTCTCTAAAAGCTGACTGACAGACATCACAGGAGAATCCTGTCCTGAATCTGAAAGGAAATATGGCTGACAAATATCCTGCAAACACCCTTTATCCAGATAAAGGGTGTTTGATATAGTGGGCACTTGCAAACATTAATAATCTCAGAGCAGGACTCTGGATAAAAACTAGACAGAAGATTGCGACTCAGACCTCAGAACAAAGTGCAGCTCTTTTCTCCTCTTGCACTACAGAGAAGATGAGGGTGTAGGCAGCAAATCTAACTTGACTTATTCACTTACTTCTCATGAAGGACAAGGGTGCCAGTCTGGTTGGATGCAGAAAGTAAAAGGAAAAATGGGAAGACTGGACAAGAGATGCCTCTACCAGAGGAGAAGGTGCTAGTTTCTCTATTGGTCAATGAGACAGAGTAAGAGAAAATATGAGTTCTGATTTCTGCCCTCAGTACAGTAACTCCAGCATCTGCTAACCCGGCCAAATGAATATAACGGATTCAGACAAGTTAAATGAATGAGCTCTACTTTTTTGAGGAAGAATGTATCCTGGCGTGGTGAAGGAGGCAGAAATATACCTGCTCATAGCCCCTTGTATGAGGAGGGAGTAGCAGTAGTCTTCTCCTCAGCAAAAAAAGGAAAAATATAAAGAAAAGTTCCCCTGAGTTTGGCCGCAAGTGGCCTATGATGAAAGAATGGGTATTTGCTGAAAGGTAGGGTGGGTTCTTTTCTTGGTTAGTGTTGTAGGCAGAAGTATGGCTCCCAAAAGTTGTACATGCCTTAATACCGGAACCTCTGAATATGTTACATTACATGGCAAAAGGAAAGTAAGGTTGTAAGTGGAATTAAGGTTGCTAATCAGTTTACCTTAAAACAGGGAGATTATCCTGGATTATCCAGATCGGCCCTATGTAATCACATAAGCTCTTAGAAGCAGAAGAGGAAGACAGAACACAGGATGGAGAGATGAAACAGGAGGACTCAACTAAACTATGCTAGGTTTGAATATGGAGGAAGGGGGCTGTTATGGACTGAACTGTGTTCCCCGCTTAAAATTCATAGAAGTCCTAACTAACCCTCAGTACCACAGAATGTAACTTTATTTGAAGATAGGGACTTTTAAAAGGTAATTAAGTTAAGATTTGGTCCTTAGGAGAGTCCTAATCCAACATGACCGGTGGCTTTATAAGAAAACGAGGTTAGGAAACAGACACATACGGGAAGACCATGTGAAGATCATCACCAAGAAAGTCATCTACAAAGCCAAGAAGAAGGTCATCTACCAAGCCAAGAAGAGAAGCCTCAGAAGGAGTCAATCCTGCCAATACCTGTTCTCAGACTTCTATCCTCTAGAACTGTGAGAAAATAAAATTTTGTTATTTAGGACAGTCTGTGGTACTTTGTATGGTAGCCCTAGCAAACTAATACAGAGTGATTAGGTAAGGATTGTGTAGATTCTAAGAGCTGGGAAGAGCCCTCAGCTTATAGACAGCAAGTAAATGCTGTCCTTGGTTCTACAACTGCAAGGAATTGAATTCCACCAGCCACTTGTGTGACCAGGGAAGACATGTTTCTCTGAAGCTGCAAGAAAACAATGCTGCTTGTGAACTCCTTGATTTTAGTTCAGATTTCTGATCCATAAAACTGTGAGATTAATTTGGCTGTTTCGAGCCCCAACATCTGTAGTCATCTGTTACAATGGCATGAGAAAGAACAGTGTATTCATTCACATAAAAGGCTTTTTGAAGATGTCGATGTAAATGTCCAGCCTGTAGAGAATTTTTGTAAGAATTTATTTGAGCCAAACTGATGACACTGCCAGGCAGCAAGATTTTTTAATGGCTCCAGAGAATGATGGTTTTGCAGTTTCTCTTTTTACATTTGGAATTAAGGAGGGAACTTAAAGAAGATGACATGAAGGTAGGAGACAACAAGGTCTAGGATAGTTAACAAGAGTATGTGTTCCACTGAGGATGGATTCACCTTCTAGGGGTCTGGAAAAGAGGATTGCTTCCAGCATTTCAAACATGTGTTAACCCAGATACAGAACCATGGACAAGAATGATTTAACAACCTTTTACTAAAGAAGTTACAGGCCTGGGGCATGACTACCCACTATGACCTTCCCAGTTAGGAATTTATGATCAGATCGCCCTGTAAAGTTACTTTCAGTCACTGAACTAGTACATACCCGCTTTTTCATCCACAAAAAATTCAAGAGGGTTTGAGTTGCAAATCCCCTCAATCAAATCAAAGAACATCTGCTTAGCTTTAAGGGCGTTGTCCCTCAGCCATCTCAGCAAAATACAAAATTAGAGATGGGATTAACTAGGAATGATTTGTGGACAAACCTCTTTTCTAACAGAGTGAAGCCCTGTGACAGACATGGGAGCCCCACAAGGTGCTTGGGAATTTTATATCAGCAAAAAATACTGCCAGCTTGAACTGACAAGGACAGAGCATTAAATGAAAGGAGGCTGTTGAACCCTCAAAATTCCATGGGCAAGAAATAGGCTGATTAATAGATTCAGATACAAATACAGGATATTCCTTATAAAAAAGGAAGAATGACCTAAGAAGTGAAGTCATGAGGCCAGAAGGTGGAGCCAGGAACCAGAGAGGATTATTCCCAGGCCTTGATCCTGATGAACTTTATCTGGCTGTACTTAGAAACTGCTTAGGACTGATAACTTCTTTTTTTCTTTCCATTTTCTCCCCTTTTAAACCATAATGTCTCAAACTGTTACTCTATGCCTGTCCCACTGCTGTACTTTGGAAGCAGATAACTAGTTTTCTAGTTTCAAAGGTCTACAGATGAAGAGAAATTGTGTCCCAGGATGGATGACACCCTGAGCCTAACACGTAACTCATTTAGATGATTTAGGTAGTGAGATTTGGGACTTTAGAACTGATGAGATTTAAGTGCTATTTTGGACTTTGAGTTGATGCTGTAATGGGATGACACCTTTTGAGGCCTTGGGATGAGGTAAATGTGATTTTTGTATGTGGGACAAGTCCAGAGGGTGGTTTATGGGTAGAATAATGACCCTATAATAATGTCTATATATTTATTTGTTATGATGCCCATAGAAAACCAATAGCCAGTGATCTACTCCTCCATGAATTAGTTCTAGAATCCCAGAACCTTAGAGCAGGAAGCACCTTAGATGGTGTCTAGTTCATGTACATTATTATCCAGATGCTGATCCTATGTACAAGGGCTAATGACAGATTATTCCATGTGACATAGCTCATTTCTGTCAGAGCCTTAAATAGAATATTTATCTCTATATAGAGTAATTAGGTCCGTACTATCCTCTATTTTCAGCTCCTAATTGTCTGCGCTTGGATCCATTCTCTTTGACCTGGAACCCCAGGCACTCTTCACTCCACACTGGCTGCCCTCAGTCCAGTGCCTGATCAGGCCCAACACTGCCTCAATTGTTTGCCCTTCTGTCCAAACTGAGCATCCTATTTCCAATGTAAATATCTTTTAGCTGGCTGCCCATTTCTATGGCTTTGATAAAGTGATTCCTATAAAGTCAGTGTTACTCCTTCTGAGGATTTTAGCTACGAATGCACACTGAAAAACTTCCCAAAATTATGTATATTGGGAGAATTTCAGAAACAACAACGATCTTAATCTCATCACCCAAAAGAGGCTACTGTTGACCTTCCACAACTTTCTTAGCAAATGGATACAGTGCCCTTGTTCTTTGCCTCTGGGTTTCCTTAGAGACTCCTTAAAATAGAGGTGGGCCTTGAAGTTATTTCAGCTGTAATCCACTGTTCTAACATGGGACCCGATTGACATGGTGGTAAGGCATGGAGGAAGTGGGAGTACTCCATGCTCTTAGATCAGGTCTTAGTCTTTCAGTGAATCTAGGTCCCCAGGCCTTCACAAGTGCTTCTCAGCTTCCCTGCCACAACCCTCCTTTATGTGAAACAAGAAGACTAGAGATGGCCAGGATTGGGTATTTCTCCTCCCTCATGTCAAAGGCTAGGGAGGGCTAGAGTTGGGTACTTCCCTTCTCCCAGATCAATTAGGTTCTGCTCAAACCCATATTTGTTAGGTTCTCATAAAATTCATTCTTTGAGTGCAGGCCATTGTTAAGGAGAACATAGCTCTCTGAGCATATTTCAAAAATGGTCATTTTCCCCCTCCACCTGCTAAAAGAATGAGGGGATTTTTCTCAGATCTTCACTGGTAGGGCTTTTGGAGGTAAAACTCACAAAAGCATAGATGTCTCCATAAGATGGGGTCCCCGGAGTTTTTAACTCTCAAGCTGTCCACATGGAGCCTCTGACCATTTGCCTATTACCATTTAAGTGTTATTTCCAATACTGGCTCCAATGACCAGCTCCCAGTAAGCTGTGATTCTTGGTATCTGCCTTTCTCTCCAGTTTTTGGAGCAGCAGTTTGCTCTGGGACTACAATTCTCCGAGGAATCTAAGAAGAGCTGTTGACATTCAGTTTACTCAGCTTTTTTCTTGTTGTGAGGAGGGAGTGATGACTTCCAAGTTCTTTATAGATCAAAGTGAAAACTAGAACTCTCTATATAGTATAAATATTTAATAAAATGAAGTCAAACTGAAATATTGTTTTTGTAAATATTTTTCATGTTGTCAAATATATTCACAACATATATGTTAACATTTGCATAATATCCTCTTATACAGACACACCATAATTTACTTAGTCAACTTCCAATGTTAGACACTCCATTTGTTGCCTATTTTGAAGTATTACATTAGGTCTAGAAGTAAAGCAAGCTTATTATGCATCTCTGTGCATATCTATGATTTCCTCAGAATATTTTCAAATATTTATATAAAAATTATATTTAGTGTATGTGAAGATTTACTGGGAAAAAAACAGGTAGAGGAGATGAACCCCTTATATCTGTCTTTAGACTGTGCACCTAACTTGTTGTTGGTTGGTTCTATTTCTTCTCACTTCCTCATGTGCCCACTGCCCTCTGGCAAACCCAGACCCTAGGGTGGAGCTCAGAAGACCTGTGCCATTTAATGTTCCCTGTGTGGGGATGAGAACTTCTGGGAATAATGTGAAGAATGCTTACTATCTTTCCCCTTCCACATCCCTCATATCCCCCTCAGTACCAGAAGAAGGAACATGTCCAAGAAGCACCCTTGAGAGGAACAGCTCACAGAAGCATCAAAATTAGCACAAAAGCTCATAGAAATTCATAGAAGCATCAAAATCAATTGAGTCAGGAGTGTGTGTGTGTGTGTGTGTTTGGGAGGCGGATATAGCATTGTTTTCTTTCATACCTCAATGCATGTTGTGTATGGACTAAAACACTTGCACTTTCATCTTTTGACCAACACTAAGAAAAAACTGAGCTACACATACCTCAAAAAGTGGGAAAGTACGGCAATTCTATTTTAAAATCAATTTTTTTCTGTCTTTTTGTGTACATTATTTATTTAAGGGTGCTTATTTCTTTAAAAAGCAAAGAATCATTTAATATAATCCAAGCTGAATGTCATGTTCATATTTAAGTAAAAATAGAGTACTAAAAATAAAACACTGATTCTAATAACAAGAAAGGTGTTTGAGGTCTTGCTATGTGACAAGAATACAACGTATTTGGACATATATAATTAAATATATAAAGCATTACCCTGTGAAGTTAAGATGAGACAAATGACCTTGAATGCTTTCAAACGTTATACACATTGATCAGTGTGGCTATAAAAAGAAACATAATTTTCCTGGGATGTAGAAAAAATTTTTCATAATTTTAAATTTGAGAGGAGAAGGTTGGTAAGAGGAACCCTGTGAAGAAGGTAATCTATGCATGAGAGGGAAGAGAACTGGGGTTCATGGAGGAAAGTAGTCTTTCCCAGGCTGCTTATTATTATTATTATTATCATTATTATTATCATATTATTTGGTAAGAACACAACATAAGACCTACCTTCTTAACAAATTTTTAAGCATATAATTTTGAATATGCGTGTGGGAAACCTATAGGTTTGTGTGCAATGCCAGATTTAATGGCCTTCCTGTTGTTTCCAAGTGTGAAATTAAGGCTTCACCAGAACTAAGCAGTCATAAAGTGAAAACATATAAGTGAAAACTTACAGAGTCACACTGAATATAGAAATATAGCTTTTCTTTGCTCAGCGTATTGTTTAACATTAGGGTGCCAGATTTTGGAAAGTAAATCTGGAAGGATTCTGTGATCACTAAGGTGCCCTTACTATAGAAACTACTTCATCCTCATAAACATGTGTGAGAGCCATACACAGAGATGTGCTTCTAAGAGCCAACGTTGCTCTGGATACGATCGTCATATTTCATGTTAGAACACTTACATTAATATGTTTCAGTCTATGGCCATGCTACCCTGAACAAGCCCGATCCTGTCTGATCTTGGAAGCTAAGCAAGGTTGGGCCTGGTTAGTACTTGGATGGGAGACCACCTAGGAAGACCAGGTGCTGTAGGCACACACACAAAAAAAATTAAAAATAAGGCAGTATAAGTTGACAAGGTCCTTACAATCTGTGAGGTCAAAAAAAAAAAAAGAAATCTTTGAGTAGCTTACAGTTTATTTTAATAATGAATCACCTCTTTATGCTATCTTTCAACACAAGATTTTTTGTTCCAGAAAACTTTTCATACCCACTCAGCATTAAAACTCATAAAAAATAAACAAACAGAAAAAACAACAACAACAAAAAAAACAGTTCTTTCCCCCACCAGGAAATAATGACTGCTCTCTGAAAGAAAGTCAGCTGTCTTCTCTTTGATTCTTCTCAAAGAGCTTCAACAGGGAATCCTACCCAATGTCAAGGATTAAGTAACACAAGATGTGTATATATGATTTATAACCATCATAACCACCTTAGGTAGAAGATACTATCATCATTCTAAGGTCACAACTTCAATGAAGCCAAAACTTTTAGTTATATCTCATTATTCAAACAACTGAATGCTATAGGAACTGGTATCTTCAGCAACAAAGCTCAAATCCCTTCTTCAAAAGAAAAGGGCTTCCCCAATAGGTAAGCAGCAAATAATTCAAAATATCACAGCCCAAGCTCTTTGGGGTTTACTGTATTTAATATGTTGTTCTGCTCTATTTTCATTCACTGATGTATAGAGACACTGTTTGTCCCAAGACACAGCTCGACCCAAGATATGGAAGAAGTTTGCACTTCTAGTTCTTCTTGCCCTGAAACAGAAAGTCTTCCTCTCCTGTTCTCCACCCTCACCTCATTTTCTCCTGTATGGACTTTGTGTCCTGGTCTCACTCAAGGGTTTGAGATGATGTCTTCCTTATCTTACCTTTTCTAAAATGTTATCTTTTTTTTTTTCTTTTCATAGGTAATGATAAGAAAAAAATAGCATTTACGAAGTACTTATTATAGGCTGGTCCTATTTTAAGTTCTCTACATATATTAATATGGTAAATCCTCAATAACTCTATAAGGAAGTGGCCTCATTTTATGAAATGGGGAAGTTTCAAGAACAGAGATGGATGTCACACAGCATGCCCAATGTCAGTTAACAGGGGAAGATTCAAAGCCTAGCAGTTTAAGTCCAGGGTTCCCATTCTTAACCCCAACTCTCTGCGGCACTGCTGTACCCACCTCACTACTTTCTCCCTCAGATCTCCCATCTCTTCTACTCCCAATCTTTCACATTCCTTTTATTTCTGAGGAATATACTTCTTAGCTTCCTGAGCAGGTTTTAAACAGGAATTAAAATATCTTGTCATCTTAAGCATAATTTGACATTTTTGGAGAATGAAAGGTAGAAGTGTGATTGCAAGAGCTAACATTTATATCCCTCATCTTGAATCTGGGGGTCTTTATTGGAGAGAGTCCTTACAGCAGCATGGTCAGTTCTTTGCTCCTCTCTCACACTCCAACATCTTGTAGTAGTATATGGGAGGGTTATCTGGTTTCTGGGATCTTCTCTCTTCCTTTCTGAGGCCTCATTCTGCCATATTGAAGCTGGGAGAAGGAAGAGGTAAGCAGCAAGCATCTTCTGTCATTAGGCAGCTGGCAGGGGTACAAAATATTCCCTGGCCACCCTCGGCTTTGTCTGGTTCTCTTTGCTGTTGCTACAGAGTTTTGAGAGATCATATATGTGCGATTCAGCTTCATCCCAGCACTTTTCGTCATTAAGAAGCCCTTTTGAGTGGGGCAGTATGATCCTACAAGAAGAGTCAACAAAGTAATGTTGACTCTAGTCCTGCAACAAGTACAAGCCTCCAGCTCCCTATCTGGTGGGGCCTCGACCTTGCTTGGTCCCTTGGAAAATCCTTATGGAAAGTGGAAAATGCCTTCACTTGTTCACTATAAATGTGGCTTTTTGACACTGTGCTTGCACAAAATAGAACACATCTGTATTTTATTTGAAACTATAATATGTTTAACTACTAAATTCAATTGTATTAATTCTTAAAGCTGTAAAAGCTGTTTGTGTTCGATGAATGTTAAATATAGCAGAAAATATATTACTATTCAGAGGGAAATAGTGTTTCATTAAGGCTTGCTACAAGTTTGTTCATTGTAACATACACAATGAAAAGTAATCAGTAGTATGTTGCATTGGCCTTGTGTGACTGAAGTTGAAATCTCATTACTTGCAGACCTACATTTGATTAACCAACCTTTCATTATGAGAGTGAAAGAAATAAGACGTAAAGATGCTTTACCTGCTAGTATATATCAACAGTATTGCCTATGGGTAAACATGCTTGGATGTCTCTAAAATGCCTTCTATATCAAGTCGAGATTTATAAGCTTGTCTTTTGAAGAAAATTCTGCTTTGCCAAGCTCATTTTGCCACTTGGATTTGGTGACATGCCCTCGTGTGATTTCAGCTTTTCTCTGTCACAACCCCACTGCATGTTCAGCTCACACTAGTCTGGCAGGCTCCTTCCTTGGCATGTGATTGATAACGTTCTCTCTTCCCTCTCTCTTCTTTCTTCCCACCTTCTAGCTGTACTTCTCTTGCCCTCCTGTAGATCCAAGAACACAAATGAAATCTCGATTCAAGGCCATTAGGAATCTGCAACATTTTACAACAAAACACATGTCCTTGTTGGAAGTGATCGGAAGTAAATAATCTGCAAGAGGATACAAGCTATTGAAAGAAATGCAATATAATTCCTAAATGAAGTCAGATACACACGGATAAGATTCAAATGAACACTCCGTTTACCCAATGTGAAGAAATGGAGTTAATCTGAGTGGATACTGTGTTCTGGACTAAAATATAAGGTGCTGTGGAGATTACACACAAATGAACTTGCAAAGAGAAATTGTTTTGTTTTGTATTCTGCCCAGGATTTTGCCAACAATTCCAAGAAACAACAGGATTGAACTAAAATCATGGTATGTCAGAACTTAAAGCATTTGTGTCCATTATCTGGTCCTATTTCTCCTCTTTCATAGGGGAAGACTAATAATGCAGAGTTGTTGAGGGTCGTCTGGCCAATTTGTGTTAGATAATTCAGAGCTATGCTGTCCTCCCTACACTTAATCTCACTTCTCTAACTGGGTTTTGTAACATACCATGCCAATGGGTAATGTTCAATTCTCCAAGTTTCCAGAGGCCTTTCTTACTGCCTATTCCATCTTTTGAAAAATAGCAGGAAGGAAAGCCATGACCCATAACTCTTATTAGATGTTTTGTTTTGTTTTGTTTTGTTTTGTTTTGTTTTGTTTTCCCAAATGCCATGAGGTTTATTCATAGTAGTTGGAAGCCTGCTAGTGTAGAAAACATATACCAGGTTATGTCTGTTTTCCAGATTCTGTGTAAAATCAGCTACCATTTAAAAGACATTTCCTTCACTATGCATTCCTCCTTATCAATCCCCAGGTCTCTGACTCAAAATATATTTTTTTCTAATGCCTGTCTTAAAGACCCTGCACTACTTACAACTTCCTATCATACCTTTCAAACTCCTTCCTTCTTCAGACACAGCCTTCCCTAGATATGACCTTGCAGTATAACTGCATTGTTCAATTAATAATGTTTTTGACCACTTACTGTCTATTCATCTCTCTGCCAAGTGCTGTAGAAGGATCTGAAGAACAGGGAAGGCATTCACAAAGTTTTCTATTTATTATAGGTGGGTAAAATAAAAACTTATGAACTAATTAGAGAACCATTAAGAACTGAACAATGAGAATAAATACAGTAGAATAAGACTGAAGAATCAAAAAAAGCATAAGTTTATTTGGATTCTTTTGAGAAAATTCACAGTGGAGGTAAGACATGGATTGGGGTCTAAATGAATGGATGGAATTTGGTGAGTGAGAAAAAAAAGAATGGGCATTGCAGAGCGGGAGGCCAGCACGGACAAAGACACAGATGTAGGACAATCATTGAGTCCAATGAGAGTCTGCCGTGCTTATTAGTGAATAGAGAAGTAAGTGCAGATAAAAGTGGAGTGCACTGGGCCATTAAGGGTTTATGGGCAAAGCAGTGGCATTTGGACTTGGCACAATAATGACATAATAAATATAAAAATAGTGTTCAAAGTGTAATCTGCTAACCACACACCTATTAATTTGTGCTACGCTTCTTAAAATGGTATATTTCAGGATACAGGATGCAATCAGAATACAGAACATTTTTATCAGCCCAAACCCTAATGCTACCATTTATGGTCACATCTCCCCCACTCCTATACATGTGTTAAAATCCATAAAACTGTACATCAAAAAGCCCACTTGACTCAATGTTACATTAAAACACACACACAGAAAAAATGAATGCAAGATCATCCTTGCCCACAAAAATATATGACATACTTCTGGGCTCCACAGCATATGTACTAAAATGAAAACCCTTGATGCACTGAGTCCAGGTATCTACTTTAAAAAATATATATATTCTTGCAGTGATACTAGGAGATCTAACCTACATAAACACCTTCTACCTTCCCTTCCCTCCCTCCTCTAAGTATATCCTATTTTCAGTTTTGTTTTTTTGTTTGTTTTTGTTTTCTGGTCAATTCCTCAACTTCAAGCAACATACTTATACTATCGTTTCTTACAGTAGATGTAAACAAAAAAAGACAATCTCTGCCCTGAGGGAGCTATGAAAATTATACAAAAATCAAATGAAGATTTTAATGGCAGGCAGTGATAAATGCAATAAAGGAGAAAGATAAAGGTAGGTAGGGTAAGAGAGGATAATAGGGATGTTATTCCAGATAGAGTGATTAGAGACGGTTTCTCTTAGGAGGAGACACTTAAGCAGAGTCTTGAAGAAAGTGAGTTTTAACAATGTTGGTATCTGGAATAAATAAAAAGCAAGCGTGAAGATACTAAGAGGTGCTTGTCATGTTCCCCAAAAGGACAGTGGTTAGAAGAAAGTGAAAAAGAAAGAATAACAAATGAAACTGGAATGTGTGTCAGCCAGTGGCTAGAATATTTAGGCACTTGTCGGCCATGGAGTGGAATTTCGCTCTAAGTATGATGGGAAGCCATTGAGTTTTGAGCAAACAAGTAACATGTTCAGTTTTGTGTTTTGAAAAGATAGTTCTGGATGCTTTATTTAGAATAAAAGGGAGCATTAGAAGCAGAGAGAACTTAGAAGGGCTCTGTACTAGTTCAGACATAGGATAAGATAATGATGGCTTGAACAAGGTGGAGCAATGGTGGTAGTAAGGCATAGCTGGATTTGGAATCAAGCATCTTCCTTCCAAAAGGCCTACCTTTTGGAGGCCTCTTTCCCCCCGGTGAAGAGGGGCTGATGGGTCTGTTGCTCTGCCAGCCCGCAGATGATCCACAGTCCAAGGACTACTTTCGTTTCCTGGGTTGGTGCCAATGTCTTGGATCTTGTGTTTCTTGGTTTATTGCTCCATTTTCCTGGACTTCCTACGAAAACGTCCGTGAGAAGAGTTGTTGAACTTCCTGTCAGTCGAGAAGGTTTCTATGTCACAACATTTGATGGATAACTTATCCTCGGTACAAAATTCAAGAATATAAATAATTTTCCTTCAAACTTCGAGTGTATTTCTCCATTGTCCTTCAACATTTGATGCTTCTTATTCGTGACAACCTTTTTTTCTCTGCTTTTTTAAGGTCGTTTATTTTTTCTTCAGGATGTTTAACATAATTTCTGCTGAAATTATTCAGACATTTCATAGTGACCTATGTGGTGGTAGGTCTTCATTCACTCATTCATTTGTTGTGCAGAATGATTGGTGGATCCTTTATTTTTTATTTATTTACTTTTTTCCAGTTTTTAAGTTTATTGGGGTAACATTGGTTAATACAATTATATAATTTTCAGGTGTACATTATCATTTGACATCTGTATGTTCTATTGTGTGTTTACCATCCATAGGTCATTTTAATAGGAACTCTTTTGTCCACATTCAATTCTAGGAACTTCTTTTACATTACTCCTTTGATAAATTCTGTCTTCTGTTTCCCATATCCTCTTTTTTTGGAATTTCATGTAGTTTTATATCAAAACATTTTACTGATCCTCTAAAACTTAATATCTCCTCCTTTTTTTTCTCTTTGGTCATTTTCCCCACACTGAAAAGTGCTAGATTGCAGCTTCTTTGTCCTATTTCATCAACCAATATCCCTCCATTAATTGTATATTAGTTTTCCATTGCTCTTGCAACAAATTACCTGAACACAATAGCTTAAAACAACACAAATTTATTACTTTACAGATCTGGAGGTCAGCAGTCCAACACATGTATCACAGGAATAAAATCAAAGTGTCAGTAGGGTTCCCTTCCTTTCTGGAAGCTCTAGAGGAGAATCCATTTCCTCGCTTTTTCCAGCTTCTAGAGGCTGCTTGCATTTGTGGGCTCATAACCCTTTTCCTGCATTTTCAAAGCTAATAATTTTGCATATTTCTCCCTCTCACTCAGTCCCTTCCTCCTCCTCCTTCTTTCTTTCTCCCTCTCCAAAAGCAGGAAAGTTTCTTTGCTTTTAAAGATTCATGTTTATAGAATGTGCCTACCTGGATAATTGAGAATAGACTCCCCATCTCAAAATCTGTAAGCGTCATCATACCTGCAAAGTACCTTTTGCAATGTAAGGTAACATATCCATAGGTTCTGGAGACTTAAGGTGTGGACATCATTGTGGGCCATTATTTTGCCTATGACACCATGTCTACTAGAAATTTATTGGACTCTCCATCTGCTGATATTTCCCTTCTAGTATCCTCATGGCTATTGGCATGTATACCATTTTATATTATTTTATGAGCATTTTACTGTGGACCTGGGAGGAAGAGAGGTAAATGCATGAGCTTAGTTTGAGATCTTGAATGAGAAGCCTGTCTCCAGGAGTTTCTAATGTCCATTATATTTTAAAAACACTGTAAGCTCTTGAATAGGAAAATAAAAATTGAAACTATTTTAAAATATATTTTGAATTTTCAAATCTATCACTTATATTATTATTGTTGTCTAAACTTAAACTTCATTATAAATGGAATTTATTTAAGCTAACTAATAGCAATTAATACTATCTTGTGAGTATGAGTTTTATCAAGTTATTGCACATCTTCAGCATTCAAAAGTATTCTATACATGTTTGAATGTTGACTCACTTTTTTTTGGATTTGTGTGTCTGTATGTGTTTCTAGGGGAAAGTTGTATATTAAAGTGGTACTGAAAAATTTGCTAAACATACAAAAATTTCTTTAAAAATAACTTAATTTAGGAATAAATTGGATTTATCATAAAATATTTAGTCCAACCTTATAGTTTAATGATTTTAAATTTTAAAAAGTTCTTACTGCATTGAAAATTTCTTGTCAGAAATGACACATTTTCTGAAGTTCATTAAAATTCAAAGTACTCTACTATTGTTACCAAAACAATTATATTCCAAACTGTATTCCACAGAACTCTAGACTTTTGTGAAATTTAGTAGCTCTTAAACAGGAAAAAGTATGTTCTGTGGACAAATAAATTTGGAAAAGGACTCATTCTACTACGTTTCACTCCTGAATATTTACAAAGTATATTAAGAGAAATTACACATCAAAACAAATATATTTTAAAGATCTTTCTCCTTCTCAAATACCTGTCCTCATATACCTGTCCTTCTCAAATTCTTCCAAAAATTTGAAGAAGAGGCAATGCTTCCTAACTCATTTTATGAGGCCAACATTATCCTGATACCAAAACCTGGTAAAGATAACACACACACACGCACGCACGCACACGCACTACACCAATATCTCTGATGAATACAGATGCAAAACTCCTAAACAAAATATTAGCAAATCAAATACAACAATACATTAAAAAGATTATAAATCACGATCAAGTGGGGTTCAGCCTAGGTGCGCAAGGACAGTTCAACATAAATTGATCAATGTGCTATACCACATAAACAAAGTAGAGGATAAAAATCGTGTGATCATGTCAATAGATACTGAAACGCATTTGACAATTTGTAACGAATACAGTATTCATTAATGATTAAAACAATAAGATGGGCATAGAAGGAAGGTATCTCAAATTAATAAAGGTTATATATGACAAACCCTCAACTAATATCACACTCAGTGTTGAAAAACTAAAAACCTTCCCCCTAAGATCAGGAACAAGACTAAGCTGTCTGCTCTCACCACGCTTATTCAATGTAGTATTAGAAGTCCTAGTCTGAGCAATTATGTAAGAGAAAGAAATAAAAGGCATCCAAATTGGGAATGAAGAAGTCAAATTGTCACTTTTTGCAGAAGACATGATTCTTTGTATAGAAAATCCTAAAGATGCCACCAAAAAAAAAAAACTATAAGAAACAATGAACAAATACAGTAAAGCTTCAGGATACAAAATCAATGTACAAAAATCCATTGCATTCCTATATACTAAAAACAAAATTTCGAAAAAAGAAATTAATAAAAATTACTTTTGTAACAAAAAGAATAAAATATGTAGGAATAAACTTAACAGGGATGTGAAGGATCTATATACTGAAAACTACAAGACATTATTAAAAGAAAATAAAGAAGACCAAAGAAATGGGAAGATATTCCATGGTTACAAATTGAAAGACTCAACATAGTTAAAATAGCTATATTACCCAAAACAATATATAGATTTAATCAATCCCCATCAAAACCCCAATGGTATTTTTTCAAGAAATAGAACAAAAAATTATTAGATTTGCATGGAACCACAAAAGACCCAAAACAGCCAAAGCGATTCTGAGAAAAAAGAACAAGACTGGAGGTATCACATTGCCTGACTTCAAATTATATTAGAAAGTGACAATAATCAAAATACCATGGTACTGGCAGAAAAACAGATACATAGATGAATGGAACAGAATTGAGAGCCCAGAAATAAACCCCCACATATATGGGCAAATAATTTTCTACAAAGGACCCAACAAGAGTGAGAAAAGAAACCATCTTCAATAAATGGTGCTGGGAAAATTGGAAAGCCACATGCAAAAGAATAAAACTAGACTGTTGTCTATCACTACACACCAAAATCAAGTCAAATAGATCAAAGATCTAAATATAAGATCTGAAACAATAAATTGCATAGAAGAAAACAGGTACTAAACTTAGTACCTTGATTTTAGAGAGAATTTTATGAATTTAACCTCAAAGGCAAGGGAAGTAAAAGCAAAAATAAATGAATGGGATCATATCAAACTAAAAAAGCTTCTGCACAGCAAAAGAAACCATCAACAAAACAAAGAGGCAGCCATCTGACTGGGAAAATATACCAAATAAGGGGCTAATATCCAAAATATATAAAGAACTCAGACGACTCAATAACAACAACGACAACAAAAACAATCCACTTAAAAAATTGTTAGATGACCTGAACAGACACTTCTTCCTAAAAGACATACAAATAGCCAACTGACATATGAGAAGATACTCAACTTTATTAGCTATTAGGGAAATACAAATCAAAACCACAATGAGATACCACCTTACACCTGTAAAAATGGCCATTATTAACAAGATAAGTAATAACAAGTGTTAGAGAGGTTGTGAGGAAAAAGGAACCCTGATGCCCTGCTGGTGGGAATCTAAACTGATACAACCACTATGGAAAACGGTATGGAGGTTTCTCAAAAAATTAAGAATTACCATATGGCTCAGCAATTCCTCTTCTAGGTATCTATCCCAAAATTTGAAAGCATTTATTCATAACAAAATATACACCTTGATATTCATTGCAGCATTATTCACAGTGGCCAAGACATGAGAACAGCTGAAGTGTTAATCAATAAATGATTAAAGAAGATGTGGTACATATATACAAGGGATTATTACTCAGCCATGAAGAAAAGATGAAATACTGCCATTTGAGACAACATGGATAGATCTTGAGATAATCACATTAAGCAAAATAAGCCAGACACAAAAAGTTGAGAACCATATGATTTTACTCATATGTGAGATATAAAACTGAAAGCGACAAATGAACAAGACAAACAAACAGACACTCGTGGACATGAGCAACAATTCAGTGGTTACAAGAAGGAAAGAGGGAGGGAGAGGTAAATACGGGTAAAGGGGGTCAAATATATAGTAACAGAAGATTTGACTTTGGGTGAAGACATAATGCAATATACATATGACCTACTACTGCATTTTATGCTTGAAACCTATATTATTTTATTAACCAATGTCACCTCGATAAATTTACTAAAAAAAGAAAATATTGTTGCAGCCTTTACCTCTAATTGTTTTGTGCTAAACAGTTTGATTTATCATATACAAATGTAATTCATAGAATGATAACCAGGACCCAGTTTTACAGTTGTAAGGGAATTAGAACTTGTGCTTGGAGACATGTGACTATGTCCTCTGATGTCATTCTCCTGGTTCCCTCAATAGCTAGTGTCATGATTTCCAGATTTGTCCATCTGAAAGCTCAGCATGGATCTCCACAAATTTTCCAGCATTTCTCTGTGGCCAAAAATATATTTTCTTTCTTTATTCTACTCTTCCCTTCTAAAGAATTCCGGTGTGGCCTTGAGGTATAAAAAGAGCAGAAGAATGTGGTGGGGCATAAAATCTTCTTTTCGTTTGACTCTCATCTGTAGACAACACTTCATTTAGCTCAGTGAGAGTACCAGCCATCCTCTGCCCCATAGGTTGTTGTGAAAATGTTTCAGAATCAGTTTATTAGGTGTTTATCTGCACCTGTCAATGTTTCAGAATATATTTCAAGAGATTTTCAAAACTACATAACTTATAAAAAGATGTTAAAATGAATATTATTATGACTTACATATTTATCCTGATTGGGCCATAGTTTACTACTGTATTTTCCAGAAACCAGTTGCAAATGAGGAAATCTTATCACTTAACAAATCACAACATCCACTGGATAAAAACAAATCGATTGCTTAAGAGAATTATCACTACTCTTTAAACTAGAATCAGGCAGAATTTTATCCTGGGGATTTTACAAAGAGAACACTTTGTGATTTAGTGAACATCATTCTCAAAATTCAACAAATTTCTAGGGATCCTTCTTATAACGCTATCAATAAAAGCAGATGTTATCACAGCTAGACATAATTTAGCAATAACAATTCTTTGTGTCCACGCGTGAGGAGGAAATATGATTGTACTTCAGTGCTAAATAGTCGTCAAGCTCCTGGCTGACCTGAAGAGAGTTAAATTCCTAGCATTAAACCCATTTCCCTAAATGTAGCAAATGCCAATAAATCTTTGTTGAAGGTAATAATTGCTCCCCGAAGGGTACATGTCTTAAAGAATGCAGAGGAATAGTTCTCCTGCTTATACAGGGCTCATACTAGTATTATATAGACCTCTTAAAATATGCTGTCAAAGATCCTACATTGATGGAAATGGAACAAAATAATGTCTGCTAGCTAAGTCATGGTCTGAAAGATTGCTCTTCATTTTTGGCCAGCCCATATTTCACAATCTCAATTCCAAAAGCATAAAGTTGACTGTTCAAATATCTCTTTAAAATATCTATAGATTTATCCACAAGGCTTAGTTCAGTGTATTGACAATAGATGTAATATTTTTATAGGGCAGAAACTTACACATAAAGAAATCAAGATTCAGGGTGATTAAGGATATTGATTCAGTTCATTGAGCTAGAAAGTGGCAGCTGAAACTTGAACCCAGGTATGTCTGATTTCACATTTCATAATTTTAACTACTACAGCATTCTGAAAGCAATCCTGTAGGGTTTGAACTATATGCTTACACACACACACACACACACACACACACACACACACAGTAGGAAAGGTCAATGCAGACAGAAGGAGCCATAACAACTTCACAGTCAATTCTGGAAATTCAGATATTTTAAATCTATTCTGATGCTACAAGGTCTCAAATCTTATCTCTGCTGTCTTGTGAGCTAACTGTTCTCAATGCCAGCCATTGTGTTGTGCTTCAAGGACAACATGTCTGATGCACCTTTTGAATTCTAGGGACAGATTTTCACAGGAGGGCCTACATCCTCTCATTTATTTTGTGTTCTCTCAGGTGGTATTTAAGTGGATAACCAGGTCCTCAGTCTCCTTCTCAAAGTATTATAGCTGTTTGAACTATTTTCATCATTCTGTGTGTGTGAGTGTGTGAGTGTGTGTGTGTGTGTGTGTGTAATTATTTTAGCAATAAAGGATCAAGATGGCTCTCCATCATCTTCTCTGCCCTGTAGTCCCCTGGCATTTTCAGTTAAATGTTAGTTGGAAAATCACATTCCTACAGCGGTGCTTTGATCATTGAAATTCAATAGAGCAAGAAAAAAATTAGTTCTGGATATCTATTTCTCTGCAGAATCTTTCTTAAGATTTTGACCTTAGATCTGTACTACTCGATATGGGGAGAATTAGAAGAGGGGACTAGAGTCCCTGGGAATGTTCTGAAAATAATTACATCCCAAATCTGTACACCTGTGATGGCCTGTTTACTTTGCACTTCCCTCTAGTTTGCTTTTCTTTAGATGTTCTCTTTGATGTCAAGCCCTCCTGCAAAGAATCTTTAGTAAATACCATTTGAGGATTAGACATACTGTGTTTATATTAATGTGAGAGCTTATCAATTTTTTTTTTACTCTAAGGAGGCTGACAACCCCTTTACAACCTCCATAACTATTTCTTACATGATTTCCTCAAGCATAGATATTAATAAGATACATTTGTCAATGAAGACAATCTGTCCTTTTTGGGGGGTAGGGTGGGAAATCTGGCTTTAAAATAGTATATTCTCTCTGACAAGCATAAGACTGACATTAGCCAGAAAGAAAAAGTCTAATTATAAAGTCCAATTTTCTGATTCGTGTAATAGAGTAGACATAGAATAGAGCCCAAACTCACAATGTTATAAGATTTTAAGGAATATGAAAGGTAAAAAGGTATGTTTAATCTCCTTTTTATCTGTACGTGATGGCCTTGAGACAGTAAAAGAATCATCAAAAAACAACAGAAAAAGACAGAATGAGGAAAAGAGGTTTGTAGTATAAACTGATAAATTTGTAAAACATATGAGGCATAAATGAGGTATCAGTTCTTGCTTCCCAAATTTAAAGTTTTGTTTGTTTGTTTCAAGTTTTTGTATGGCTACAATTCAGCTTCATAAATAGTATGATAAATCACATGTAATAGAAAGCAGTTTTTAACAAGGAAAATACTTGTGTCACTGGGGCTGAAATAAAGTTAATGTAGAATAATAATATATATACACATAATACAACATATAATGGAAAGGACTTAATATATAAAAAGGCTTTCTGACATTTGTGTTACTTTATAAGCTGATGTTTGCAAAATTGGAAGTCAAAAATCTGATAATATTACTAAAGTTCTTAGAAATCACTCAGGAGGTGCTGAGGCAACTAGGACATTTTAAATGCACATTCTAACATTCATTTAAAAATTACCAGTAATATCAAGGAACAGGACAAAGAGAAAAAACAGATAACAGAAATAAAAAATGAATTCAGATAATCTAGATCTTGAAGTTACTAGACACAGACTTTATAATAACTACGGTTAATAGCTTAAAGAAAACACATAATAAGCTGAAATAGTTCACTAGCAGAAGTAGAAAAGTCTAAAAACTTAAAAATAAATTGACAGTATTTTAAAAATCAATGCATGGAATTATCACAGTTAATTAGATAGAGATGAGAAAAGAATTAGTTAACTTTAGGGTATGTCAAGAGAAAACATTCTCAGTCTGAAATAGCAAAAGTAAAATAATAAAAAATGGAATAAAAGATATATGGGACACAGTGAAAAAGGTCATTAGAAAAAGGTCATAGATGTAGTTGGAGTTCCAGAAGTTAGGGAGAAAGAATTTCAGGGAAGAAGCATTATTTGAAGACACAGTGCATCAAAATTCTTCAAATGCTCAGAATTAATTAGGCCAGAGATTCAAGAAGGGTTAGGATAAATAATAAGAAAATCCTATTTAGATACACCATAGTAAAAATTTAAAAAATAAAAATGGTCAAATCTTATAAGCCACCAGATAACAATAAATAAGAGCAAAAAAACTGATGGCAACAAATAAAGCCAGTACAATAAAATGACATCTTTAACATACGAAAAGAAAATCACTGCCAACCTAAAATGCTACACTCTGTCAAACTATCTTTCAAAAAATAAGGCATTCAAAAATTGAAATAAATTAAAGAAACACTAAAGGGAATTTTTTCAGTAAAAAGAAAATAATCTTAAATCAAAGAACAGAATTACAGGAAAAAAAAAGAATACTAGAAAGTATAAAAATGTGGGTAAGTATGAAAAATCATTTACTGTTTAAAAACCAATAAAAAACCTTGCAGAGTCAAATAAAATACATGGCAATGATAACATAAAAGATGAGAGGAGAATAAGTGTAGTTTAAAGTTTGAAGATCCAAGCATTGTTGAAAGTGAAAGCATACTAGTTTGTATTCAATGTTAATAAACAAAGAATGAATGCTGTAATCTCTAGAATACCACTAATAAACAAAGAACATGTAACTAAAAAGATAAAATAAGAATAAATAAATAAATAATACTTGAGGTCCACTGGTGCCACCCATAATGCAATAACTATGTCAGATTTATTCTTGCACCATAAACTACCATTACAACTATATGAAAAAAAAAAAAAAACAACATAAAACACCTGTTTTAGGCAATGGATAACAACCAACATGTGACTATAAATTTTGAAAAGTAATAGCACATAATATGAGCTCATATTCACTTGGGATTTCTCCCTAAAAATATTTCCCAGTATGGCCCAGGACAATACAACACAAGCAGAGAATGTTGGTATCACTAAGTGGAAGAAACAGAAATTGATTTGGGGCTGCTGAAGAATGTGGTGTGAGGATCGGATAAAAGAGAGGAGGGTATCTATTGAGAAGAAATTTCCAATTTTCTATAAAAATTTCTCTAGGGTTCTTTTTTTTTCTCTTTTAAGCTTCAGATGTGCAGGGCAAAAGACTTGCATAGGAAATTCACAGAAGAGTATGTCCAAATGGCGCGTGCACGCATGCGTGTGTGTGTGTGTGTGTGTGTGTGTGTGTGTGTGTCTCACACACACACACACACACACACACATTAGTCATCTGGAAAATACAAATTGAAATGACAATGAAATATCATATATATCCACCAGGCTGTCTGAAATTAAAAAGACTAATAAGGCAAAGAATTGATGAGGATTTTAAATACCTGGAAATCTCATACACTGCTGGTATATGGGCGAATTGTTATAATCATTTTGAAAAACTACTTGGCATACATCATTACCAAAAAAATGTACAAGTATATCATACAAGCAAACTGGAAACAACCCATATATTCATCAATAAAAGTATGGATAAATAAGTTGTAGTTTAATCATTAAATGTAATAATTCATTAATATGTAGTGACAGAAGTCTGGTTAGTTTTGCCTACTTTGAACTTTATTTAAATGTGATCATGCAACAAGTATTCTCTATGCGCAACGTCTTTTTACACAATACTTTACTGGGAAGACATACCCATATTGTTGCATGTAGAAATATTTTTCTCATTGCTGAATAGTATACATTTTTGGATACATTTCTTTATATTCTACATTTCTACACATACGTACATTATCTAGAGAGAAATGTTTCAAATGTACATACATATATGTACATACAATATACATATCTGTGTGCTTTTCTATGTTTATAACATGTATAATAAAATGCACATAATAAACATTTATTTTTAAATGTTATTGTATTAATATCCTGAGGTTTACATTAGACCCTATGTTAAACGCCAAAGGTTAAAAGACAAAGAATCTTAAAAGCAGTGAAAAGCCACTAGTTACCTACAAGGGAGCTCTTATAAGATTGTCAGCTGATTTCACAACAGAAACTTTGCAGCCCAGAAGGGGTTGGCACAAAATAGTCAGTGATGAACAACAAGGACCTACCACCAAGATTCTTTTACCCAGCAAAACTATCATTTATAATCGAAGGACAGATAAAGAGCTTCCCAGATAAGAAAAAGCTAAAGGAGTTCATCACCACCAAACTAATATTGCAAGAAATATTAAAGGGATTTCTTAAAGAAGAAGGAAAAAAAGATCAAAAAATGAATAATAAAATGGCAATAACTACATATCTATCACCAATTAGTTTAAATGTAAATGGATTAAATGCTTTAATCAAAGGACATAGGATAACTGAATGGATAAGAAAACAAGATCTTTATAAATGCTGCCTAAAAAGCACTTACTTCAGATCAAAAGACACACACAGACTGAAAATAAAGGGACAGAAAAAGTTATTTCATGAAAATGGAAATGAAAAAAAAAAAAATGCTGAGGTAGCAATGCTTATGCTAGACAAAAAACTTTAAAACAAAGGCTATAACAAGAGACGAAGAAGGACCCAGCAATTCCACTTCTTTATATGTATCTGAAGAAATCCAAAACATTAATTTGAAAAGATATGTGCTTTTATATGTTCATTGCAGCATTATTTATGATAGCCAAGGTAACCTAACATCCCTCAATAGACAAGTGGATAAAGAAGAAGTAGTACATATATACTATGAAACATTACTCACCCATAAAAAAATAAAATAAAATCTTGCCATCTGCAGCAACATGCATAGACCTAGAGGGTATTATGTTGAGTGAAATAAGTCAGACAGAGAAAGACTAAGTACCATATGATTTCACTTATGTGTGGAATCTAAAAAATAAAATAAACAAAACAGAAACAAACATATAGATACAGAGAATGTTTTGATGGTTGCCAGATTAGGGGGAAGGGGATGGTTAGGGAAAGGTGAAGAAGAAAAATAGATTAAGAGATACAAATTGGTAGTAAGAAAATAGTCAAGGGGATGTAAAGTGATAGCATAGGGAATATAGTCAATATTATAATAACTCTGTGTGGTGTCAGATAGATACTAGATTTATCAGGGTAATCATTTTGTAAGTTACATAAATGTCTAATCGCTATTGTACAACTGAAACTGATATTATATTGCATGTCAACTATAAATGAAAAATAAAAACTAAAAATTGTATGTATTTAAGGTGTACAACATGATGATTTGATATATGTACGCTGTGAAATAATCAAAACACTCAAGCTGATTAACATATCCATCACCTTATAGTTACCACTCAGTATTTGGGAGTCCCAAAAGCAAGATGGATAAATTCAAGCTACTTGCTTTAATACAGTAAATAATTTAAGATCAACATTAGCTGAGACATATTAGTTACTCTGGAAAAAAGAATTTTAGAATAAAATCTCCTTACACCACTGATAAAACTTTGTAATGATTCTACCGAAAGTCTGAGACTAGTAACTTTGTTTATTATAGGCATAAAAGGGTATCTCCAGATGTTCTAAATTGGTTAAAAAGACAATGAAATGTCTTCACAAATGTGGTGAATATAGCAAATCCATTAAGGACATCAATGAAAGAGGGAACATGTGAAAGAGAACAGAGGCTAGGGTAAGAAAATAAAAGTTAGATGATAAGAGTTATGACTGAGCAGCTAAGAGTTAATTACATGGCATGAAAAAAATAAATGAATCAATTAAATCTGCCTGGGCTTGTTTTCTGGGTAAACTATATTCTCAAAGAATGCTAAAAAACACCATAATTTATTTCTTCTACAGTAATGAGAACAAGATCCTGAAGGATGAATTTGCTTTTATTCTATTTTCTAACTTTTCTTTTCATTCCTCTTTTTCACATACCTCACATCTAATTCATCAGACATTTTGCCAGCTGTACTTTCAAAATATGTATTGAATATGACTTCTCACTAGCTCCACCACTACAGCCCTAGTCCAAATCATTAACCAAAAGTTAAGAATGTATAGAAACAAGGAATAGAGCACCACCCAGGAGATGGTAAACACAGGGTTCAATCTCTAGACCTGAAGAGGAAGAGTGCTCTTATAGGACAGAGAGGGATGCCTGATAGAAACTTGATCTTGACTGAGGAACTCAGCCAGCTTGAGAAGTCGCTCTTGAGAAAGAAGAGTAAGGAATAAACATCCTGAATTTACTGACCTTTTGACCTCTGTTCTCTGTTCTCTACTGGCTGAGCCCCACCTGAAATCAGCTGTCAATAGAGCCTATTGACATAGTCCATAGAGGCCATACAGGCATAGAATAGGGCAGAAGACAGTGGAAAATAAATCTGGTGTGGGGGATGCATCTCCTAATAGAACTTTTCAATCCACAGTTGCTTCCTTTTATTTTCCACTAAACAGCCAGAGAGATTTTCTTAAAGTTTAAAGCAGATAATGTCCCTGCTTGCCTGAAAACCTCTCAATGGTTTCCAGTCTCAACCAGACTAAAATCTAAAGTCCTTCCAATGTATTAGAAGGCCCTAAGGGATCTGGCTTCATTGCTACTTTGGCTTTATCTCTAATCATTCTCCCTCTTGGGCAAGAGCCTTCAGTAACATGACCTCTTTTCTGTTCTACATCTAGCTCACTTTCAACCTGGCATGTCTGTAATTTATATTCTCTTCCTGGAATCTCTCACCTTCCCTACTACCCAGTTATAAGCATGGTTCATTCCTTTACTTCCTTCAGTCCTCTGTACAAATGTCAGCTGTCTAAAGAGATCTTACTTGACCTCTCCATATAAAATTGAATCTCATCATCACTCTCTATACTCTAACTCTGCATTATTGTTTTTCCTAGCACTTAACTGCTTCTTGTTTCTATTTCTTTGTTCACTTACTATCTTTCCCATCACTTTGTAGTGCATGTTCTATGAAAGGAAAGACATATTTCTCTTTTGCTCTATTTCTAGGTCTTAGTAACTCATGCATAGTAGGCTCTTATATTAGTGTGGAAAGGCTAACTTCTATAATGAACAACCCACAATTACATCAATAAAACTTATTTCTGACTCAATGTCACAATCTAATTGTGGGGTAATTAATAAGGCATCCTGACTGCTAAATGGCAAATGATCTATAGATACACCCATATAAGTAGACCATAAAAATGTCTATCATTGTTTCTAAGAAACTTATAGTACATAAAGGATATTGAAGCTCTGAATACTTTCTCTCCTATTTTTTAAAGGGCCAATACCTGTCCTAATCCCAGAACACAACCTTAATTAAGGAAGGGAAGGAAGGAGGGAGAGGGAAGTAGGGTGAGGAAGGAAGAAAGAGGGAGGGAAGGAGGGGGAGGAAGAGAGGAGGGATGAATAGACAATTCAAGAACAGGGTATTTATTTATATACAAGCTTATGTTAACATATTTATTCTTCCTTCTTCTAATTATATATGATGACATAGGGAGGGTAATGAGCAGTTATTCTCTCTTCTTTCTAAATAAAGAAACTGTATTTGCAAATTTTCATTTCTCTGAAATCTTTTTGGAAACCACCAGGCCATTCTTTTTGTCAAGGGCTCTTTTTTTGTATGTGCTATTGAAGAGCTCCTTGTTTCTGGAGTTCATTTTTCATATAATATACATTCAAATCAGTGTGACATCTAACCATGAGTCTTACATTTTGATTTCTTTCATTGATCTAAAGGCTTTTTCTGCATTGTCATTCATCAATCAATACCCATTTCTAGGATTCTTTAAGGAAACTCATTTAATTTTTGCAGTATAAGCAATGTTTCAATGAGAATAATCAATATTCTGTCACGCATAACAGAACAAATACGTTCATATTTTTAAAAGAATAATATCCTTGAATAAAAGCAATAATCACTACTTTTATTTCTCTGAGTTAAGAAGGATACTAGTGAAAAGTGTCATAAAGTCTCAAGTCGATATGCACACACATACAAATATAACAAGTAGAGATATAAGAAGATTACCTAAAGGTACAAGATAAAATTCTTGCTCCCAAGGAACTCAACTTAATAAGCATTTAATTTTATGAAAAGTGATTAATTTTAAAACAAATATTCAATGGATCCAAGTTTTGTGGTTTTTTTTTTTTTAATTGAAGTATAATTGACAAACAAGTATGTAATAGACTCATTCCTGCCGTAATCTCTTAGATAATTCTAAGACTTTATTTCTTTTCAGGTCAACTATCTTAAAGTGAATGGCTCTGTCAGTTCTTCCTTGCTATGGTACCTTTTTCTAATTTTCTTCTTTAGCAAAATAGCTTTCCTAAACTGCATCCAAAATAATATAATTTTCAATTGTCTTAACTAAAAGTATGATTTTTAAAAACTGAACATACCTTTAAAACTGAACAGATTTTAATGTCTGCAATTTTTGTTCTATGTCTTCAAGATACATATTTCTATTCTCAAGAAACAAAAATCTTTATATCTGCATCATATCTAATTGTTTTCAAAAAGAACACTGCAATTGGAAACACTATATTTGAAGATCTTCATAGAGCCTCCAAATTGCAAATATCATATACCACTTTCTAAAGAAAATGTAGCAAATGGGCTCTAGACCCTTAATGATTTTTCAAACATAACACTAAATTTATTTTTGAGATTAAAATAGGTTTCATTCCTAAAATAAAAGCTATTATTTACATAGTTTGGGTGATAACGTCAAAATATTTAAATCTCCATAGGACTCAGTTGTTGTCATTTGACAAGATTATTTTTGCGTATGAGAAGAGACCAATACAGCTACTGTGAAGGATGTACACTAGGTGATTCAATAATTTCCCACTGTATCTAAATGATGCCTTCTCATGACCCAATCTTACAGCTACTTAGCAGAAAACTTGTGCCCAGTTTCCAGTAGACTCTAGTAGTTGAGAGAAATAGTCTAAACACTTTCTGCAATTCTTGTATCCTAAACTCAAGCTCATTTTCTCTAAGGTAGAAGCAAGATTTTTTTTTTTTTACCTCAACATTATACAGTTTTTATTAAAAGAGAATTATAGCCAAGCAAATTTTCATATAGCTGTTTAACCTTTGTGTCTTTGGGGTCTTTTTAGTAGAATAGAGAAAAAAAATGAGGATTGTTTGATATCACTAAGAAGATGACTTCTTAAACTGAGCAAATTAAGGATTATGATATCTCTTAATGCTAAATCCATAAAGGGCTTGACATTGCCATGTGCCATAACACTTCTTATTTCAGAGAATAGTGACTTATGAAATAATTCTTTGCTCCCAAAGCAGCATCATGAGAGTTGGTAAATAACATTAAAATGTTTTGTGGGAGAAATATATACTTTATCCATGATGAGTTGCTAAGATGGAGATTTTATGAAAAGGCAGTCACTATAGACATGGGAATACTACTAAAGAAGCCACACAGAACCCTAGATCTGAGGTTCTCAGGAGACACATGTCCTGCCCAACTGTTTATTGAGTTGATCACCTTCTGAATTCCTATCTAAACCTTTGCCCATTAAGTTCTCCAAAATAGAAATGTACAAACACTTCATTGGCAGTGCTTCTGTTCCACCAAAACACTTAATCTTTTAAGGTTCCTTTGAATCTACTCTTGATCTTTTCTTTTCTTTTACTGATTATCTTTAAGCTGAGGATTATCTGTCCATCATCAACTTTTCTAGATCAGTTTCACATTCTTGCATTTGAGATTAAAAAACAGAATTCTTCAGTGTTTCTGTTTTTAGGAGTCAAGAGTAAACATAACTGAAAAGTGACTGAAAGTTATCTCCAGTCCTGTTTCAATCTTTCTGGCTTCCTTTTGGGTAATAGCTATAATAGAGGACATACTTCGCATTGTTCTGACTTCTTTCTTTACAATAGAACCCTAATGAGGTGGCTAGAATTATTATTCTCATTTTATTTTAGTGATTAGAAAACAAGTAAGGAATAGCCCAAGGGCACACTTCTTGAATCCAAGATTCAAACCCCACTATGGCCTAACCCTAGTTCTTTGCTGCAGTCTCTTTTCTGGACTCTCACCTCCTGATTCTCCCCTGTACTGCCATCCCCTGTCCCTTTCCTACAGTCTCATATGCCATCAATGAATGCCCAGTAGGGCACTTCTTCCATCTGAGCTAAACTCCAAATTTACCTAACCTGTACTACACCAAGCAACTGGCAACAAACCATTTCAAGTAAAGAAACTCATTTCAAGTAAAGACACTAATCACTGATAATAATCGTTAGTTGAATTGAGGGGAGGAGGGCATCTGGTACTAACAGGATTTTGGATTTATGGTATACAGATCTTTACACATTTTATTGTGTAAATCTGATACTGTTTTTTGATGAATTAACTCTAACCACACAAAGAAAACTCATTCCTTTTAAAAATTCATCTCCCCTCACTATCACAATTCCCTTCTCATACATAAGCTACTGAAATTTTGAAAATTTAATGAATTCTAGATGACTCAGCAATAACTTCCAGGTACTAAAGCTTTTGCTAACACTACTTTACCCTTGCAGCATTTTATTTTTTGCTGAATGCTTGAAGATTTTGGACCGGTGCTTTTCAAACTGTACTCCCTGGTGGAGGACTGCCACTCACCCACTCCTACTTCTGTCAGTACAGCTTTGCTTACAGATCTTCATTTTTTCATGATGACACTAAGGATTCTAGGGCAAAACATCCTGAAATCTTGAGCTATATGACTGAAAATTTTAAAAATTTTATTTTATGATACAACCACATTGTTTTACTAACATCTTTGTACATTGTGATAATTGCAATTGATTTTGAAGAATATATTTGTAATAAAAGAATTAGAATTACCCATATACTATGCATGAAAATATGTGCTTTATAAAGTAGAAGAATTCCTGCATTACAAATTACAATAATTATTCTAACTATAAAAAATAAAATAATAGTATAATTTCCCAAAACTGCCATGACAGTTTAGTTTTTGTTTGCTTGTCGTTGACGTATTTTGTCTTTGTTTTTGGGGGGAAGGTATAAAGCATATCAAAAAAATTCAAGCTCTGTCAAATTTAAAGTATATTGTGTTATCATATATATAATTTTCTTAGTTCAAAACTAACAATTTAAAATATAAAATTTACTAATATTAGAAAAATATTTATGGTGGTTTCATTAAAGACATTTATATATTTATTAATATTCCTGAGGGGAGAAAGGATTTATACAAACCTATGGGTTAAATGTAAGAGTATGTTACATCACTCCATAATATAAACAATTCTTTACAATCTCATGAGAGGTGAATTAATAGTGGAAAATTTGTTGTTGTTGTTTTCCTCTAAGAAAACTGAACAAGAAAGTAAGGAAAAATTTTTCAGTTATCAAACACTGTGTATGTATATATACTTATATATATCTTTGTGAGGGTATATGAGTTCATTATAAGGAGAATATCATTATTGTTCACTTTATTTTTTTGAGAATTTTGCTCAACAGAAGACTATAAGATCTTTTTATAATTTCTTTTAGGCATATTAGGATGTCACTTTCAATGAAGAATATATATATACTTCCAAAATACATTCACTTATATTTGTTCTCTGCATACTTTCTGGATTAAGTGTGCAAAGACACATTATAATCTTAAAGAAATTACAGTTTTTAAATTAGTAAAAGACATCTTCATATATCATACTCTGATTCATTTTAAATATGATGGTACCCCCTGCACTGGTATAACATCCTCAATTTAGTAATCCTACCCAATGAAGGAGAATGGACACAATCTCATCATTGGTTTCTGAATTCTAGAAGTGTCCATGGCAAGAATAGATTATCTGGACATTTTGTAATCATGTCCTTATTTACTGTTTTTGTTTTTGTTGTTGTTCTAGTTGTGGTGGTTGGCTTTATTTTTGAAATTAAAAGACTAATTCCAGATTGCACATATATTAACCTATTCCCTATTGTAGAATCCAATTCTTTACCAGAAGTCAAATTCATTCAGGTCAACCAATAGAGGTCCTCTCTAGGATGGTCAAATAATTAAAAATATAATGGTAAATATATACCCTAATAACCATTATGAATAAATATTATCAGAACAAAAAATCTTTTATAAAAAACAAAACACTGTTTTGAAGGAAGGAAGCCACACATATACACAAACACACATGTGCACACAAGGACACAGAGGAAATGTTTTCACAGATCATCCTGCTAAATAGTCTGCTCTAACAAAATCTTTATGCAAGAACCGTTATAAAACATAGAGTCAAATCTATGGAGAGGTTCAAAAATTCCATCACAGATACTCCAGATTTGTTTCCTAGATTCTGAAAAGAAACATTAGCGACCATATTGAAAGATTCATATGGCTAAGATCAGGCAAAGCTGGAATGGCCACTTAGTAACATCTGATAAAACTTGAACAGTTGTCAAAATCCTCCATGAGATGATCTATCACAGTAAGGACAAAATGACTACAATATTAAACATCTATGGATAAAGTATTCAAGGATAACAAAATATAACTTCATCTATAGCTAACATAATTCTGGAAAAGAGTATGAAAGCAAGGTTGGAACCATGCTCTGAGAAAACATTTGAGCATTTTCAACTGAATTTTATATAATGACTTTATATAATGAAAGGCTCTTATTAAAACGGCCACAGAACAGATAGTAGCTAAAAGATACTGAATCTCCTATTCCTTACATTGAACATTCCAACTATTCTATCAAGTAAAAGGGGACTCTTTTACTAGCATTATCATTCATGAACTCTGTGCGGGTTTGTCCCTTGCTCAAAAATATTCACTGTCTTCATTACCATGAAACATTTAGAATATCAAAAAAGATCTTATAGGAACTGGTATGTTAAACCAATCAAGTTCTAATAGTGGCAGATCTTCAGAAAACCTCACAGAATTCTATTGCTGACCCAAGATTCTCAGAATAAGTGATGGCTATAGGGTACAGAGCTTACAATCAAGACCATCAGAACCAGATTCTCCTAAGTACCTGAAACCACTGATTGTTACTCTCTCCTTTGTATACTTCTGTTCATTATCTTTTTATTTATGTTTTTCTCTTTCCATGTTTATGTTTATATACTTCTGATTTATACTATCATGTTTCTCTTATGATAATATAAACCTGCTTATGTTTAAGATTTGCTAGAGCTTATCACCATAACTCTATAATAACTCTATAATAGCTCTATAACTCTATAATAGCTCTCCCAAGCTACTGCTGGTCACCCAATTTGAAAAAATAATATAAGGATATGTTATGTTGACTTTATTAATAATGAATTTCTTGTGGATAAAATATATTTAAGGCACTAGAAGAAGGAGATACAATATATTTTTAAAATACCAAAATGACAGTCTTAATAAAATCCTAAAGATAATACACTTTCAGCTTCACAAAAGTTGTTCACTTCTCTCATGAAGCTCCTGTATTCTTTCTCCTACTTGAAAATCAAGGCTCTTCAGGGTCCACACAGGACCAAATATTTTTGTTCTATAAGACTATTAGTTAGACCACTCCAAGTATTGGATTTACCAAGAGCCCAAAGGTATGAAATCCTTTGTGAAGAAATAATTAGTGGAATAGATAACAGAGGAGTTAGGAAACTCAAAAATGGGCAAAAAAAGGTTTGGTCTATAATTTGAATGTTGTAATAGGTAACATAACACAAAAATAAGTTCAAATTCTTTATACAAATAATTGGATAACAGGATTTTCTTTTAGCTACCAGGGAAAAAGTTGTGCCATTGTTAAAATATCTTTTTGTATCTGAATTAACACTATTCATGTATGTAAGTGAAACGGGAAGTCAATTTATCTAAAGTAGATTCAGGGAGTCATTGGGAACTGCTTCATAAAGGCTGAAAATTTTTATTTTGATTCTGCAGTGCCTTTCCATCCCATAATTATTTGTGTTTTGCTCACAGTTGTTTGATATCTGTTGTCCATAAACCTAAATGACTCTATCAGTTTCCACCATGATAAATGATTCAACAAAAAGCTCAAAGACAAAAGCAGACTATAATCATGCTGTTCAATAATCAAATCAAAAATCATACCTCCACAAACAAACCTCATCTTCAAGGAGAATCAGCAGCGATGAAGATCTGAGCAATTCATAATGGTCTTTACTCCAGTTGTCTGTGAAAGAACCAAAAGACAGTACCATGAATAAAAAATACCCTACACACTAGAAAAAGCCTGATCTTCTGTTGCCATGGTAATAAGAGCAACCAAAACTCATTTTTAATTTGCTTAATAAATAAATGAAAGCCTTTCAGTCATCATAAAAATAAACCACTGGAGCCAGTTTTAAATTTTCTTAATCAACCAATGACAATGCACTTCAGTAAACATGGTTATGCAAGCCAACCAAAGAGCAAAAGCCCTTCACTTCTGAAAAGCAGCCCATCAAGAAACTCATTCCAAAGAAAATGCTTCTGAGTGCTAGCCAATCAACAAGTCTTATCCAAATAATCATGCATCTACAGTAATGCAGTAATGTTAATTCCTTCATGTCTCTGAACTTCTGTGAAGTTAATCACTGAACTTCCTGCTTCCCAAACATGCTATGTACGATTGACATTCTACTCTGTTTAGAGACAGGGCCTGACAAGCACAGCTCCCTCACCTTAAGAAAGCAATAAGTTCAGGTGTAAGGAGGATGGGGGGAGGGTGTGTGTGTGTGTGCGTGTGTTTCAGATATTGAATGGCAGTTTTACCCTTTACAGGGTAGTGGTTACATGAGTATATATGTGTATGTGTATATATATATATATGTTTGTTAAAATTGCACAAAAATCTGTAATTTTTATTACGTATTAATTATAACTCAATTAAAAAAGAAAAAAAAAGAGTACTTGGAATAAAACACACAACTAAAAAGAGGCAGGTGTTTAGAGCTGAGATAGAAACTTGGAACCCTTGCCTATCTTGCTTCTCCATGCCCACAACAGAAACCTCTAAGACACCTACCTACATGATCTCACTGTGTTCCATCGAACAAAGTTTGAAAAAGGCTGCTATGAACATGATAATAACAACTCAAATAGGCACTAAAAAATACAGTTTAAAATTCTTAAGGAATGATATTTCGACTAATTAGGAAAGGCTTAAAAAGCATGAACTAAAATACCAGACAGCAATGACATGAAAGTGGGAAAAAGGGATCAGAACTAAGCAACCTAAGATTCCTTAGATTATTCAAGAGGAAGATAAAGATACTGATTAAATTGTTAAATTAATCTGCATCTTTAAAAAAAAAAAACCTCAAAGGCAACCACTAAATTAACAACATAAAATGTATTACTTCCATTCTAACATAGGAAAAAGAGAATAAAAATAATCTGGTAAATCTGTTACAAGAAAGGAAAGGAGAAAAAAGAAGAACAAAAGAAAATGTATTTCAACGAAGTGCTAGAGCCGAGTTACAGTCTCTCAACAGCTCTCAAGAGCTGCTGTGCAAACTCTTTTCATCTTAACTTCAGTTATTTCATGTCGGTTGCTTATATTCTTCCATGTTGAAAGTATTTACACCAGGGAAACAAGCAAATGCTCCAAATTAAGGCTTTTGTTTCAGAAAGTCAGTTTTTAAACCTTTACCAGTATATCTCCATGCAAAGTAAGTAGAAAACACAACTATCAATACTAAAAATTACAGCAAGAATGTGGCTTAGTAATATTAATATCTAATCAAACTGGCTCTATGCCCCTCCCCCCAAAAAAGTATTTTTGAAATAACTAATAATAATAAGGATAAATTCATGTAAGGAGGTAATAATCCTAAGCCTGTGTAAGGTTAAAAATAAACTCTTAACATATATAAAGGAAAAACAGAATTATAAAAAGAAATGGAAAAATGAGTAGTAGTCAGATCGAGGGATTTTAACACACTTCTTCCAGAAGCTAATAGATTAAGCAAAAATATCATTAAATATATGAGAAGGTTGTACTGCATAAATATGAAGTATGATCTAATGAACAAACATAGAAGCCAGCAGCCAATAAATATGGAATACAAATTACTTGGAAGCACATCTGAAGCCTTTATTAAACTACCATAAACAAAGTTTCAAACATCTAAGAATTGTACATAAACACTATTTCATAATTATATTGTTATACAAAAAATAATTAAGAGAAAAGTTGAAATCATGCATTTGGAAACAAAATAAGTATTTCATGGGTCAGAAACAAAATTTTAATTGATATTTAGGAAATGTTTGAGACTGCACTACAATGAAAGAACCATGTTGCAAAACTCATGGAATACTGTTAATCAAGAGGTACTTAGTGAGAAATGTACAGCCTAGAATATGAAATGTTAGGAAACACTCACAATAAACTAAATGCTCATCTCGAAAATTAGAAAAAGAAAACTGAACAATTTAATAGAATTAGAATGATACTTTTTCTAGGAAAATAAGTAATCCAAATTACTATAAAATGGATACAAATATCTTTCAGCATTAAAGAAATCAATCGAGATTCAAAACACACTCACAAAATAAAGTAAAAAGCTTGGAAACAAAAAATCAAATTGTCATTATTTGAGCTCAGTATGGTAAATTATATAGAAAATTCATGAAACTTTATAGATCATTATTAGAGCTAATAATAGTTTTTGATTAAAATTATCAGATATAAAATCATTGTAAAAAAAAGCCAATAGCATCCCACATACCAGCAACAATAATTAAAATGTAAATCTAAAAAATATTCCATTTAAAATAGCAAGAAAATCTATATAGTACTTAGGAATATAGTTAATAAAGATGTTAATTTTTCCAGGTTAATCTCTACATTCAGGATAATTCCAATCAAAAATATCCAGAGGTTTTTTTTTTTTTTTTTTTTTTTTTGATAAGCTGGCAGGGGAAAGGGCCAAAAATAACTAAAATACAATTTTACATGGATAAAAATTATGATGCTTTTTATGTAAATGTTATAAATATATAAATCAATTATACATTTATATACATGTATATGTAGTTTAGTAACACAGGCAAATATGAGTAAAAGATACACAGTAAATATGAGCACTGATATTAGAATATAAGAGAAAGGAAAATAAAATCAGTGAGAATCACAAAGAAGATCTATCTGTAATTATTGTTTAGAAAAGCACATATGAAGGAAACAGCAAAAATTAACAATTATTAGATTTGTTTTCTGGCATGTGGTGTTCATTACATTATAACTTATGTTTTCTGTTTGCTTAAAAATAGTAAAATTGAAAATGTCTGAATAAGAGGTTGGGAACTGGTGACAGATATAACTCTTCAAAAGAGTTTAGCTTTAATGAGGTAGTTGTTAAAGGTGTAGCATGAGGAAAAGTTTTTTTATAATATGGGAAAGAGGTGAGTATGTTTACATGTAGATAAATTTTTTAAAAATTTATGATACTGGAGAAAGATAATAGATTTGATAGACAGGGCCCTGAACATCAAGTACATTGAGCCTAAAACACAAGTGAAAAATGAGAACAGACCACCTCTGTTAAGTAACGGGAGGAGAGGCTGAATGTAGGATGCTGGCATCGGTCTGAGGCAAAGTACAACATAAAAACCCCCTATGTACAGTACAACCATATTCTCACTTTTTCTAATTCTAACAAAAGTTGGTTTAGACAAGCAACAACAGCTTTTTAGATGAGACAGAAGCAAGGTCCCCAAAGAATAGAATATGGATAGCTCAGTAATATTGGAAACCACAGATGCTGTCTGTCTTTTTCAATTACAGTTGACATTCAATTTTATTTTATATTAGTTTTAGGTGTACAGCATAGTGGTTAGACATTTATATGATTTACGAAGTGATTCCTCTCCTTCTCCAATTAGTCTAGTACTCGCTTGGCACTATACATTGTCATTACAATGTTATTGACTATATTCCCTCTGCTGTACTTTACATCCCCACGACTGTTTTTATAACTGGCAATTTGTACTTCTTAATTCCTTCTTCTTTTCACCCAGTCCCCCAAATCCCCTCCCATCTGGCAACCACCAGTTTGTTCTTTGTATCTATAAGTCTGTTTCTATTTTGTTTGTTCATTTATTTTGTTCTTCAGATTCCATGGATGCTGCCTTTATGTCCAGGGCAGCTGTGGAAATGAGAGGCTGGGAAAAATTGCATTGCTAGGGAGCCTACCTTTATCCTTGCTCCATTTTCCCTGATGATTTTATTCTTTCTAGTTTCCAACTCTCTCCTATGTGAACTTTGCATAGATGGAGCTAATGACATGCTTCAAAGAACACAAATGATTAGAGGTGCAATTCAGCTGTTCTCTCATAGGCTATGGCATTTAAAATTTGCTTTGGATATAAATATTTGTTGAATTAAATTAAACTGCTTTACGAAAAGCTTGTACACTTTTGATATTAGCTTATATTTCATAAATGTTTAAATAGAAAACTTAAAACAAGATTTTTAACATAGATACTTAAAGAGGCTTCATCACAGTGGTGGCACATTTTGAATGCCAATTTATTACCTATTACACACAGGAGGTCATTGGTCTGGGTGAAAAAATGACTTGTATTAAAAGGTCACTGTCCTCTGTTTTGAATGGTATTGTGGTAAGAGATATTTTACTGGGATCAACCTTCAGGCTCATTCTGCGCACAGTTTGGTCAAATTGAGCACACACAAGGGGCCTTCAAATTCATATTTAGTTTTATGAAGTATAGGTGGTTTCTGATAGGGATTCTTGACAACTTTTAATAGATTTACAAGCTATGATAATTGGAATAGGTAATACATAATAACATAGAAGCATTTATTTTTCCGTTATAACCCGAAAGTAGAGATTATAGGACTATTCTGATTTTGTAATTGTCTGAAATATTTAGATTTTTTTGGAAACTGGGAAATGGTTTTTTATGTATCTATTGAAATATAAATTGTTCAAAGCAGGGAAACAGTTTTTGAAAGTGTGATCACATCCAGGAAGAACCATCTGGATCTTTTCTGTTAAGATTTGTGTTTGTTCCCAGTAAATTTTAATTCTATTTTAGTCTTACAGACTGCTCTATCTAGGACCCTATTTAGAATGCAGGGAATTTAGAGTTTTAATTTGTGACAAAAAAGGCATTTGACTGATGGCCTTTGATAATCAGGGTAGAAAAGACTGGCCACATTGAAGAGTAAAACACAAATTGCTTCCTATAAGAAAACACTACCAAAGCAAAGCCTAACAAGGTGGAAAGTGAATATAAATCGATCAAGTGCTGTGCGAAGTTTAGCTTTAAGGGAGCAGAAAATAAGTAACTCCAACTGCCTATGGCTATAGAGATTATGGTGCACAATATCAGCATTTCGAAGGAGGCGCCACTTATACTGTGGTATGTATCAAGTACACACTCTAGGTGCGTACCTTTATTGCAATTTTTCTAACAGATAGGTAACTGTTTTGGGAAAAGAACACCTATTTTAATTCTAAACAAAGATTCCATATAGTATTGGTTTGGGGGTCTCAAACCATTATTTTATCAGTCAATTTCAATCTCCCGTTCATGCATGTGGGCATGTGAATGTGTGTTTCTTTTAAGCTAAATTTACTAATTTACATATAACCTCAAGAAAATTTTTAAAATTAAGTTAAATATCCAAAGAAGTAAACTAGTAATGTCATTAACTGTGAGGACACAGCAAATATTTACCCAAAATCATATTTTAAATAGTACTTTAAAACAGCTCCCTGAAATAAGCACTATAGAGTTAATGAAATTAAATCGATATGAATAAGGTAACATTTTATATTCTTAACTTTCTTCATGTAGAAACCATAATATACTAGTAAATTTTATTCAGAAAAAAACACTTTTTGTTTAACATCATTTTTCAAAGAGAAAAGAAGAGGTGAATCATTTCAACAACAACAAAAAAAAACAGTTTTCAAGAATCTCTTACTAGAGCCAGTGAGTTGAAGAAGAATTTGTGACTAATATTAAATTTACATTTGAAAATGTTACTTTGCCTCAGTACTAGAAACATCTCTAACTAAAATTTAATGAAACTAATGATGTATTAGAGAGGGTGGAAAAGCAAACACCTCCTCTGTTGTAGTCTATTTAGCCTTTAAAGTTACCAGTCTCTTATCAAACTAGTCAAAGCTAAATTGGATTTCTAATAGGCATTTTCTCTTGTTAACAAAAGTAATTGCTTAGTATTTCCATTTAAATGTGAAACAAATCAATAATGCAATATAGGCAAGGAAGAAGAATATGTTCACCGAGACTACATACAGACTTTTAAATAATAAAAATAGTCTTGAGAATCACATGCACCAGGACCTATGATGTCTGGACATCTGTCTATGGTCATACTCTTATAGATTGTGATCCTGTTACTGCATTTAGTTCTAGATCTACATCTGAGATTTCTGGCCCCAAAGAAACCACATATGCCTGGACCAAAGTTGTATCCATCACTCACTACTCACTTTATATTAGACAAGCTACCTGACCTCTCTAAGGTTCTCTCTGGAAACTGGGAGTTAATAAAACAAAAGTCATACAAAAGATTTTCCCAGAGTGTTTTCTACAGAATATTAACTTCTTGTGGTATAAGTAAATGAGTGAAAAATAAGTTCCGGGTTCAATTATGATTAAGAAATATTAGTTTTAACAAGTTTCATAATTCCCAGGCATCTCAAAGACGTCAGTATTCTCACATGAATTTTTAAATTCTAAGAACACAGTACAGTGTGCAGCATTTCCCAAACATACTTGAATATGGAACTTTTGTTTTAACAGAGTCCTTACTAGGTCAGAATTTCTCAGAGTACAGGGAAATACTATTGTAAATAATGGCTCTTACACATTTGAGAAGAGCAAAGCCTATGGAATTAAGAACTCTTAGTTTTATAAGATGGATTTTTTTTTTCCTCTCAAACTGTGGAGCAAAAATGCATGAATACAATTATCACTTAATCTGTGGTCAGTAGCAAAAGTCTGAAAGAGAACATACAAGATAGAAGATTTGATTTAAGTCAGATTATCCCTGAGGAATCAAGGAACAAAGCAAGTTGTTGAATTTGTTATTCTAAAATAACATTGCACCAAAAGCCCAAGCATCTTAGAATTATGATTACTACTGTGATTTACTAGCAAAGAACATAAGTAATATTGAAACACAAATATCTTGGAGATATGGCCAATCCCTAAATGTACCAGTAGCTGAAGCAATATAAAATCATGCTATAACCCAGTTTATGAGGTTAAACTTATATAGTTTGATTATCAATCCATAAAGAGCAAAGGTCAAGTTAATACGGTCTACTCATACAGAAATAAGCACCAGTGAGGGACAACCAGCTCTGGTGGTATGAAGAGGTTAGCAAATCCTCCCCATCCCACTTCCCAAAAATATAAAACTACAAAAAATTATCAAAATAATTTCAGGAATTTAAAGATGGATCAAAGCAAGCAACGATTTAGGAAGTATTTGTACAGGAAAAGGTAATAGAACCCCAACTAAGGACAGTAGGAGTTGGGGAATGGGGGAAGATGGTGGACTAGGTAAAAGCAGAGTTCACTTTCTACCAGGTCCACATTGAAATTACAACCAAATTAAAAACTAATCAATGTGGAGAATCACCTGAAGTCCAGTTGGTCAAAACACGTATGTCTGATAATATAAAGAAGGAGCCACATCGAAACCAGTAGGAAGGACAGTGGGAGTTGGAAGCCTTCTTGCCTAGAGCTGCTTCCACCATCTAGGATAGGCCATACTCTAGGTCAAAAGACAAATTTTGATACATCAAAAAGGATTGAAATAATACAAAATCTGTTCTCTGACCATAATGAAAGTAATTTAGAAATCAAAAGCAGACATAAACAAAAAGGAAACCAGCAAAATAACTGGAAATTAAATAATGTACTTCTAATAATTATGAGGCAAGACAAAATCAAAATGGAAATTAGAAAATATTTTAAACTGAATAAAAATAAAAATTCAGCAATAAAAATGTATAAGATGAAGCAAAAATAAGGCTTACATGAGGAGTTAGAGCTTTAAATACCTATATTAGGAAGAAAGATCTAAAATCAAAAATTAAAGCTTTCACTTCAGGTAACTGCATGGGGGAAGCAAATAAAACATAAAATAGAGGGAAGATAACAGGAAAAGTTAGAGAAATAGAAGAAAATAGGAAAACAACTAGGACAATGATTGAAATCAAAAGTAGGTTTCATGAAGTATGACATTAGGGAATTACAAATTAAAACAATGATGAAATACCATCGAACACCTATTAGAATGGCTAAAACCAAAAACAACAACAAATCACTGGCAACCCCAAATACTGTGTTGTGGAGCAACAGGAACTCTCATTTATTTCTAAGAATGCAAAATGTCACTTTGCATTTCACTTTGCATGTCATTTTGTAAGGTAGTTCAGTAGTTTTTTACAAAGCTAAAAACAGTCTTACCATGTGGTCTAGCAACTTATACCTATTTACCCAACTGAGTTAAAAATTTGTCCATATAAAAGCCTGAACATACATTTATTGCAGTTTTATTCATAAAAGCCCCAAACTGGAAGTAACCTAGAAACCTTTTGATAGGTGAATGAATAATAAAGTCCTTGCACATCCATACAATAGAATATTATCAGAAATATAAAGAAATGAACTATCAAACCACACAAAAGACATAGAATTTTAAATACATATTGTTAAGTGAACAAAGTCAGTCTGAAAGGCTAAAGTATGGTTCCAACTGCATGACATGCTAGAAAGGACAAATGTGTAAAATTATCTTTTATGATACTCTTATGGTATATACATTACGCTTTTGTCAAAAACTATAGAACTGTACAACACAAAGGGCAAACCTCAATGTAAACTATGGACTTTAGCTAATAATCATGTATCAATATCAGTTCACCATTTATAAGAAATGTACCACACTATGGCAAGATGTTAATAATAAAAGAAATGTGAGCGATCATGGGAGTAAATGAGAACTCTGTATTTATTTGCTCAATTTTTTTTTCCTATAAATCTCTGAAGTGCTCTAAAAATTAAAGTCTTAAATTAAAACAAAAAAATGCACTGGATTCAGTCTATGGCCATGCTACCCTGAACAAGCCTGATCACGTCTGATCTTGGAAGCTAAGCAGGTTCGGGCCTGGTTAGTACTTGGATAGGAGACGGCTTGGTTAGTACTTGGATGGGAGACCACCTAGGAAGACCAGGTGCTAGGCATAAAAAATAAAAAAAAATAAGGAACTGTAAACTGAAAAGGTCCTTGCAATCTGTGAGTTAAATCAAGGGTTGCCTCACCTTAAAAAACAGAAAAAAGAAAAAAAGAAAAAATGCACTGGATTCTCCTTCTAGCACCAGCAAAAAATGATTACAGACTATTATTAAATAAGTTTTATCTCAGAAATGACACAAGTTTAGTTAAAAGGAGTTGGACAATGACATGAATACAACTCTTAAGATTTGCAGAGCATTTTTTCCCTCCCCGTACTTTCAGTGGCCTGACCTGCCAATTCCAGCAACCTTAGCAGCCCCAAATTACAATCTATCTTTCTACCATCCAGATTCTATTTCTTTCATCCATTGAGACCAATTCTCTCTGTTTGGGCTTCACTTTCCCATATCATGGTTTGAAAATGATCTGCAGGAAAAATCCAGCTCCACTTGTGTGCTTCCCCTTTCTATAGTTTCTGAGTCATTGCTGGAATTATCTAATCCCTTAATTAGTTACTCTTTATATTCTAAATAATTTTATAGTTGTTTACAGCAAGAGTACAATACTGATATTAGCCACTCCCTCATGATCCAAATCCAGATGTCCCTATAAAAGCATTTTTATAAGATCATTCTTTCTGCCAAGTTAATAACAGACTGGATTGAATCTACTGAACCGAAAGAGATAAATAGAGCTATGTTGCAATTGTCCAGGCTAGATATGATAGCTTTGTCTAACATAATGGTGATAGTGCAGGAGAAAAACAAACATTTGTGAAATATGTAGGAGATAATATTGACAGCATTTGGTATTTGATAGTATAAGACAATAAAAAAAGTGGGGGGGTGTTACAGAGTCACAGTTTTCTGGCTCTGGCTACATGATGGATGGCAATATTTTTCCTAATGGTCATTGCAAATTTGAGATTCATGTGAGATATCCAAGTAGAAATAATGAAAAAAAGAGCAGATTTATAACAACAACAGTGAGCGTTTCTTTACCTTTCACTCTAAGAACGCCATTTACAGTGCAGTTTGTTTATTCATTCTGCATTTTTGTGAGCTCCATGAGGGTGTTCTATAAATAAGCCCATGTCTAATTATTCTTTTTTCTGGAAATCTGGCATAAATAGAAAATATCTGAACCAAGGCAATAAAGGTAGGAGTAGTGGTAGGGGAAGATACAAAAGAGGTTAAAAAGGCAGAGTCAATTAAAATTAGTAATGAATAATATGTAAAAAAATTAAGAGAGAGTAAGGAGAGTAAAACAATTCCTCGATTTACAACTTAGGCATCTGGATCAATGTTGGGAGCATTGATCAAAATACAAATCATATGAGGAGAAACAGTTTGGAGAGTGTAAAGAGTTTTCTTTTAGATATGTAGAATGTGTATGATATCCAGGTGAAAATGAAAAATATGCAGTCAGATGTACTGGCCTGAAGTCTATAAAGCAAGCTGAGCTATAGATACAGAATTGGAAGTCAGCATGTATGATGGTCCATAAATGTGGACGATACAAATCAAGTATGGGGTTTAAAAGAGAACTCTGATTGTGTATGTGTGTGTATGTATGTATGTGTATGTGTATACATATATATGACGTATTATTAAATTGTACACTTGAAACTTATTTATCAGTTTCACCCTATAATTTTAATTAAAAAATGAAGTATTAGGTGTAGAAAAAAACAAGAGCTCACTGAAAATCATTGAAAGTGCTTAAGAATGAGTAGATAGAAAGGGAATAGAAAAAAAAAAAAGCAGAGAGAGGAGTATCATATCTCATTAATTTAGTTTTTTATAATTTGTGATTTCTTTTTCTCTTTGCTGCTGTGAGAAAAGTAAGTTTTTGGATTATACTTTTGGTGGAGAAAAGAAAATTTTATGTGAGCCAAATTCTTCTTTCATTTTATCTTTTTAAAATTCTTTAAAATCTGGAAACGATATTTACAAAAGCACTTACACACTTCATGTTGTTTCTGCATCACTGAAAGAAGAAAATTGTTTCAGCTGAGATTTCAGAAACTACAGAAAACATGCTGTGTATGACTATAATACTGAACTTTTGAAAATAGATGCTACTGAGTAGAATTCTTTTGCTTAAAATTTAAAATCGCAAAATGAAGCTTTTCAAAGTAAGTTTTGACATGTTCCCTTTGCCAATGAAATTAGTAGTTTTATATTTTACCCAACCAATATAGAATTTATCATTATATTTTTGAAACATATATATGTTCAAGAACTACCTATCTCAAAGAGCTCCTTTTTCACTTAGAATAAAGCCTTCCATAATCTCATTGGCCCCACTCTGAATTGACTCATAATCCAGTCTTCAAGCCCAGTACACACACACACACACACAGAGGCACTCACATGTATATGTCTATGCATGCCCCTATTATCTACAGGACTAGAGACCAGCCAACAGTATCTGGGTCATGGAGACAAACTATGAGTTTCTTCTCCACTCCATGGCCCCTTTACTTCAACAGCCATTTCCTCACTTAAAATACAATCCCTTTCTTTCATCTCTCATGGTTGCCCAAACCATAAGTACCATGGCTAGTGAGGAGTGCTGAAATGCTGGATTAACACAGAGAAAGAAACACATTAAAAAGATTATCGTTCTTTGAATTAGTAGCATCCATTTGGTCCTCTTCCGTTACATTTCATACTTTAATTTTATATGTGGTTACTAAGCTCAGTAAATAAAGTCAGATTTTACAATTGAAGATTTTTATTACGATATTTTCTATCTCACTTCCTCAAGTGTTACCTTCTTACCCCTTTGACCTTCTGATGTGGCTTTTAATTGAACAGACATTTTCTAGTTCTTATCAACATGCTCTATTTACCCTAATCTATGCATCTGAAAGTTCTTAAATAAAATTAAGCAGTCAAACTCATCAATTTAGCACCTAATATGTCCTCCAATAATGAGAAACATCCTTGTAAAATATTTGGCCTAAAAATTTCCTGAGTCACCATGAGAAACTTTGAAATAACAAGCCAATTACTTGGGTTGGTAAAACAAAGTTTGTATATTTGACATGCCTAGAAGAAAAACATCAAAGACTTAATATCATTGTTTCATATATATTCACCTTTTGGTGTTTTAGGTACATTATTTAAGTATCTTAAGGGGAATATGCAGAAAGTTTGAGGTGTATTGATGAATCATACCTATTAATTCTAACTGGTGGTTATCTACAGAAAAGTCACATAAATGGGGAAAGGGGTGTTAATGGAAATTGCTGAAGGGACATAAAGTTAAGAACATTCATTTGGAAGGTATACCTCTACTTTAGTGAATTCACTTGTGTTCTCTATTCTATTTAAACATGGGGAATGACTATTTTTTAACTTATTTTTAATTTTGATCAATTTATCTTTCACTTTCCGAATAACATGTAAACTCAATATATGCTTTCACACACTCTTCACAGAGTTGCACCAGTGACAAAGTAAGTTTTCCACTGTTCTGATATGTAGCCTGTTTTTGCTGACCTAATAAGCAACTTTTAAAGTCCAAGCTTGCCTAATGAGAAAAAACTAGTTTCTCCTGCTCACCAGGTGTTCAGTGAAATGACACATTTTGATGCCTCTCCTACGGAGCAAATCTTGTAGAGAACTCTTGCCTCTTTACATACAACTAAAGAAAAACCTTTTACCTTTCAATCAGATCCAGCCAGGTAAGTTTACTGAAGAGAAGAGCTAAGGCCACAGGTATTTAATCTCATATTGTAATATTTAAACATCATTGGGGATATACAATCTAGCCAGAAACCTCTCTATTCCCATGTCTTTGAACACAATTCTAATAAAAGTTGCTTTATTTCTGAAGAGATTCTGAAGATTTCCATGCCAAACCATCAGTAGTCAGATGAGGAACCTCTCTCATTTAAATCTAAAGATCATCTGGAATAAAACAATCAATTCCCCCAAATTAGAAGCAAGCCGACCCGTCATCTCCTTTGTATAAGAGTGATCAAAATTGTATGTCACTTTCTTCCTACGTTACTATTTCTAAGTTTATCATCTTATTGTCTTCTTGTCTCCAATGAGAAATCGGATGATCCACTGGGATTAAAAGAAGAGTAGAATTTTTATTTCTACGTTTTTTTTTTCATTTTTAAAATTCTATGAGTGATTTTATAATGTGCATGTGAAGTCAGTAAAATATATGTATACTGTACATATATCTATATTGGGAAGTAGAAGGGAAAAGTTTCTTTTTGATATGAATACACATTTAAGAAAGTTGAGGAATGCTTGCCAGGGCAACTAAAATTGCCTTTGAATCCTGCCTATAAATCATACACCCAGCTCAACTATCTTTAACAGCATCTGGAAGACTTTTTTGAATGTCTAATCATGTTAGTTCTCCACACAGTTATTTTCGATGAATTGCTAAAGTTTGATATTCAAGACCCTTTGTATTCCAGCCCACCTAAACGCCAGTCTTAGCTCCAGCTCCCCCGCAAGGCTTCAGTGCTTTTACTGTATTGGCATTCTCACTTTTTTCTGAATATACTCCGATGCTCTTCTATCTGTTCAAAAATATTCTGCCTTGAATGTCCTCTATTAAAAATTCCCTACTATATACAGCCTTTTGAGATCTCAATAGACAGAACTGAGAATTTTTTCTGCCAGATATTACTAAACACATTTAACTCTAAGCATTTACCCCTGTGCAATGTATTTGTGTTTATATCCACCTCTCAATCTAAACTGTAAGCTCAGAGAAGGAAGGGCCCATTTCCAATTATCTTTTTATTTCCCAAACATCTTAGTGTCAATTCACCCAGTTGGTTTTTAGAAAGTATTTGTTGGATTATTTCAAGTTGAATCAATAGGTAATATCAATAACATATTCTTGGTAATAAAGAATAATGAATAAGCCTTGCTAGTTATTTGCTTCTAAAATAGTGCCATGTGCATTCATTGTGAATCTATATCACTATTTACAGCTCCTCCAATGCTTCTAGCTTTAGAAATAAGATAACGTTTGAAAGATTTCATGGATGCTCATGGGCATTTTCCTGGAAAAATGATCATTGTGATGACCTTAGGAGGTACTATTTGAGAACTCTCTACTGATATTTTTTATGTCTCAATGATTTTATTTTAACTCATATGGAAAGCCCTCAGGGAAGTAACTGAGTCATATTTTATGAGTTATGAAGCCCAAAAGGCACCTCCGGAAATTCACATATAAATATATCATCATCATCATAGCTGCCCCTGAAGAGTGTTACATTTAAATAAGAACATAGAGATCCATATGATTTACAACTATAGTTTTAGGAAGTTTTCCTTTAGCCCAGTTTTATCTTTTACAGAGCTTCACACAGTGTGAGAACTCCCTCACCTGAGGTCCATAGTAAAGCAGAGTAGAGATGTAACTCCCACAGACTTTATTGGCAATATATTCCCTAAGGTTAGAGGTCTCTGGGGTTGTTCAGATAGAAAATAAAATACCAGTTGGACAAATATTGATGTGAGCCTTACAAATGAATGAGAATTGTGCATTTGTCTGAAAACTTAGCACAGCTGAATAGATTTTATTTAACTTTTATATGTTCAGGGGATTGCATATGCCTATTTTGGTACTAATAAATAACTTTCCCACAAAAGACTTTGAGGTTTTGTGCTTCTATTTCAGTTCTCAGTGCAGTGTGGTGGTCTCAAGTTCATGACAAATTCATTTATTTGGTTATTGAACTACTGCTTGTGGAAGGCAAAAAGTCAATAAGAAGTGAGGACAGGAAGGAACAGGAAATAATAAATCCCATGCCTACTCTGCCTCAGTCTTGTTGCTAGAAACTTTCCACGTACTTTAATTCTCACAAGACTCTGTTGTCAAAATGTGGAAGTAGAAGAGCCAACATTTAAAGACCATCTGATTTCAAATCATCAAGTGATTTTTATAAATGTTGTTTATTTTGTTTGCTTCGCATTTATACATATTTTACTGCCTTTTCATACCACAGGTTCTCAAATATTGTAAAAAAACTGAATCCAGAAGTGGTTTCATACCCAATAAAAGGCAATGTATATATACGTATATACACACACATACATACAGCAGGTGACCAAAAGAAGAGCTGTGGGTTCCCCTGATCATTCAGAGATGTAGTTACCATTTGGTAGTTGGGGTTTTAGTGTATCCAACAAATAACATGCTTTATTCTTATCTTAGGCTTGGACCCAATTTAGAATAAAATCCATTGGTATCAGGCAGGTAAAAATCAAAATATCAAATTAATTAGTGACAATCTAGTTGGAGAATATGGATTTAAATCTGTTGTTACAAGAGCTAGCTAAAACTCTACTGAGATTTAAAATAGCTCCTTTAAAAGAAGGCAATCTTCAATCCAAGTGCATGGTTTGCTAAGAGCAAGAGTAACTAATAATGAACTCACTCAGCTCTTGCATCTATTAGTCAGGATTACATAGCCAAAGTCAAGTTAACTGACTACTCCAAAGCAAAGAGCAAATAATGTGAAAAGCTTAATTAGGAAATTCTGTTTTCTAAAGCCCATTTTTGGTAGTACACACATAATTTTTTCTGTTGCCCTTTACTTGCTAATGTTACCACCTAACTGCATTCTATTACTAATACCACCAACTACAGTGACCAGCGCATATGTTAGGGATGCAGACCTCCCATGCCGTCAAAACTCTGCGTGTAACAAGTCAGTCTTCCACATGTGCGGATTCTCAACTGTGGATTGAAAATACCTATCCATATCTTAATCTTTAAAAGGACCCACTGTCCTTTGACTTCGATTTAAGAATATATTTTTGTACATATTGTTGGAGGCCTTATTCTTCATCTTAGGCAGGTAATTCCTTGCATGTGAATCCACTGTTCTCTATCTTGCTAAATCAGAAAGTTCTTAGAAATCAGAAAAATAATTTGAAGAAAAAAAATAGATTTGACATTAGTAAAAACTGTGTGGAAAATTACTTATTCCATGTTTTATGGATGAGTATGCTGCTATCCACATTTAATTGTGCATGAAATATTTTTCTGGTATTTCCAAGACCATGAAAACCAAGAATATTTGAGGACTGCTGTAGTTCACATAATGGCAACACAACCCATAGATTCTTGTCAAACACTCCAACTTAATGCTTGTACTCCAAGAAGCCCTTACCTAATTTTTGGAGCATGGTGGTGATAGGACTGGTCTTAGAGGTTGATATGAATTCAGGATGCTAGTCCTTGTTCTGCTCTGTATACTTATATACCTTTGGGCAAAACATTTAACCCTTCTAAGATCATTTCCAGAATTAAAAACTCAGGGATAGTAATATTATCTACCTTTGAATTTTTTAAAAGAAATAATGTGATTGGAACTTATAATATAAACTATTATTCCCAATAGAGAATGTTAACTCTTCTTTTTACGCTGTAGATAAGAAACTATAGTCTTTTTAATTAATAGCATTTAGTACAGGTATTGTACATAATAAAAGTTTATTGGATTTGTTTTTTATGAATTTTTAGTTTTAAATCCACCTTAAAAAATCATGTTTGAGTTTTTGTTTCCATTGAAATGCCACATGCATTGGGTTAGATATTCATCCACTAAAAATAAGTTCAACTTTATGTAAATTTAAATATATTTATATATATAAATATTGTACATATTTAGTACAAATGTCTATAATACCTCCTTTTAGTATAATTATTTGGCTTTCCCAATTGCTCAATAACTTTATATTTTTATAAATGATATAAAACTTCATCATTTAAATTACATTTTCATATATTGATTCACTTTTCAGATGTAACCCTTTACAATTTATTCTATTGTCTAATTTTTTAAATAAATGCCATTGTATCTTATATGACAGTCATATAAATTTAAATGTAGAGGGTATATAAAATATTTCTTTTATGAATAGTGATGATGGTGATAATGGGATGATAATGATGAGGATGTAGCAGTGGTAATGGTAGTGATATGATGATGATGATGAGGTGGTGATGATAATGATAACAGGCATAAAAGAGTGATGGGAATGATAATGAGAGCTAATATTAAATGTTTACATGTTAAGTTCCATATAATGAATTAATGCTTTCATAAATTAGAAAGCAATTAATCTTCCCAGCCATCCCATGCAGTAACTAACAATATCTCATATTCTAAAATTAAGAAACTAAGCTTTAGAGATGTTAACAGATTAACTCAAAATAGCTTGAAGCAGACAGAGCTTTGATTCTAACTGAGACTGACTCCAGAGCCAAATAGGCTAATGACAGCATTTTTTATTTTAGTTTATTTTCCTCAAATGTCAAGATATACGTTTAATTAATTTGTGCTAATAAAGCAAAATTCCCTGTAGAATTTGCCCATGTCAACATTAAACTCAGGTCATTGGTCTGAACATGTTTAAACATCACCCATGATAACATCAAGGTATATTTTGAGTAAAACATTTTATTTTAAGGAATTGCTTCTTAGAACACGACAAATAATAGCAAGGCTGTATTGTTAGGTTCTCCTACTGACTTTACTACAATAGCCTATTACTGTAACCCTCACTTTCCTTTCTGAATGCACAACATACTTTGGTTAATAATATGTATAATTCCCTTTCAGACTAGCTGTTGTGGTTAAAGATAACAGTGACAGAAGGGAGAATAAAAAATACACATAAGAACAAAATATTTTTTTTGAAAATCCAATTATAATTACAAGTGTTTCTTTCTTAAGCACTCAAAATCTCAGTATCCTCATCTATGAAATTGTTATAATAATATCTATCTCATTTAACAGTCATGAGGAATAAAAGTTTTGTCATTGTTATGGACTGAATTGTCTCCCCTCAAAGCTCATATGCTGAAGCCTTAACCCCCAGTATCTCAGAATGTGACTGTATTTGGAAGCAGAGCATTTAAAGATTAAATTAAATTAAAATGAGGTTGTTAGAGTGGTCCTATTCCAATCTGACTGGTTTCCTAATAAAAAGAGGAAATTTGGACACAAAGAGAGATACCAGGGGCATGTGTGCACAGAAGGACAACCACGTGAAGGGGCAGCACAAGGATTGCTGTCTGCAGGCCCATGACAGAGGCCTAGAAACAAATCCTTCTCCTGTGGCACCTTGATCTGGGACTTCCGGCCTCCAGAACTACAAGAAAACAAATTCCTGTTGTTTAAGCCACCCTGTTTGTGGTATTTTCTATGGCAACTCTAGCAAATGAATAGATACATACATATATATACACACACACACACATACTAATATGCATTAACATATAATACATTTATATGTAAATATGTGTGTGTGTGCACGCCCACACATGCACCTAACAAAGTTGGTGGTTATTACAGTGCAAGGATGTAGAAGATACTCAAATATTTATAAATGAATTTATTGTTTCATGTATAATTCTGTCTTCTTTATTGTATTGTAGGCTCCTACAGAGCAGCAATACTTTTGTAGATTACTGGAGAACCTGACACTGAACTGAACAGAACATGAAAACTAATTTTATCACAGAATTCTTGTTCCTCCTGTATAAATTTAATTTAAAAAATTATTTTAAGGCAGGCTTATTGAGGTATAGTTTGACAGTAAAACTGTCCCTTTTGAAGTATACAGTCAATAAATTTTGAAAAATAGACAATCACCAACATACATGATCTAGATATAGAAAATGTTCGTCATCCCTAAACCTTCCCTCTTGTTCCTGTGAATTCAAACCATTCCCCTCTCCTTGCATTACCTGGAAATCATGAACATGATTTCCTATTTCATATTGCCTAATTTCCTATAGTTTTGCCTTTTCCAAAATAATATATTCATAGAGTCAAACAAAGTAGTCTTTTGTGTCTGGCTTATTTTACTTAGTATACCACTTTTGAAAATCATTAGTATTGCTGTGTGTAGCAGAAGTTTGTTCCTTTTTATTGCTAAGTAGTATTTCATAGTACAGATGTATCACAATTTGCTTATCCATTTACCAGTTGATGGTCATTTGAATTTTTCTAGAATTTGACAACTTTGAATAAAACTGCTAGAAATAACCATACACAAGTCGTGGTGTGGGGCATGTGCTCTCATTATTCCTGGGTAGATAGCAGCAGAATTTCTAAGCCATATGATAAGTCTATGTTTAACTTTATTAGAAACTGCCAATTTTCCAAAGTGGTTATGCCATTTTATGTTCCCAGCAGCAATACTTTCATGAATTAGCAATGTATAAGAGCACCAGTTACTTCACGTCTTTGCCAAACTTGAACTCTAGGCATTTTATAGTTTAAATTTAGGTTTCTGGTCCATTTCATGGTTAATTTTATATGTCATAAGGGTAAATCTTATGAGTCTACAGGAGCTGAGCAGGGCTGTCGAGGACAGGACATTGTTGATATAACTCATTCATAGGGTCGCCAGGAGTTCATAAACTTACAAGGGTAAAAGTTAGTTCTCTTGCATATGGCTGTTCAATTATTTCAACACTATTTATTTAAAATAAGATTCTTTCCCAACTGAATTACTTTGGACTCTGTTGAAAAACAGTTAACATACATGTACAATAGTTCTGTACTATCTATTCTGATCAACTGATCTGCATCTTTATCCTTATTCCAAAGCCCCACTGTTTTGATTACTGTAATTTTATACTATGTCTTAAAATCAAGTAGAATGAGTTACTCAAATTTATTACTCATTTTAAAAATTATTTTTACTATTCTGTGTCCTTTGTATTTCAATATAAGTTATAGACATGACTTGTTAATAAATGTAACATCATCTTGAGATTTTAGGGGGTTGTGCTAAATTTATAAACTATTCAAATGAATTAATATTTTAAAAATATTGAGATGTTTTGATGCATGTGAACAGTATAGCTCTCGATTTACTTATATCTTCTTTAATTTCTTTCACTAGGATTTTATGTTTTAATACAAATATCTGGCATGAATATTACAAATATGTTCCTAAAATTTTTTTGTTTTAAGACTACTATAAATAGCATTTAAAAATTTCAGTATCCTATTGATCATCGATAAATTATAGAAAATATAAATTTTACATACTGACCTTATATATTGTGAACTTCCTGTATTACTGCCAGTAATTTTTGTTGATACATTGAAATTTTCAACATAGACAGTTATGCTATCAATGAATAGTTTAATTTCTTCCTTTTCTACTTTCATGCCTTTTATTTCTTTATCTAGTCTTATTGCACTTACTAGAATCTCCAGTAAAATTTTAATTAAAAGTGGCAAGAACGGGCATTTTGCTTTTTTCCAAATCTTAGAGGAAATTGATTCAGTATTTCACCATTGGGTCTGATGTTAGCTGTAGGTTTTTGTTTTGTTTTGTTTTGTTTTTATAGCCATTGTCACTTTTGTTTTTTTCAATTAAAAAAAGATATTCTTTTCTAAGTTTGATGCAATATTTTAAATATTTTATAACAAATGGATATTGGGATTATATAGAACTAAAAAATTGCATAGCAAAAAAATAAATAAATAAAAAACACAATGAGACATCGCTCCACATGTTAGGATAGCTATTATTAAAAACACATGAAATAACAAATGCTGGTGAGGATGTGGAGAAAGGTGAACAAACTCCTGTGTACTGTTGGTAGGAATATAAACTGGTACAGCCACTGTGGAAGACAGTGTGAATGTTCCTCAAGAAGTTAAAAATAAAACTACCATATGATCCAGCAATCTAACTTCTAAGTATATATATCCAAAGAAAACAAAACAATTATCTCGAGAAGATATCTGTACTCCCATTATTGCAGGATTATTCGTACTAGTCAACATATGGAAATATCCTAAGTGTCTGTCAATGGATGAATGAATCAAGAAAATGTAATGTGATAGATTAGGTGATAGATGTATATAGATAGATATAGTTTCCTGTATCTGTGTGTGTGCGTGCGCACGCACACACACACACACACGCATGCACGCACACACAAACACATCCACCCACCCTCACCCCCTGGAATATATCAGCCTTAAAAAGGAGAAAATCTTGCCATTTGTGACCACATGGATGAAATTTGAGGGCATTAGGTGAAGTGAAATAAGCCACAGAGAGAGAGGCAAATACTGCATAATATCACTTATATGTGGAATCTAAAAAAAGAAGTCAAACTCATAGAAACAAAGTCGAAGAGTCTTTGCCAGAGCCTGGGTGTGTGGGAAATAGGGAGAAGTTGGTCAAAGGGTACAAACTTTCATTTATAAGATAAATAAGGTCTGAGAATCTAATGTATGACATGGTGACTATAGTTGATTAACACTGTATTATATGTACAATTGAAATTTGCTAAGAGAGGAGAACTTAAATGTTCTCATCATCCTCAAAAAAGGTAAAAATGTAAGGTGATGTGTTAATTGACCTGATGGGGTAATCTTTTCAGTGTATGCACATATCAAATCTTCACATTGTGTACTTTAAATATCTTACAATTTTATCTCAATAAAGTTGACAAAAAAGAATTCAACAATATATATTTCACTAAGCACCACTTTAGTTTCATCTTACAATTTTGATATATTTTATTTTCATTTAATCCAAAATACATTCTAATTCCCACTTCTCTTTTTTTTTTTTTGCCCCACTGATTACTTAGAAATGTGTTTTGTTATTTATATTTCCAAATAGTTGGGATATTTTCAGCTATCTTTCTGTTGATTTCTAGTTTAATTTTGTTACACTCACGGAACATGATTTCAATCCTTTTAATTTATTGAAACTGCTTTTTATGGTCTTGTACATGATCCATCTTGGTGAGTGTGTACTTTAAAAGAATCTGTACTCTGGGTTCAGTTATCTGTAAACATGAATTAGTTCAAGTTGGTTGACAGTATTATTAAGGTATTCTATATCATTAGTGCCATTAGCTTACTTGTTCAATTACTGAGAGAGAATTGTTGATGTCTCAATTTATAATTGTTAATTTTCCATTTGACTTTCAATTTTCTCAGTTTTTGCTAAATGTAGTTTAAGGCTGTGTTGTTATTAGTTGCAGATAAATTTAGGATTGTTGATTCTGTTTTTGTTTTCATTTTTAACACTTTTTTACTCTTTTGGTTTCAGTTTGAATTATTTCTATCAATTTTTCTTTAGGTTTACTAATTCTCTACCTTTTGTAACTAGTATACTGGTAAGTCTATAAAAAATTATTCATCTCTGATATCATTTTTTTATTATTTGTAGCAGTTCTATTTGACTTTCTTATAGTTCTCTCTACTGAAATTTTTATGCATGTTTTACACCTTTTCTACTATATCCTTGAGCCTATTAGTTGCAGTTATTTTAAATTTACAGATATCTATATATGGTTATGTTGTTTCTTCATCTCTTAACAATGAGTTGCTTAGTTTTGCTTTTTGGTATATCTAACTATGTTCTGTCAACCATTAGTGTGGCGGAGCATGGGGAGTATCGAGTCAACCTAATCATTAGGTGAGTTGGTTCAAGGATTTACTGTTGTTAGAGCTTCCTTCTGAACATCACAAACTTCAAGTTTCCCCAGCACCGGGCTGCTGCTATCTTGTGCTTAGTGTTGCACTTCCATTGCCCAAGAACTTTTCTCCGGTTTTCCATTCCACTCTCAGCTTTTATCAATACCTGCATGCCTGAACCACAGAGGTTTTCTCCAGAATCCCGCTCTTCATTGGTAGACTTGTGGTGTGGGCCACATGGAGCTTCCTTATCCTCTCTTAGGTAAAGACAGGTTTTGTTTCTAACAACACATGATAGGGGACTTTGCCTGCGTTCTGTCCCAAGCTGCTTGAGGCTTTTGCTTCATATAATGAAAAGATCCAAGACATCAGCAATATTTTGTGTCCACTTCCTGCCTTGCCCCTAATCTTTCTCATGAGTATCCAGTGGAAGCCAATGGCAAGTGAATGCACACTCCCATTGAGTTCCCAGAGGATCTAAACTCACACAAACCCGAACCCAATCTTTAATGACATATTAAATTTTAACTATTTTTTTCTTACCAGATTTTATAGTGGCTATCTCTTCATCCCATGATGTGCCAAAGATGAAATAATTCATTTATTCCATCTCTACTCAGAAAGGCTTGCCACTCTTTGGGATTTAGTCCATCTGGTTGCATTGAGACCTCAGCTCTGATCATTTCAAAAATGGGTATAATTTTATAGATTGGCCTTTTCTTCTTGTTAAAATGAGAGTAACAATCTTGTCTCTTTTACATCCTCAGTGGAAGCACAGCTCCCTACTGAAGGTCTTTTGAGGCGTTTCCAAATATAAATACCTGGGATGCTGAGATAGTTTAATGAAACAGTAGGAAAAAAAAGGTGCTTTTTATGGATAAATTCAATAAATATATTTTATATGGGTTATACTTTCATTTGAAATGTATAGTCCTATATGTTGTATCTCTAGTGATTATATGAAAAGCTCTTTTAAAACTTAAGGAAACACACATAAGTTTTAAAACTAGTTTTACTTCATCTAGAATATTTCATACTTATATTGCTGGTACACGCTCATCATATTAGATTTTACGTGAGTTTGCATTATGAGGAAACCCCTAAGTTTTTTTAATGTGAATTTTTTTTTTTAATTTAGCTAATTAATTTAATTTAGCTAACCCTCAGGATCCCCAATACACTCTGAAATTCAGAGAGCCAAAAGGGAAATAACAGCTTCGGACTTTCAGATTACAAATGGAAAGTAGAATAAACTACATTATTACACAATTAGATGTGTTTACCTAGAGCACACATTTTTAAAAAACTATATTGTTAAAGTAATAAAATTTGACAGGCTGAATGTTAGCTCCATAAACCCATAGTACCCATTCACTATAGAAACAATATTAAACAGCAAATGTATCAATGTCTCAATTAAGAGCAAGCCCAAGGAAAGAAGGAAATCGTGAATACATATTAACAAGGGGTTACCAGTAGCTTAAGAAACTCCAAGACTTTGGAGAGGATGTTCTCTTATCAAACCTCCTACTGAGAATGTTCCTATGGGAAGAGTATCCCCAAGAAAGTACTGCATCTTTTGAAATCTCAAGCAAAGATTGAGCATTTACTCTCTCATCCACTCCTTCATGACTCATCAGGGGGTGGCACAATTGCAGCACTCTGTTACATTATCGAAAGGACAATCTGAGATATAGATGGAGAGAAAATGTTAGATTGTTCAGAAGGCCCTCATTTCCTGGAATTTTTGTTAAAGCTTCCAAATATCTTCCCATCGGCTTTCTCATATAACTTTTCTGTAATGTGCATGTAACCACAAATCAGCAAATTTGTTGGTATTATCATGTTGGTAAATGTTCTTAACTCAATTTTTCTTAAAATATGGAGAGAATATAAAATTTATATTCCTCCAACTTCTTTGCCACCTTATGAGATTCAGTAGATAGAAAACAGCCTTTCCTGGACACATTTTAGAAAAACCCAGTTTTTCCTTCATAGTCCATTCTTACAATGTGAAAAAAGTTTGGAAAAAGTGAAAACATCTATCTTTTCCCTTACCCCAATTACGCCACCTAAGGTCAATCCACTCACCAGAACATAATAACAAATGGTAAACTGCAAAAAGTAATTAGCTTCTCTCCCACGATTAGCAATCATTACATTGCTCGTTGTTCTGCTGTTTTGTATCCCTGTGCATAATTTCTCAGTTCCATCTTGGAAAAAAAAAAAAAACCCTATATATCAGATAAAGGATTATAACCATATAGTTATATTGACACATGATAGTCCTTTTTGCATAAATACAATGCACCCTCCTAGATTGATTATAAGCCTTAAGTGCTTGAGATAAGAATGTACTTGAAAAGAATGGATTTCAGTAGCCTTAATAGCATACTTCCTCTTCTAAAGCCCTAGACATTGTAGCTTTGGGTAACCCTGAGGACTTTCCTCATCAGATACACTGTCAAATTAGGTACTATATGGCATTTTGTGTAAAATGAAGTTATCCTAAGGGTAAATGTATTATTATTCAACCCATTCTGAAACATTTAAAAAATACTCCCAGACCACTGTAAGCTTTGTCCACTAGGCCATTAATTGCATACTATTTTGACATAATATCATTAAAGAGACAAAAAGTTTGACTCTATACTAAAATTTCAGCTCAAAGTAAAATCATGACTATACATTTGGGTAACACATATTTTCTTTTTTCTTAGACTTTAGGGAACTCTAAGAAGAAATGGGGTAAAATCGGTACAGGAAATCTGCAATTTTTGTATTATCTTAACTGCATACACATAGTATCAATAAATAAAATATAAAAAGATAAAATCAAAGAAACAAACAATTATCTAGTAAAATATAAACTTTATTTATAAGCTAGAAATGAAACAAACACAAAGCAGTGAGGAGAGTAAAGCCAAAGGCTTGCTAAATCTCAGGTTTAAAAGAAGGTAGTAGTAGACTAAAATTTTCTTACAGTTAGTTAACAGGGACTAAAAGAGTCCTTTGTGTATCTGAGATTTAATTTACTCATTGCTTAAAGAAAGAAGCTAAGAACAACTGCTACTGATGGCCATTTGTGGCTTGGGCTCATAAGAACATGTGGGCTGAAAAGATGGGAAGATATAAAAGTCTCAAAAATAAAAAATAAACCAGGTCTAGCTCTGTAACAAGCTGTATCCACAATATGCGCAAGGTACAAAAAAACCAAAATGATAGCATGATTTTTGATGCTGATTATTATGGAACATGGTTCAACAGAAAATCACATCGGAAGAAGTGCGTGAGGAGAGAGAAAGAATTCTTTCCAATCAAATGAGCCTGAGAACCCAAATTTTGAATTGCTTGAAGAAAGATGCATACATCAATAAAAAAGCAAACAAAAGTCAGCAACGAGAATGTAAATTCATTCCATATGAAGTCAATTCATAAAAGTATTTGATAAACATTTTTATAGTAAATATCTTTAAGATGCTTTAACACAGTGAAGACACTATAAGTAATACATAGAAAAAACAGTGATAAAATGCTCTTAGTGTCTGGAAAGATGAGGAACAGTGATTCAAAATGATTGGCAAAACTTTAAGCCTTTGAAAAACAAAAAACTGAGAAGATGGAACGTGTACTCAATGTACAAATAGATCTGGCCAAGGAGATATCAGGCAAAACATTGAAACTGACAATTGGCTTTTTGTATTTGATAAATATAGAATGAGAGAGATGAGCTAAAAAGAGAACAATCCAACTAGCAAGCAAAATTCAGAGGTATTAAATATAAAGAATCAAGACATACTGGATTACAAAATAAAACATTTTATATTTCTAGATTTTCCAGCTATGGTATCCAAGTAAAGATTAAATCATCTGTGTGGCTATAAGACCCTTAGATAAGAACAAAGAGATTTATGAGTGCCCAGTTAATCCTCACAGCTAGACAAAGAGTTTCTAAGAATCATAGGGGGATTGTCTAACAACAACCTTGCGTATGGCCCAAAATAGAGATCTAGTTCAAAAGAATTATGGAAATGGCTTTGAAGGCATGTAGGATATCTCTATTAGATTTATAAACAGGCCAAAAATCTTTTTAAAGGCATTATAACAGACTCACATATAGTCACATATAGAGACAGTTCAAAATAAAATGAAGCCTCTGGGTTCCCAAATTTCTATAATCAGGAAACAGACTGAAAACATCTTTCAGAGAATAATTAGGTCCTTACTAGGATTTTTTTCCTTATCCGAAAAAAAAGAGGCTCTGGAAACCTGGATATGGATGGATTTCAAAATTGCTATGTTCTACTGACGGATATTCCTCATCCTATTTCTCCCTTTTTTGACTGGTTATGTCTATTATAGTTATTCTGTCTTTGTATAACTATTATGTGTTGAGTATATAAGGTATAAATAACTTGTTCTTTCACTTCATAACTCTCTAGATTGAGTGGCTGTACCTGAAAGGCTGCATATTAGGACTCTCATCTATCATTTAACCACTGCAGATTATAATTCCATGATCGGATAAAATTGTGGGACTATAGGGAGGAACAAAGCATATTTCACATGTGGGAAAAATATGAGACATTTCTCTGCCCACTCCCTTTTGAAGTATGACATTAAAATTTCTCCCATTAACAAGTCGAATTTAAATCTCTACTACCTTGATTCTAGGCTGGCCTTGTTCTTGCTTTAATCCATAAATGGTGGGAAAAATTAAGTTGTACAAATGAAGTCTAAGCTTTAAGAGACCTAGAAAATTCTACTTTCAACTTAGAATATTTCCCTCATCATATGAATAAGCCAAACATAACCTACTGGAGGATGAGAGGCTACAAAGATGAGGAACAAGGCATCTCAGCCAACTGATAGCACCCAACCACCAGACAAGTTAAGTAAAGCTCTCTTGAAACATACTTCCCAGCTGAGCTGACTATATCTGCATTCCTGAGTCCAGGCAAGATCAGCAGAAGAATCACCCAGTGAAGCCCAGGCAAAACTGAAGACACACGAAGAAATAAATGATTGTTTTAATCATAAAGTTTGTTTTGGGGAAAAGAGAAGTAGTTACTATTAGCAATAGATAACTCATGCCCAAAACTATTAAACTAAAATTCAGCCACTATCCAAAGAGAATTAGTGAATTAGAACATAATGTTCTGAGGACATTCACTCAGAACAAAATGCAACATGATAAATGAATTTTTTTAGAATGAAAAAGGTACAAGACATAAAAGATAGTTTTAAGAGAGGCTTTAAAAATGGCTAATATGAGTTTCAGCATAAGAGAATGAAGGGAATGACAGAGCAGAAACTGCACTTCAAATACTAGAGAGATAAATAAACCCCAGCCTAGAGCACATGATAGTGAGAAAGAGAATGTAGTTTAAAGTGTCATAAGTAATAAAGAGAACATGAAGTGTCAGAAAGAAGACACATTACCTACAAAAGACAAAAAAACAACCAGACTCTTCACTGACACAATAGATGTCAAAAAATAATGAAGTTATATCTTCATAGTATAGAAGCAAAATAATTCAGTCTGGGATTTTATATCTAACTAAACTATCTTTCAAGAGTTTAAGAAAATCCAGACATTTTTCAGACACACAAATGTTAAGAGTTTACCACTCATAGAATACTCAACAAATTAACAAGCATGTGTTTAATTTTATATATAGTTAATCTAGAAGAAAGGCATAGAATATAGCCAATGTGCGCAGAAATAGATAAAACACATCATTGAACTTAACTAACAATAAAACAACTAAACTTTACTATTTCCATGAGAATGTAAGTTCCATGAGAACTTTATCTCTGAATTATAAGATAGTACCAGGAACATAGTTCGGTTATGCAAGTACTTATTAAATAATTTAGGGCCTTTTATTTGTGAAAAGAATGAAACTAGTGGAAATCTCAATTTGGCAGGAAAAAAGTTAGCTATGCATTTAAATAATTAAAAATTCTACTAAAAATAGAAATTGAACCTACAAGGTCCAATGGAAGCCAAAAAATGATAGTAACAGAAATATTAAATTCAAATGGTAGAACTGAATTAAAATGTATCAATTATCACAATTAAGGTAAGTATTTTAAACTCACTATGTGATAGAGATAAAATTGGAGAAAATGAATACCAGAGTTTGTTACAAGAGACACAACTGAAACAAGCATATCAAAAAGTTGAAAATAAAAGACATAAAAGATGTAATATCAATGTGTAACCAAATCAAAATTAATAAAATAGCATTCAAGATAAGAAATCATTAGTATTGATAAAGCAGTACATCAGGCACTGGAGAAATTAACTCTTACTGAGAAACAGAAGAGCTTGGTGGTCTAGTACTACCCCAGAGATGCCTGTGGCTATTGCTCAACTGTTATTGGACTACAAAAACTCAGCTCCTCAAGTCAGGATACAATCTGAAGTATAATTTATGCTATAAAGTTCACTAAATGATTGAGCTCTCTATGTCACCCAAATTGTACCTTTCTGGGCTTCTTCCCTTTCCTTTCCCTGTTTCCCCCCCCATACACCTGTTTGTGTGTGTGTGTGTGTGTGTGTGTGTATGTGTGTTTGTGTGTGTGTGTGTGTTTCTGAGAGTACTTCCTTAGTTAACCACTTACACTTGAATTTTTGGCACTTTATCTTCATCTGTAAGAACCTGGCCTAAGACAACTACGTATATAATAATAGTTTAAGAATTAATTTAAGAATTAAGAGTTTCCCCTATGCCTTCGATGTAGAAAGTCAGAAAGAGCATTATTCCCACACTAATAGGAAAATGCTAGCTAAACTATAAAATTGTAACTTTATTGAACCTATCAGAGAACTAAGGTCTCAGGGCAACCAGTTAGTTTGGAATCCAAAGAAAAGTGTCTCCATGCAGAGAATACACACGCATTCTGAAACACAATGGCAGAGCATGGGAAGTGCTATACGAATGGTTAAAAAGAATGTATCTATTTGTTAAGCAAATTTATAGAGTCCAAGTATGGGCTGGCATAAGGGTATAGAACCACTGGAAGTCACAGACACCAGGGGCATTCACACTCCTTGTAGGCTCTTCTCCACAGAGCTCTGCTGGGGCTCAAATAAGGAAAGAGGCCATGTGGGGATACAAGAGAAACTCTCCCCCTCATCTAAAGAACAAAGCAAACAAAATAGAAACAAACTCATAGATACAGAGAACATTTTGATGGTTTCCAGAGGAGGGGTAGGGGATGAGTAAAAAAAGGGAAGAGAATAAGAAGTACAAATCGATAGTTACAAAATAGTCATGGGGATGTAAAGTACAGCATAAGGAATATAGTCAATAATGTTATAATAACTATGTACGGTGTCAGATGGGTACTAGATATATCAGGGTGATCATTTCATAAGTTACATAAATGTCTAATCATCATCTTGTACACATGAAACTAACATAATATTATATGCCAATTGTAATTAAAAATATGTATACATTAAAAAAGAGAGAGAAACATAGTCATACAGGCTTAAATAAAGAGAGCATCGCCATTATAGAAAAGATTTAAATCCTGTTTGAAGCCTTCTCCATGGAACAAAAGCCTTAACCATTACGGAAATTTCAGCACAAATCATGACGCCAGGGTATACTTGAAGATAAAGATGGGAAAAGTAAAAATGAAAAATAATAACCTCCCTCTCTGGAGTAGGAATAGGAAACTGTCCTGGGACTAGACCACTAAGGGAAGGGCAGGCAGGAGACTCTCTCCTATAAGACCTACTATAGATCCACAGCAGAGTGTGGCTTCCATAAGCAGTGAGGCAGGTTCACTAAGAAAATTCCAACCTTGAAACCAAGCATGACTAAGTTTGAACCTGGCCCAAAATAAGAGAAAACCTGCCTCCTGCTTAAAATCATTGTAATGTTAAAATTACAAACACCAAGTAATAAGTACTAGCAGTCTACCACTAGAGAGAATAGGGATATGGGAAGACCCCTCTGTCAGGTGCAAGAGCAAGAGGGTAGACTAAAAGCTGAGGGTGGATAAGGAACATAAAGAAAAACACTCTGACAATCTGGTTTCTACCCTAAAGTATTGCTAGAAAAATCTGAAGCTGTGATACATGGATTGTAACCATAGCAACAATAAAATTCCAAACCAGCTAAATTCATGACCAGATTGACTTAAGTCCACACATTATCAGCCTAGTGAAAGAGACACACATATCTATGCAAAAGTACTCTACACTTCAATCTGTATTGTGCTGTCCTTGATGTCCAGAATTCAATTTAAAAAAATTATAAGACACAAAAAATAAGGAAAGAAGAACCCACTGAAATACAGCAATCAAATGAGTCTGACTCAAAAGATCCCAATGTTGGAGTTATCAGATAGTAAATTTAAAATAACTATAATTAATAGTTTAAAACTTCTAAGCATAGATCATTTCCTCATCTTCAAATGGGCATTTTAAAAAGTATTTGATTCCTATAGTTTGGTGCAAATTAAATGATTGTGGTATTACGTGCACACTTAACATTCTCATCACAGAGTAAGGATTTACTAAACGATAGTAGTTGTGGTCACTATCACCTTGGACACTTAATTAAAGGTTCACTAGTTTTATCCCGAAGGTTCCTGAGTATCACTATAAGCATTACTTGGCCCACTCCAAGCTGATTACTACCATCTCCTTGCTTCTTTTACTTCAGCTATGGATTTTTCAACAGGGAGAAGACATGAAATAGTAGCTGCACTTTTTTCTCCACTGTGTAGTAATCTGGCTATTGGTAACTCTCCTGGTTCTCTGTTCAAGAACACTGGAAGGTTTTTACTCACAAAAATGTCAGTGACCCCATTGTAGTGTATACCTGTGATGTTATCATAGAACTCAAAACTCAATTTTCCACTCTTTATCTTATTTCTGTTTGTCCCTATCATAAAACCAAATAGACTAGATAGCACACATATCAATTTAAAACATTTGCAATATGCTTTTGAATTATTTTCCACTTTATCTTAAAATCTATACTGCTTTTACAAGCAAAATTTAAAATCTGTATTCATACACTAAATACCCCACTGCATTAATATTGTTTCTAAAAATTCAAGATCATTCAAGAAGTAGAACCTAAATTACAGACTCAACTTTCTTCTACCAATCTTTTTCACAGTGTACAGCCCTTTTATTTTTATGTCGCTTGAGTCATTTCTCCTGCTAGATTCTATGCCTTGAAATACAGTCTTCAATTAATAAAATATATAGAATTTAAGCAATAGAACATGTCCATCTGTTCTAACCTTAGATTCTCCTCAATTGTTGTAACCAGACTAAATTTATGGTGTGAATATTATTGGCCAGCTACTTGTAAGCAGCAGAGATATTGAGTATATCTAACATATGGAACCTTCATGGTTGCTGTAGTTCTTTCAAAAGTGATTTATCAAAATTAAAGTTAGTGACAAGTATCACATAAAGGGTTTGAGATATATCTTTGCATTCACCAGCTGTCCTGTGCATGATAACTACAGAATCTTGACTACAAAGTGTACTATCACTGAGGATTTATGCAATGTACTTATGTTTCCATAGCTACTTTATTCTAATTTTCTCATTAAATTGAGATAACTTTTTAAAAGAAAAAATTATTTCAATAAGGCTAATCCCAGAACCGTTGATATTATTCTCCTCATTTAGAGAGGATAAGTGACCTTCTCATATCACTGGCAAAGCTACAATTGTAAATCAGGTCACGTGACTTGACTCTATCCTCCTGACCACTCTGCTATGCTGCCTTTCAATATTCTCTAGGTAGTCTAACTCTGCACTAATTAGATGATCTTGGGAAAGCCGTTTAACTTCTATAAGATGTAGCTTCCTCATATGGAAAATGGGAATAATAATAGTGCCTATTTCACAGTGTCATTGTGAGAATGTGTTAATATGTAAAAGCACTTACAACAGTGCTTGACCTACTATGAACACTAAAAAGGTGTTGACTAAAATAATTCTGTTATTTTAAATGTCACTCTTGAGTTATCCTATGAATATCACTTAATATTTTATAGGTAGCTTAAAAATGTGAGTGCAAATTATAATTAAATTGAGAGTAATTGTTATTCTGCTGTTGGAATAAATTAGAACATTGACATAAAATCCTTTTGCATTTGTGTGATTACTTTTCTGACAATACCAAGTGAGCACACAGCTACTCAAATCCTTTGTGGAAGAAAACATATCTGTAATTCAACAACATTGTTATGATAACTAGCATTTCATGAGCACTAACTAGGAACTATTCCAAATATTGTATTAATTCTAATGGCCAAAATAACCCTATGGAATAGGTACTACTATATTCCCCATTTTACAGATTAGGAAACCAAGAAGCAGAAAAGTAGTTTATGTGAGTTCACAGAACTGAGATAGAAGAACAAATCATGTCTGAACACATCCCAGTTTAGCAAATAAATCCTCCACTCTTCCCTTACTCCAGAGTGGTAGACTCCTACTGAGCAATATAAAGAATACTATAGAAAAAATATTATTATATATATACATATAGTTTCTGAAATGTAGTCTCCTCACTGCGTTGGTGGTAACAGTGAATGGACAGTTCTGCTGAAAGCAATCAAGTTCAGGAACTACCTAAACCTTAGTTCCTTCCTCGACCTCAGTGAAAAGACAGGTTGCTAGTGGCACTAATGTTTCCCCTGGTTCGAGAGAGCTGAGGGTTATGAATGCAGCAAAGATAAGGAAGTGGGTGTGTAATCTGCAAAAAGTAAGAAATTTTATGAAAGTAGTAGTCAGCTTTACCAAGACTGGCTTGGATTTTCACAATTATCACTGATTCATTATGCATTTTAACGCATAGTCACCCTACAGCCTTTGCATGAACAAGTGAAAAGCAGAGGCCTTGACATTGTCCTTTTTGGTACACTGGCTCAATAAATATTTCTTGTCAGTCATAAAGTGCTAGGCATTGCTGATACACTGGTCACCTAGAAAGATAGCCCCCATGGAGCTGATAGAGAGGAATAATTGTACAATTAATTATAATTGTGGTGAGCATACAAAAAAGTATAGATTGTTATGGGAGCCCATAATAGAAAAATCTAACCTTGCTTAGTCAAATAAAATAGAAATCTTTATATTAGATAACTTTATATTTAATCTAAGCAGCAGCTCTATAAGAAAAGTGAGATATTCTTTCCATTTTACACCTGAAGAAACTGAAGAGCACAAAGTTTATACTGCATATAAATGATGAAACCAAGAATTCAAATACAGGTCTCCTTGGCACATACTCAAAACTATTTCTACAATGCCTTTCCACATTTGTTTAAGGGAAACAAACAAAAAAGTAGTACTCATTACAAGCAGAATAAATTATCCTGGAGGAGAGAACTGAGTAAAGGAATGTTCTTGTCTGTTTATTTACAATCTATCTACATCTTCAGGAAAACATTGCCAGAGTCTATCTTCCTGGAGAAAAATATGTGGGGATTCTTAGAGAATCAAACCAGGCAGCACCACTGTGTAGCCCATGACAGATGACCAAGATTTACTTCAGGGTCTGACTCTTCCCTTCTCTGGTAAGGTGTTTGTCAACTCAACACTCAGTGGTACTTCTTTTCCAGTGGAAAGGACATTTACCAAGGTAAAATTAAAGGTGATCCTTCTCAAAATGCAAATCATTTCACATAAAAAGTGTCTATCTAGCTTTATCCTAAGTCATATCATATCATTGCCTCAAGAGCCATATTGTTGAAGACATATCTCTTAAAGCCCGAAGTTGTTTTCATATTTGCAAAAAAAAAAAAAAAAAAAAATTCACAAAGATCAAAACAACTCAAACACAAGAACATGCCGCTAAATTTCAGTGAAAAGAAAACTTCACAATTCACTCAAAAACATCATCAGAGAATCTTATCAGAAGACTTAGCTTCTCTCATATCACCCAAGGAGACAGAATAGATCATTATCAGAATGCACTTTTCAAAGAAAAGAAGCCCAGAAACCCATTCATCTTGTTAAGAGTTGTCAACTTTGTGTTTCAAAACTTATTTCAGTCACACAAGAATAAGGCATTTTCTGCATCTTTTAGTGAGTCAAAAGAAAGAGAAAACAAATCAATAAATGCTTTTCAAACCAAAAATATATGTTTTCATTACTAAGAAAAGTCAAAAATAAATTATTTTAACAGCAATAGTGGCCTTAAACTATAACACCTCTTTTTCATTTATTATTGATTTTTTTTTCTTATGTAGCATAGAAAATGTTGAGGTTTTTTCCCTTCTTTTACCAAGTCTGCATAATAATCTCCCTTGGCTTGAGATCCAAACTCTTTAGAAACTACTAATATGTTAATTGGTCTTTTAAATTCTCTTAAAAATATAAACTTTACTTAACTGCCATATATGGACCTTCCTTTAAATATTAATGACTCTTCAACAAATAATATTTAAATAATACCAGATTTCACAAGCCCTCTATAAGAGAGGAATGAAAACCTGGAAGATTTTACTTACCTGTCACAAATAAAAAATCAATATAGAGTTGAAGAAATGTCATTTTATTTTGGAGTGTGTAGATAAACAAAACAAAGTACACGTGTGTCTTGGAAGTCACTGCTAAGAAACAATGCAAAGAGGACGAGCAACAAAGTCAGACAACCTTGTCTCCAGTTCAGAAACTGGGAAAAGACCAATAGTTGTAGTTAGAACAGGAGACTGTTCTAAGAGTTGAGGGAGAAGAAAGAAAAAGAGCAATTCTCTCATTTGACAGATGATGAAACAGAAGAAATGGAAGGCCACCTTTACACAACTAGCCAAATCTCTATAAAATATCTAGCTTTTTTCTCAAAGCCTTTTATTTTTATCCCATGGGCAGCATTATCCCAAATTTATAGATGAAACTAAAACAAGGACATCAAATGACTTCACTGAGACCTCACAAGCAAATGAGCAGCATAACTAATATTAAAATTTGGGACAGTGCTCCATACATTAAGCCTCCTGGATAAGGTCTTCGATTGTACAACACACATTTATGAAACACTATTTAGATAATGTGCTAGGGAGAGCTCTAGGTGTAAGGTGTTCCTTTATGGTATTTGCATAATAAAAAAGACCTTGACCTTCAATTAACCACGTGGCTGAAGTTATTTACAGGGGTCAGTGAGTCACTGATTATTCGATATCTGAAGAGGGTGGGGTGGGAGGTAAGGAGCCACAATCTAAATTGCCTGAATATAAAATTTTTTTGAAAATTAAAAACATTTTTTTTTTTTAGTCTAGCAAGAGCAATTGGATAAAAGCAGATACATGAGTTAAAAAACAACTGAACTTTGACCAAAAATGAATGAGACTAATTAATTTATTAAGTGTATTGCTTTTCCTTAAAATAATATGACAAAGTCTATTCTCCTGGACAAGCAAGTTTCAAGAGAGTCAGATTTAGTATTGTCTGTTCTATTTTGGCCAAACATGACTCTACCATTAATTTCACAATCTCCAACCTTCTAGTTAACCATCTAGATATCATCTCAGGCTACCACACATCTTATTTTCATTTATATCCATCACAAAATCTCAATAAAAATGGGTGTCCCTTTTCTCTGCCATACCGTCCACTTAATAGATTTTTGTTCCCTTCAATTCCATGAGTTCCATGTATAGTCATAAATTTAGCTAAAAATGCTTAACTTTTGTTGCCTTCATATTTCTCTCATACCCTATTACTTTTGTTACTCTGCAACTTAAACGGTAGATTGGGGATGTGCAAACTATATATAAAAGTCTATAAAAAGAGTTTGTATTGATTTTTATGAACACGAAGACTCTAAAACTAGGATTTTCATGATTACCAGCACATTTTATTGTAATTTTCAGTTAAAAATAACCAAAAGAAAAAAATTAGAAAACTAAGCTTATGAAATTTTCTGAAATATCGACAGATTTTTAAAGTAATATAGACTCAATATTCTGGGCTTTATGTAAACAGAACTAAAAAATTAAATTTATCATTGAATGAAACAGTTTTAATGTAGGTTAATCAATTTCCCCTCTTTCTCCCATGTTCTTCACCTCATGTTCTGATTCTTAGATTATATATGTATATAAACTTTATAAATGTAAATGTACTTCGTTGAACACCATGTCCTTTGTCCTCCTACTTCTACTCATTTAATACCCCATTCAACAAAACTTTTTGAAATACGTGTCCATACCCACTAGCTCTTTTTTCTCACCGCTCATGCACTCAAACCTTTTTAATGTCTTTTATCTCCACCATTTCACAGACACAAGCGACACCCAGGCTGTCAAACTCAATAGCTATGTCTCTACCTTTTTAAAAATTTTTTAAATTAAGACTTTACTTTTTTAGATAGTGTTAGGTTCACAGCAAAATTGAGGGGACCATGAAAAACTTTCCCATATATACCCTGTCCTCACACATATATAACCTCCCCTATTATCACCATCTCCTACCAGAATGGTATATTTGTTATGATTGATGAAACTGACACATCATAATCACTAAAAGGCCATAGTTTACATTACAGTTTATTCTTGGTGTATACTCTGGGTTTGGACAAATGTATAATGACATGTATTCGCCATTACAGTGTCACACAGAATAGTTTCACCACCCTAAAAATTCTCTAAGCTCCCCCTTTCATCCCTCTCTTCTCTATCCCCTGGCAAAATCTTTGTACTGTCTCCATAGTTTTGCCTTTTCCAAAATATTATATAGTTGAAATCATATAGTACGTATACTTTTCAAGTTGGCTTCTTTCACTTAATAATATTCATTTAAGTTTCTCCATGTCTTTTCATGGCTTGATAGTTTTTTGGCACTGAAAAATATTCCACTGGCTGGATATACCAGAGTTTACTTACCCATTCACCTACTAAAGGATACCTTGGTTGTTTCCAAGCTTTGGCAATTATGAATAAAACTGCTACAAATATCTGTGTGCAGGATTTTGTGTGGACATAAGTTTTCAGCTCCTTTGGGTAAATATCAAGGAGCTTGATTTCTGGATTGTATGGTAACAGTACGTGCAGTTTTGTAAGAAACTGCCAAACTGTCTTCCAAAGTGACTGTACCTTTTTGCATTCCCACCAGCTATTGTTCCATATCTTCATCAGCATTTGGTGGTGTCAGTGTTTCAGATTTTGGCCATTCAGCTAGGTGTGTAGTGGCATCTCATTGTTTTAATTTTCATTTCCCTCATGACATACGACCTGGAGGATTTTTTCATGTGTTTATTTGCTATCTGTATATCTTCTCTAGTTAGGTGTCTGTTTAGGACTTTGGCCCACTTTTTAATTGGGCTGTTTGTCTTGTCATTGTTGAGTTTTAAGAGTTATTTGGATACTTTGAAAAGTCATCACTATTCCCAGGTTATCTGGGTCTACCTTCTTATTCCATCTCTAACAGCTTGTAGCAAAGCTGGCCAGTCACTCATGCCTTCTTTCCTGAAACCACTCCCTTTTCTTTGCTTCTTTAACATATCTGTCACTCTCGCTACTCTTTCTCCATCATTTTGCTTGCTATGGCGCCACTGAGTGAAAAAAATGTTAGAGTGTATCTGTGTTCACCTCGAACTTTCCTCTCATCTAGTCCTGTGGCTTTAAATTTCCTTTTTATTCTTGTCACAACATATTTGCTTTGACCCCAACCTCTATGCTGAACCCTAGACAACTAAAACCAGCTGCATACTTGACACATCCATATGGATATCTAGTAATCATGTGAAACATGGGCACATTAGAATTATTAACCACCCCCTCAAATCCACTCCTATCTAGTCAGCTGTATCTCAGTAAATGGAAAAACCATTCATTCTGTGGATTAATCCAAGAACTGAAAAATTGATTTTTCTACTTTTCCCTTGCATCCTCCATCCTATCTCCAGAAACTCCCATAACCCTACCTCTAAAATCTATCCTGAATCCATTGACTTTTTTTCATCCCAGTGCTAATACCCCAGGTTTGCCACCATAATCTCTTTATTGAACTATTATACTAACTTCCTAACTTCTTCCTCACTTCCTAACTTCCCCTCAGAGAAGTTTTCTCTAATAATCCAACCCACCCTAGGACCACAGTCATTCTTTTCTTGTCTAATTTATTTTATCCGTAGCTCTTAGGACAATCTGATATGAACTTAACTAGTGCCACTGCTATTGTTTATTGTCTTCTCTATTCCTCTACTAGAATGTGAGCTCCAGGAGGACACGTACCTTACCAGACTTGTCTTATTCTGCTGTTTCCCTAGCTTTGGAAACAGTGCTTGGCACATTGTGGGAACTCAATATATTTTTTAAATGAATGAATGAATTCACTGGAAGGGTAGATAATGGGCCATAAAAATTATTTTGTTCCTAGATTTCACAGTGAATCAGAACCAATTGAGTTGTACAGTCATAAATCAAAGCATCTGAAGAATTTTTATATGTGTTTACATACAGAACTGATTTTTGTAGAACCTAAAGCCTTAAATTATACTATATGACAAGATACCAGAAGATTGTATTTACTTCATTTTGTAAATGTGCATATTGACACTCACACACATATATTAGAATAATTAATCTTTAGTGAATTCAGATTTCTGAAGTGATAAATTAAAAATGCGTTTTAAAATGTGACTGTTTCATTAAATGGCACACCCTGTGCAATATCCAGGAACTATAATCAAGAGCTAAATTATTTATTCACAAGATAGTACAGGGGTCCAGGCTAAATTAGAACAAGATATATTTTTATTTCTAAAACATTGCTTTGATTTTATTATTCCCTGCCCATCAACCCACAGTAGCATCTATTGCCAGTCTGCCTTTGTCAATTAGCACATGCTACATCCTGCTCCTATTTATCAATTTGCTGTCAGTTTATGTTCTATCTCCCAAAATGAACTGTAGGCTTTTGGTATGCTATCTAAAAGTAAGCTCCACCAAAAATAGTTACTTGATAGATATTTGTAAAAGATTATGATGGCAACATTTATAACTCTCCAAATCTGACTCTATCCTATCTTTAGTCTCAAACATGAGGTAAAAATTAAACTAAAAGTATTGAACGAGTTAATTTTGGAAATGCAATATTTTTCAATGACCAGAATAATTCTGAATTATAAATGTTTTTACATGTCTTCTATATTACATTTTTTTTCTTTCTAGAACACATAATGAAAAAAATTCTTGCTGTTCTTTACACATCCTGGAACATACTATATGAGTTGATCATTCCAAAAACAACTCATTGAATATCAGCATTTGGAAATTCCAGTATCTGCCCTGAAGACTTATTAATAATCATGGTGAAATAGGTAATCACCAGGAACTGCCAACAGTTGAAAAAAAGGAGTAGTTCTAAGGAAAAAGAGTGCGCTTCACTGCCCTCACTTGAAACTGCTGAACAAGTGATATCTGGTACTTATCCCTCGTAGCAGCAGTCCCAGATGTCAACCCACTGCATGGTTTACAGGCGCTGGGATAGACAAGAGAGACATAACTTACACGAGCACTGAATGGAACACTGCTTTATAGAAGAGACAGAGCAAGGTCAAGTTCAATAGTGAGCATTGGTTTCCCATGGCCAGCAGGTCTCAACCCACAGCTGACACAGGGAGAAGGTCTGCACCCACTCCTCTTTGTGCTGCACACTAAAGGCCCCCTCTCCCTCTGTGCCGGAAAGGGATGGCAGTATCTGTTGTTTAAGATATTCGGACTATGGTAATTGCTATGGCAGCCCAAGTCAATTAAGATAGTCACGTAAAGACTGCAATAGCATGACTACCATATATCTCTCTACAAAATGTTACCATTACATAAAAATGGAAAACTTCAGAAAATACCATAAATCAATTATTTGCACTAGATAATAATAATAGGGAGATTATCCTATACTAGGCATAGTTAAAATAATAATCATGGTAATGATAATAAAAGCAATAATAATAACACTTGCAATTACATAGCAGTTACCAAATGCCAGGTACCATTCTGATTACTTTACATATATAAAAGCATTTAATTTCATAGTAGCACTATAAAATGGCATTATTATCCTCATTTCATGGAAGAGGAAATTGAAGAATAGAGAGTTTCTAAGTGTTTTACATGAATTGGGCATTTAACTTTGCTAACAACACTAAGAGATACGTAGTGGTGTCATCATTTTACAAATGAGAAAAGTGAAGAAGAGTTAAGAAAATCACCTCATTTTTCAGCTAATAAAAGGTGGAGTTGGGATTTGAACTCAAGCCATCTGGTTCATACCTATGTGTCTAATTCTTAGGCTATATTATCAAGGGGTTAATGGTTAGTTCAGTCTTACAAACAAATAAGGAGGTTAATACTCCTATGGAGAATGAGCAATTAACCTGGACAGACAATTCATAAGTGTACGTCTCTCTTCTATTCTTTGAAATGCTAATTATATTTATGATTGATTGTCTGAATATCTTTTTGTACAAAAAGATAAGCCATTAAATACAGCAATTTTGGTAAAAATAATAACCTGTAAAGTAGGCAAAAGTATTAATGGGAATGTTATAATCTCAAATTACTTATCGAACTAAATGGAAACTTTAATTTATTAGAAACACAAAACATTTATTCTTTTAAAATTATTATTGTACAATTGAACTCATTTCAATCATTTGAAACTGACTGTGAAGGTCGCTATGTAGGTTACTGGTTGAAATTGATTGAAATGGAGAAATTCAAATCCATCATTTCCATCATTTTATCCAGGCCATTAATTTCCATTATACTAAAATAATAAATGATTATCTTATTTGGCACAATGAGATCATCAAATAGTTTGCCAAGTAAAGGATAAAGTTCGAATGTTATCTATTTAATATCATTCCTTTTAGTTTTTATTTTGTAATTACTAATATTCACTTTTATTCTCATCATTAAATGGAATAAATTATAAACTTATGTTTCTTCTATTATTTTCAAAGTTATCATTTATTGATGGGAAAACTATCAAACTCATAAATATAAAAATATTTTAAAATATAATGAAATTTTACATACACAATAAATTGGAAACTTAGGGAGCAAATTAGGGAGAACATTTTAATCCTAGTCCAAATATTATTGACTAATTTATAGTCAAATATAGAGTAAGAAAATGATGTAGTTACAGTATGAATTACATAGTGAATATCTCAGGACAAAACAAAATCTAAAGTCTATTATCAGTAATAATTTGCTTATTTGAACTAAAAATACCTTACTGTACTGTTTAACAGTAGAAATAATCAAGAATTTAATATGTAAAGTACTGTTAAAATAATATGTTCATCGCATACTTACATATTTATTGAAATGAAAATTATTTTGCAATGGATTTCTGGCATTATTTGGCAACATCTTATTGCAAGGTATAAACATACAGATTGAAAGTAGTTTGTTCAGACATAAAATGCATGAATAAGTAAAATCTTCAAGGGATGCTCTATCTCTATTTAAAAAATTTTCTTAACCCCCAACTATACCTAAAATGCAGGTTAGAATTTCATTCAAAATCAACTAATTTTGCTTCCAAAGACATCTGTCTTTCCTTTCTGCTAACAGTAGGGGGCGGGGGGTGGCGGGGAGGTGGGGGAGACAAACGTTGAAAACAAAGGACATGGAACTAGATTAACGAGACAATTAGTTTTCTGAATAGTTGATTCTAATTGACATCCTTAGGCCCTAGTAGTAGTCCACAGCTGAACTAGACTTTTGAAACACCTTGAAATATCTTCCTCTTTTCACCTTGGTATATGTTCGAAAGTGTAAGGAAATAATATTTATCTACTTAGTATTTTAACCACAAGAGATACCTTTAGATTGTTAAATAACTGAATATATTTCTCTATGACTAAAAAATTTAGAGTTTTTGTTCTTGTTTATTTGCCCAACATGTAAAATTCCTTCTTTAAATTCTCTTGCTTCTCTGATAACAGATTTCTGGTTTGGTTTTGTTTTTTACATAAGTACCTATCCTCTATAACTCATATCATATTTCATTTTCTCACTATATTTGGTTATAAACTGGTTAATAATATTTAAACAAAGTTACAAATGCCCCTCCCCTGATAACCTAATACTCTACTTTTACCTTAGATTTTTTTATTGTATTTTTGATGACTAAGAATTCAAAAGAATTCCTAGTGAACTGAATTTTTAATATAACAACATAGTGAGCAATATTTCAGTGTATTATTCACTAACCTAAGGCATATAGACATTTATTAAGACACTATTTCCAAAGTGAAACATAATTAAATTGGTACTGAGACATTCATATAAAGTTATCCTATTTAGGAACCCCAAACAAAAATTCTATTGAATTATTTCAATGTGTGTAGTATCTACTTCACAGTTAATAGCCAGTTCTTAATGCTAGCAATTGACTAGTAACTCATTATTGCTAATATTCACTTTCCTTTCAAAATTAACATCAAAAGACACAATATTTTACAAAATAGGTACTTTTATAATTAACTGTCAATGAAAAGGGTCTTTTTTCTATAAAGAATCTATAAAGTTCTATGAGCTATGATAAAAACCTCAAGGAAATGATCTTTCTTCTTTTCTATTGACTAATTCCTTTTTTTAAATGAAGACCTATTACCTAATATACTACACTGAGCATTTTTTCACCTCTTCTCTCCTCACAATTGGAGAAAAGCTAACAGTTTACATACAAAAATTATATTATTTTATTCCTACTTTAAAATATATTTATTTTCCTGTTGGCCAGGAAAGTTTTATAGCTACTTTACTATAAAAATATTTATTATATAGATTTTTATCTCATTCAAGTGTTATATTATGCTTTATTTTAAAAACTATTTCTAAAATGTTTTTAACTTTCAACTATATTTCTTTGTTTGAATGCAATAAGAACCCAATTCCAAGCACCTGATATTGATATATGTTGCTATAAATTCACTTAGTACCTTATGCTTATCTGCTCCAACTACCATCTTCAGCCTTTAATCCCATAACATACACCAATCTTTCTTTCAAAGGCTGCCTATAAGCTACCAAATATATCTATGAATTGTACAAATTGTCTGACTCTATTGACTGTATAGTGCTACAAAACTGGATATTTGGGAATTACTTATTTTATCAATTAAAGTACATTATCTGATGTCTAATGTCATACAGCTAGCAAGAATTGGCACTGCCAGAAATTAAATTTGACTATTTTAGGGATTATTTAATAAATGTTATTGGCCATCTATTTGAGGTCTCTATAATTTGGAATTGGATATCTATGCTTACACATGACAGTTATTAAAAGTCCTTGTTAGATTATCCTTGGTGCACCTTAAATTCACTCTAAGTGTAGAATCAAGTATAGGCAGAGAAATGACTTTCAAATATCTCCATTTACCTCTTTAAGAGAAAGATACCAAATACCAAGAATTAGTGGGGAAAAAAAATTAATAAAATTACAACCAGAAAGTGTGGACAAGTCACATGGTTCTCTAAGATTTTCTTTATTTCCTACTCTGTGAGACAGGGAAAATGAAGTGTAAAGTCTCTGAGGTCCCTTTAAATTTAAATTGTCCTTAATCACACACTATTAAATTATTTTAACAAAGAGGCCATTAGACCGATATGACTTTAATGGCCTGGTGGCCAACATAAGCCAACGAAAATCTAAGCCTGTAAATGCCTCAAGGTTATGAAATCAAAACACTGAGGATGACCAATTATGAGCAGCTAACTAGGCTTTAAGCTATAGCCAATTAATAATTTCTTTACTTTGCATCCATCTTTTCTCTACAAAATTCTCTCTCCAAGCTCCTGTTGTGGGAGCACTCCTACCCACTTCCAGTTTGGCACTGTCCGATTCCAATCAATTTCTGCTCATATAAACTCTTAAATTTCTAATATGCCACAGTTTATCTTCAAACAACACTCAGCTATCTGTGCAAAAAGTTTTAAAGAGCAAAAACTCATCTCAACAGAGAAAAATGTTTATCAGTGTAACAGAGGAAGTAAATACAAAATGATGCTTTATTGAATAGTAGGTGAAGACTAAGAGTTTTATAAGTCTTTCCCATAAACAATTCAGTTTAAGAAATCCTCTCATGGACACGATTATGAGAGAAGAACCTACAACAGGATTCACTGGCAATGTTCACAGCAATTTGCAAAACATGCTATCATAGTAAAGTCCTTGTTCCTTAAGTTCCCACATTATGCAGTCTGTGTCATAGCTAATAGGAAATGGAATAGAAAAAGATACACAGGCATACCTTGTTTTATTGCACTCCACAGGTGTTGAATATTTTACAATTGAAGGCAAAGCCCTCCACTAGCAAGGAGAAGACTAATCAATGATCAGCCCCTCCAAAAGAATGCTGTCAGCGGTCTATCTGTGAGGCATGAACTTCTCTCCAAAGACCAGAATATGGAGAAAATATAGAAGTCTGTATTTTTGTTTACATAGTAAAATAAATGTCCTGTTAAGAGTCTTGAAACTTCAGTCAGGACAGTAGTATACACAATTGATAGAGAAGCCTTGTTTACATGTAGTTTAGGAACATTTCCATTTTTTAAAGGACTAAACAAAAACAGTTTGCCTCACATCCAGAATGCCCATGGCTCCCAAATAAGTTTTAGGTAGAGAAAAAAAAAATCCTGTTGTTTGAATAAAGAGAATTCATTTATTTCTGTTCTAGTGTAATAATAAAATAATAATGTTCTAGTGTAATAATAAAATAATAAAATAATAATAAAATCATCTACTTTTATTCATACATTTGTGTCTTTTTAAACAAAAGCCATCAGTTTGATGCTTGCTTTCTCAGGTAAGAAAAAAAGCTAAACAGTGTCTGAGGAATTCAGGCAGTTTGCAAATATTTGCTTTTGCAGACAAATTATAGTAATTAAATAAAATGCTATGCATTTTATTGAATGAGCAATGTAACAACATTTAGGATGTAGACTCAAAGGATAAATCTCTCCACTTAGAAAAGATTTTATTTACTATTTTGCATCCTTAATGAAAGTCTTGATTATTTATGATGCACGAATATCAATTTATATTCAAGTTAATTGAGCATATTTTCTTAACTAATCAAATTACTAACAACTGTTAAGCATGCTATGCCTGTTATACTTCTGATCAAGAAAAACTACAGGTAGAATAATGAAGTTATCAGGATAGCATCGAATATCACTTGGCTTCATGGGGTAAAATGCTACTGGATATTAATGGGTGTGGTGTATGTTTGGGTGTCTTCTAGTGGAAAGAGCATGAGTTCTTTTCAGACATCTTTGGATTTGAATATAAGAATAACCTTTCTTAGCTCTGTAAAATTAGATAAGTTCTCAGATTCTCGAAACCTCAGTTTTGTATCTGTAAAAGGGGAAATGCAATCCATCTTAGTTCATAAATCTAAAGATTAAATGACTAATTCTTCCTAACTTCCCTTTCTTCTTTATGCTATCTATTTATCTCTCAACACTTTTTCTCCTCACTGCTTTTTCACACTCCCCTTTACTATTACACGTAATTCGTCTCTTTCATGAGGCAGAGCCTGGAAGATATTTCACCACAAAATAAAACACTTTCTCTTTTACTGTTCAACGCACAGTTAAACTATACTTGTAAGCCTCCCTGGAAGTTTGGCTAAGTTCTGGCCCATGAAAGTTAAGCAATGTGAAAACACTATTGGCAGGTCTGGCCCTTAGAAGGCTTGATGTCATTCTCTGGTCTTTCTCCACTCATTGGCAGATTACACAGGACTCATGGGATGAGCAGAACAGGAGGGTGGATTCAAAGCCATAAGGTGAAAGGCTGCTGAGTCCCCAAACACCTGTGAATACTTGTGTTGAACTATTATGCAACCAAAAATAACGTTTTTTTTTTTTTTTTAGCATAAAGCCATTGAGATTCAGAGATTATTTTTACGTAAGCTCGCATAACTTTAATTCTTGTTTTTTTTTTTTTTTTTTAACATAAAGCCATTGAGATTCAGAGATTTTTACGTAAGCTCGCATAACTTTAACTCTTACAGAAATTGGTGCCCTGAAATGGGATGTGGTGGCACTGACATTGATCAGGTGGCGAATGGTGAGAAAACTGCTGTGGAAGCAGGAAAACTGGAGAGCCATACTAATGCTGTTGTAAAATATTTGGCAAAAATTTCACCTGCATTAACATAGTGGGAAAATGCTGCCTGTAACTCTAGGGGAAGAGGTTGGAAAACAGATGCCAGGTTTTAGTGGTCGTTTTACTGGCTATGTTTAGAAATGAAGAAGGAAAGATAACCTCAGGCAAACAGTGAGCAATCTGCAAGTTAAAAAAAAAAAAGGAAAAAAGAACCCAACAAAGTAAGGAAATAAAGAATCCAGAAATCTGAGATCCTGCAGAGTTGAAAAACTAACTTTTTTCAAACCTCATAAAGTATAAAATAAGACTAAGAAAGGTTTTCAACAACAAAACCACGTTAAGACAGCCTTGCAGCAAAATCCAGTCTAGTAATTCTCTACTTAATCACATTGTATCAGATAACCCTGAGGTAGCCATCATTAACTTGAGAAAAACATATGTGAAAGAAGGCTTAAAAAGGAAAAATGATCCGCCTTAAGAATTATGCTTAGAAAAGAATTTTGAGTGTAGTTACTGGCACGGTAGCATATGGAACAGCTTAGAAGCCTATAAACCAAATTTTTAATCAGACTATATAAGGCATTTTTGAAGATATGTTATTGCCTAAGAAACCACAAGCCTGGATAAAACAAACAAGCAAGCAAAATTTGGCTATTTTGGCATTAAAACAACATTTAGGGCCCTAAAATGGCGTGAACAGAAAGTGGGTTGTTCAAGCTGTAAAACTATGAAATAAATTGAGCATAATCCTATCACCTACCTTAGATTTGGCTAAGGAAGAGAATGCCCAGGAAAGATCCTCTCAGAACACTGGATAACGGAGTGCCTCTCTGAAAGCAGAATCAGCATCTAATCATGGGCTGATTAGAAAGGGCTGTGTGAATGTAGAAGCAGGTATAGCCAAAGGTGTGTTTAAGTCTGAGTCTTGAACTCTTGAAGATCACCTGCTGAATGTCTTCAATAAACAGCTCCATGCACAAGAAACAGAAGTGGTGCTCAAATTTCGTGCGTGTCAGCCCCCTGACACCATTTTCCCAGGAGTTTAATCTGTTTGTTAAAACACAGATTGATGTGCCCCTCTCCAGGAGTTTTGAGGCGGGGATTCTGGGTGGGGCCCGATAATTTGCATATATAATGAGTTTCCAGGGGCAGCAGGTGCTGCTGGTCTGGAGACATTTTGAAAACCTCTGATGTATATACAGGTTTCTCAAAGAAACTTGCAATTTCAGACTTGTCAGTCACAGTAGCTAGTCTCAGCGAACCGGTACACAACATACATTGCAGTTCTTCAAATCTCTCATATTTGTCTCTTATTTTTGCCTCTATTACTTTTAGCCACGCCTTGTCCCTCTATTCCTTTCTCTATCCATTTTCTAACTTTTTTTTTCTATTCTCTTTTCTCCTTGACCTATCTTCCTGTCTTATAAAGATTCTCAATGGACTAAATTAAAATTTGTCTTGAAAGTAAAAATTTCCAGCAATCTGGAAGAGTCTTTAAATACTCTTCTTAAAGTTATCATTATCCACTTCAACAGTTGTGTACTCTTTTAAAGCAATGCTCTGTATACGGCTAATGTTCAATTTGATTAATTGCTAATTAATCAAACTCCAAGAACTTTCAGTTTTCTTGGTGGAAACTAGGATGAACTCTCAAATGGAAAATGAATATTAAATAAGTTGGCCTGGAAAATGATGGTGGCCCCTGTACTATTCTCTCTTGAAAACGATAGGATTATAAAAAGCATTTTAACTATATATTGGAACACATATTACTTTCAAAAAACTTCCTTTTTGAGAGTCCAAGTAAATATGTTTAGCAATTTCTAATGTGTGCAAGCTTTTCTTATATCCTTCTCAACTCTCCTCTGTTCCAATAAGGGCACATTTCTTTTCATTTTATTTTCAGTGAGGATGTAGATCAGGAAGTTATCATCCTCTTTAGATATCTTTCAAATATATAAAAACAACACTTTTGAAGAATATTTAAAATTCTCTCATGCTCAAAATACAAAAATCTCACAAAGTTCTAGATGGTAATAATTTTTGAAGCTACTAAAGTAAATTACTAAAGGCCAAAGTTAAACATCCCAGCACAAGCATTTAACTAACATTTTAAGAACTAAAATTACCAGGCTCTGAAATGTACTGTCATTGTTGGAAATTGTTAGAGATGTTTTAATGTATTTTCAAGTTTTCACTGTAATTTCAACCTTCTCATTTTAAATTTCTATAACCCAGATGATTTTTAAAAGGCTTTTTATCTATCATATATAAATCATCATTATATTGTTGTATATCAGTCTACTAGGATAATCGATTTTCTACTTGATCAAAGCTTAATGATTAAGTTCTTCATTTCTCCAAATCCTTTTCCATGACTCAGATCCCATTTACAATCCTAACACCTCATATATTGTACTTACCCCTCAGATTGTTTACTCCAGCCAAGCTACTCAGTCATTTTTATCTCAAATAAGTCTTTCTGTATTCCCTTCCATGCTATGCATCCCTTTCAAAAGGACAGCCCAATTTCTTTCTAAGAGATTGAATTCCAGTCTTCTCTAATTAACTCTACCTGTTATTTGTAAGGCAGACCTGGGTTACAATCTGGGATTCTTCTAAGTATTTTCTAAAAAGATGATAATAACAAATGTGGCAGTTAAGTAAGATTTGGAAGTAATCCATTAAACTGAGTTCTTAGATGACAGGAATTTTATCATATTCACCTTGATTTCACCAAAGTCTGGTAGACAAAAAGTACTTAATAAACATTATTTTTTTTCTTAATTTGGCACAAATACATTTTATCTATATCATAAAATGTTTTTTATGAATTTCAATTCAACAAATAATTATTGTATATTTCTCTGTGTTAGATACTAACCAGTTGGCATAAAAGGAGAAAACATATAGTCCCTGTACTCAAGGAGTTTGAGTTTCCATAGGGATCTGAACAAATAAGTTGACAATAATAATACAATACCATTTGGGTTATGATAAAAAGAAGTACAGCCTTTTATGAGAGCATTTAAGAGAAAGAACATTTGTTCTTAGATTGGGCCATGGAAAAAGTAGGAATTTACAAGTAAAATAAAGAGATGGTACTCTTAGGGAAGAAACAGCATGTACAAAATCCTATGGTCAAGAGAGGGTATAAGATGTGAATGACACAAGTAATTTAAAATGGCAGCCTTCAGCACATGAGAGTAAGGATTAGAGATAGACCCAGAGAACAAGACGATACCACATCAAAAAGTTTGAGGGCTATGTACAAGAGTTTAGACCTTATCTAAGAATATTGAGGGCATATCAAAAATTTTTAAACTAAGAATGGGAATGACATCATCAGATTTCAACCCTGACATATCAGTCTTTTGTGAAGGACAAAGACCAAGTATGCAGCGAGTTGTACTGACTGAGATGGGTTATGTGCACATGGACTGAATCATCACCTTAATTGTATTTTACTTTACCCATATGTAACAACTTATTAATAAATTTTACTATACGTATTCCAAAGTAAGGTGAAGAGTGGAAGAAATCTCTCTCGGTGAGAGTAAATTAGGAGATAAAACCAGAGCCAGCAGAACAAGTGAGAATGCTGTTAGAATGATTATGAACTAACTAGTGGCTGTAGGAAGAGATATTAGAATGTAAGAGACTTTATGAGATAATTTGGATTTTGGAGTGAGGAAAAGGAATGAGTGAAGGCTTATTTTAAAACTTAAGCTTAGTAAATGGTTGCTTCTTAGAGTATATTTTATCTTCACCAACTAAATTGTCAGATCCTGGAGAGCAGGGGCTATTTCCTTCTCACTGACTGTACTGAGTGTAGCACTCTCCTAGAGCAGGTTCTAGTGAATGGCTGTGAACTGGCCATCTCAAGTTTAAGAACAAGGTCAGATCTGAAACTCAATGTATGTTGTCGTCTTCCCACAAAATTTGTGCAGTTCAATGAGAATATCCTGAAGCAAAACTTTTAAAAATGAATATGAGCAGAAAATAGGTTGAGAGAAAGAGAATAGAATCCAGCATGTCAAAAATGAATAGCGCAAGCCTACTTTTCAAACTAAAAGGCATCTGCACAGCAAAAGAAATCATCAAGAAAATGATAAGGCAATTTATGAAATGGGAGAAAATATTTGCAAAACACATATTCAATAAGGGTTAATATCCCAAATATACAAGAAACTCATACAACTCAATAACAACAACAAATAACCCAATTTAAAAATGGACTAAGGACATAAATAGCTACTTTTCCAAAAAAGATATACAAGTGACCAACAGGTATATGAAAAGGTGTTCAATGTCACTATCATCAGGGAAATGCAAATCAAAACCACACTGAGATGTCACCTTACAGCTGTTAGAATAGCTATTATCAAAAAGATAAGAAATAATGTGTTGGTGAGGATATGGAGGAAAGGGAACCTTTGTGCACTATTTATGAGAATGCAAATTGGTACAACCACTATGGAAAATAATATGGAGTTTCCTCGAAATATTTAGATAATATAAATGCTTATATATATATATAAATGCTTCTTATACCCAAATTTGTATCAGCAACCCAGTTGCTCCCTGAAACTTCTAACTTGTATATCAAACTGACAGGAAGGACAGGGAAGTAATCTTAAATTGTATGTGCCCAAACCAGAATGCCTGATTCTACTTCCTGTTCCTTTTATAGCTTTCTCCATCTCAATAGCAGCATCTTGTTTCCAATTATTCAGGTCACAGGCCTTTGAATCACAGTAGCTCCTCTTTTTTTTCTGTGTGATGTATATTTCAATAAATTCTATAGGTTCCATCTTGAGAATATTTCCAGAACCTGCCCCCTCTCGTTGCTGCATTATTGCTTCTGTGAAAATATGAACTTGATCACCTCTGTGGTGATCAAAACCTTCAATGTCATCTAACCCTGAGAAAAAGTCAGTCATTATAAGCACCTCCACATTCAGCCTGCTCTTCCTCATGCTCTTCTATGACTTCCTATTCCTCACTTCCATGACTTTATCCCCAACTTATGTCCCTCTTGTCTCTCCGACCCTAGCCCAATGGCATCTTACATGAGGCACACTCCCACCCAGAGTCTTCATGTTGCTGTTTCCTCTGTCTAAATGCCCTTCCCCTAGACAGCTACATGTCACACTTCAAGCCTTTTCTGTCAGGACTCCTCTGAATGCATAAAACTACTGTCTTTGCACTCCCCCCCCCTTTTTCTACATTCTTCTTTTTAGCATTTATCACTATCTAACACACAATTTTAACTTATTTATTCAATTTATAAGAATTTCTAACTATTTCGGCCACTGATATGTCCCTAGCACTAAGTGTTTGGCACACTGTACATATAAAATAAATATATATTGAATAAAATGCCACATTAGACGTACTGAAGAGAACTAGGAGATTTTATAAAGTTGGGATTATTTCTTGAAAATATTAGCAAAGGCTTCAAAGGACAAGCTGCATTTGAACTGAGATTAGATAACAAATTAGATTTGGGTGTGTGGACATGAGGGTAACATCCTGCAGGTGGAAGTAACTGTGTACACAGGCCGAAGATCTTGGGAAATAAAGGATGCAACAAGAATATTGTTATTCAATTTGGCTGGGGCATAGAAAGCATGAGAAGATGAGTAAGATAACTTAGGGCATGTAATATAAACCAAGAGCCTATTTAGGTATTAGAAGTGAATAATGAAGCTCTTCCCTTTCTTGAGCAAAAAGACAGATAGATCATTGCCACCTTACATTTAATATGAAATCTACAGTAGGAAATCAGATAGAGTCATTATAATATCTTCCTCTACCAGAATTCTACTGGTGACAGTTTTTCTGTTTATCAGGCTGGCTGAGGGAAAACTGAATCAACACACATTTCTTATTGAGGTAGACCAAATATTTTTTCATGCATATTTAGGGAATATAAATTTCGGCTCCAGAATTGACAAACTATACACTATTCTAAATAAGACAGAAAATAATTATAAGCATATAGAAATAAAATATTTTACTTCAAAGGGTTTTACATATAGCTATTTCACCACAATTGTTCTTCTATACCTGGAGCCTGAATTGAGTTTGAAAAAAGCAATCCATCAACTAATATAAAGGAATTTTAGAGGAAAAAGTCAAACAAGAAATTCCTCTCATGGGCAACAATCTCTCCACTTCCCACTCTGCACCTCTTTACTTCCGCCTGACTCAACCTAACAAAATTCTAGACTTAATTCTCCAGGACCCTTGAAAGCATTCTCTTCTAATCAGGTTATATTTCCTTTGTATTTCTTAATTGGTCTATCTTCATGCAAACAAGGACTCCAAATTGTCTCAGTTTGATTGGTCCAAAAGGTACCGTTCTGATTTGGTCAGAATGGAGCTGTTCTAACTGGTTGGTTAAGATATAGCTGTGCAGTTCTGATTGGATGGAGAAAGTCTCAGTCCTGATGGTTGAAATACAATTCTAGGAAGTTCTTTATAAAGCCTGGCTCAGGAATACAGTGCAGGCAGGCATTTCAGTGCAGGAGGAAGGCAATTCAGCGCAGGCTTCTCCCTGAAGCACAGTTTGCAAGAGAGGTCCCTGTGTAGAAATGGCTGCTAGGCTCTGTTTTTTAAATTTGAGCCCAGTTCGCCAGCAGGAGCCCTTCATGGTAGGTGACTTCTTTCTCAGGGTCCACACAATAGTGTAATATATACTTGAAAATTGCTAAGAAGGTAGATCTTAAGTGTTCTTACCACAAGAAAAGAGAGAGAGAGCAAAAGAGACGGCAACTGTGTGAGATGATGGGTATGTTAATTAGCTTAATTGCGATGCTCAGTTCACAATGTACACAATATATCAAATCATCAAGTTGTACACCTTAAATATATACAATTTCTATTTGCCAATTATACCTCAATAAAACTACAAAAAAGAAAATACCACCACCAACAAAAAGAATTTCTTCGCCTATTGCATGGAGAAGTTTCTTGAAGGACAAGATAAGGAAGGAAGAGAGTGGTCGGAGAGGGCAGGGGGCTGTTGCAGGGGTCCAGGTGATTGGCAGTGTTGTCTCAGACTAGGAGATGGCGAGAAGTGGTCAGATTCAGACTTGCCAGTACATCTGCTATGGGTGTGAGTGAAAAATGGGAGATTCAAAGCCATGTTTACCTTACTCTAAAGTTTACATATCCACTCTGTACCTTATTAATTAAAAAAAAAAAAAGAGGACAAATTAAAACTTTCAAGCCTAGTATTTCTTCTGGCAACTTTATTGCTGTATGATTTACCATTCTTATCTCCCTAAAATCTAAATGCAGTTTTAGAGAATGTGATTATTCATTTAAAAAAATAAGAGAATGCGTGGATGCATGAAAACTGATAGGTACCCTGAGAGATTATCTGTTCTCCAATTTGAACTTGGCAATGCAAGTAGGTATCTACAGTAGATGAGCCAATTACTTTAAATAAGACAAAAAGCATGTAACCTGTTTCTTTTCTTTGGATAAATAACCTCCAGCATCCCAGACTTCTCTGTCATCACAAACTTAATATAACCACAAAAAGATTTTGAATACATTTCAAGGAACATTTATTCGCCACTATGCTTTTCAAAAAAAAATTTACAATAAAGATAATGGCTAGAATAAATGCCTCAAGATATTCTTTTGTCTTTGAGAAATTGTGCAAACTTTAAAAATTTATAGATAAGGCAAAGTAGATAAACTTTGTTCCAGCAAGTTGTGAATGGTAGAGCTGCAGAAATCGGAATCTTACCAGTAAAGAAGTACAAAGTCCATTAATAATGGGAATTTATTACAAGGAATGTGGTATTTAAAAAGTGCCTGAATCCCATTTCCTGAGATTCTAAATTCAATTGGTTTGAGATGAGGCCCATGCACTGGTATTTAAATTTTTTTTTCTCTCAGATCATTTTAATGTACAAACAGGGTTGAGAACAGGTCTGAGGTGGAAATAAAATATTCTTTTTCATTTTTTTTAATATCTTAGAACAGAAACCCATCCCATTTTCTAAGTTAAAACAGTTCTCTTACTCTGGCAAAAGTCAGGAAGGAAGTCCTACACGTGAAAAATACAAAGCTTTCATTTCTCTCTCTCTCTCTTTCTCTCTCTCTCTCTCTCTCTCTCTCTCTCCTTTTTTCTGTGTGTGTGTGCATGTGCCTGCACATGCCTGCACAGATATAGTAATGGATTAAAAGAAAACTTTTACAACTCTCCAACCAGGGGGAGCACAGATCTAACAGAAGTAAAGCATAATTTCTGTCTTAAGTCAGGGGAAAAATGCAATTTAGAGTCAGCACATGCTTTACAAAGCAATATCAATTGGTTTAAAAAGAGGAAGTCTGTGAAAATAGCAACTGCATGCTAAGATTTCGTTAAATTTCTATTTCGGTCCCATACTTCATTTTTAAATATTTACTAAAGATGGAGTTTTTAGTCACATTAAGATATCCTTCCCACTAGTCCTTCACTGACTCTTACTGGTCTTGTCTCCAGCACTTACTAGCTGGCTTACTAGCTAATGAGTGAAACTTATTAATGGATTAAATTCAATTTAACAAGGAATTAGTGAAGATCTATTCGACAAAATGAAATCGATGTAAACACACTGAGGCAGTTTCCCCTAATCAAGATGGCCAGCTTTATGAACAATGAATCTGTAGTAAGTTCTCTATAAATGCCTGGTCCAAAAGAGAATGAAGCTCCTGGGAAAGTGGAATCTTTGAACGGGTATATTCTGGATGTACAAGAGAGCCCTCTGAAAAGGCCTCAAAGACCTGTTTCTTCTGCTTTGTAATAGATGCAAAGTAGATGATTTTGTTGATCTATAAGCCCTTTTCAGATACTACCTGGAAGAGAACAAAATTCAGAAAACAGGGAAATTCTAGAACCAAAAATTAAATCAAGCCCTGTCACAAATAAGAAAAGAGATTAACTTTTGTAACAGAAACTGGATGATTCTTAGTTAAGAAATTTTATTTTTATAGTGAAAATCTTAAGACTGAGTCTCTCAAGGGATGAAATGAATGAGTCATCATTTATGAATTCATTCATTCTACAATTATTATTGAGCACCAAATAACATTAGGAAGTAGTTTATGAACTCAGAAAGTTATAATAAAAAAAGACACAAATCCCTGCTTTCTTGCAGCTTTTGTTTATAAGGATACAGACAAAAAATAGCTAATAAGTGTGCTATGTAGCTGGAAGAGATAATTCTATGAGAAAAGTATAAATACAGAATAAGTGCAATGAAGAATGGGTGTGAGCTGCAACTTTAAATAGGGTGATAAAGAAAAACCTCTTCAGGAAGGTGACAGTCCATCAAAGACTTAAAGCTGATGAGGAAATCAGTTGTGCAAACGTTTAAGGAAATAAGCACAAAGGAAAGTAAATTTTTAAGGTAGAAGAAAAATATAGTAATGAAGAAGAATGAGGAGAGAATTGCTGAAACATTGAGTAAAGAAAGTGACCTAGTGAACATATGAAAGGATATTTTAGTGAAGAGCATGGATCCTGCTTATGTAACAGGAGGAAAGCAGAGGACCCAACCATAACATTTTTGTACCAGACTGGAATTTCACACACTGGAAAGCCCATTTCTCAGAGTGTATACAAAAGAAGCATTAAATAATCTCCATCTTTTACATTTTTCTTCTCTAAACATAAACATTTTAGTTAGTGACCTGTTATGGCCACTGAGTATTTTGGTAGAGAGTGAGAAAATGTTGAATACTAGTGAAACTCAGGCTCATGTGCAGAAAGTACATCAAGAATGGAGTAAGTGTCCCAACATCATTCATCTCTGTATCTCAAGCTTTCAAGTTTCTTGCCAACTGGAAATGGGGTGGTTCACTGTAACCCAAATTATAACGGCTGTGTGTTGGAGCAAGAGAATTTCCTCACTACTCCACAGAGGTGCTGTCCCATGACTGGCTTTGCTGCTGAGAAGCAGATGATTAGAGTCTCTGGTTGAAACACTGGTTTACGGGAACTCCAGTTGCTGTAAAGTCTGAATAAAGGTGCATCATAAAGACCCTTTCTTTACACTGCCACTGGCTCCCCATTACTGCAGTGGCCAGCCCAAGCCTTCTCTATCAGCATTTCCAAAATTTGGCTCTCCCATCAAGTCTTTTTGCCTTTGACACAATGAATCTGAGAAACAAATTCACATGCATTCATTATAGTATCTTAATATGCTAACTTTCTCACCATTTGCTTTATCAACAAAGAAGTTCAATTACAATAAAAAGGAGCAACTGGTGGGAAGAAATGGGGGCCAGTCTTAGGGAGAGATAGTTTTGAATAGCTCTCAGGTCTGGGTATGTCTAGCATTTGATTTTCTCAGCTTGTTGCATTTTTTTCTCTTACAACCTACTTAGTTATATACAAATAAACTTAATCAATTCATCAGATCAGCAAGCAGTTATTGACCAGGTGTCAAGAACTATGCTTAATTCTTAGTACAGGCTACTGATATGACATACTGCCCTGTCCTCAAGGGAGTGCAGCCTAATTAAGTTGTGACGGTCACAAACAATTATTCTTCCTATAATAGGATGATTACCATGACAAACACACGTCCCTGGTGTTATTGGCACACATAATAAAACACTTAAGAGTCTGTGGGTTCAGGGAATACTGGAGACTCTCAAGAGTTCAAGGGTGGGAAGGTGTGAGCCAGGCCAACAAGGATGGGAAGAATATTCCTCTTGGAAGGTCAGAAGGTCAAAAGAAGATAGATTATAGATGGTAGGTAGGTAGGTAGGTAGGTAGGTAGGTAGGTAGGTAGGTAGATAGATAGATAGATAGATAGATAGATAGATAGATAGACAGACAGACAGACAGACAGACAGATAGATAGATAGATAGAAATTCTGGTTTCTGTATTCTGTGTTGAGTTAGATGACCTGCGATTTAACATGCAACAATACCTAGCTGAATGGAACCAGCCCTTCTAAGCTAAATACTACCTCGCGTGATAACATTTCTACAAAACTATTCTATTCCCCAAGATACCGTCCTTGAAGAAATAGGCCTGAGCTTTAGAGTATAAAAAGTTATAACTGGAATACACTATTTTCCAGTCCAATTTATTTGTAACAGAGGCAGAGAGTTATGGCAAAAGCCATTCTTTACAAAAATAAATTGAAAAGTTCTACAGAGTTAAGGTGTTAACTACATAGTGAACTGACTATTGAATTTTCAGATGTGTTTTTGCTTTAAAGATATATTGACATCAAGGTTCCTTGAAAGAATATAATCATCCTTTTGAAATCATTTTTAATATACCGTATGTGATACAGATTGTGTCATTTGTCCAAGACTTCTATTTCTCTATGAAGTTTCCACTGAAAGTCGATCTTAACAAGAATCTGTGTCGAATTTTAAAAATAAATATTTCTGACAGCCTTGAGGATGTTCGAATTTGAAAAAAAAAATATAAAAATTGTATAATTCTACATTATAAAAATCATAATATGCATTTTATAATCTCCAAGTGTTCACTCCAAGAGTAGTAACTATGCTTCGTTATCGAATGAATGAAATACACAAAAGAAATTGACCTACTGAATGAACAGGTTTGTCACTTAGAATTTAATATTGCAAGATTATTATAAAGTTCGTTTGAAAAAGAATTTCCCTTTTCTATCTGAAAGTAAAACTCATACTGCTATCACAGATGCAAAAGTTAAAAGCAGTTTTAATAATGCAGTTATAAAACCTCTGAACCTATTTTTATACTGTACTAGTTGTATGGCACTGATGTTTAGTTGCCTTGGTCCACATACCCTGCCAAGACAGTCAAGCAAAGAAACAATAAGGAAATAACAGAACAAAAATTCCACTTCTACTACTGATGTGTTAAACCACATGAAGATAGTGGTTGCTGTTTAGATATATGTAAGGTCTTTGCCAGTACCCATACTCTTCACATACTGGCAGAATGAGCTCTGGGGTTTAAGTACTGAGCATATATCTGGGGTTTTATCTTTTAACAGAGGATGATACTATTCTGTATTCATTTACTATGATATGAACAACTGAGATTTTCTTGGCCGTCTCTCCTTTTACACGATACTATTTATCTGGTGTTAACAAATAGCTCTTTGAATCTTAGGTAGATGATTTTAAAATGTATGTTTTTGGAGAATAACAGAAAAACTAAGTTATGACATGTATTTGTGATGCAGATTTCCCCAAATCTGCACATGAATTCTCAATTACCTCTCATCTAAATACTATATTTACATTTCAGTGTAAAGACCCTACAGCATACACAGAAAAGATACCTATCTCCAGTCTACAGATGAGGCCACTGTGCCCTCAAGAGTTTCTGAACACTTTCAATTATCTTATTTCTCTTTCAAGTGTCAGAATTCTCTAGCTCAATTTACAGTCCTTTCGCTAGTTCTCGCTAATAAATATATATGATTTATATAAGCAATGCCATACTGTGTCTATTTCCTGATATGTAACATGATATACTAAAGAAAAAAACAAACAAAACAAAACTCTAGACTGAGGAGAGAATACCTTGATTTAAGCTCCAGTTACTGATCTTGCTTTGTTTCTCTGTCTTGGTGAATAGCACTACTACCTTCTTGCCCAATGATTGAAGCCAGACCTGAGTTTCGCTTTAGACAGCTCCCTTCCCTCAACTTCCTCATCAAATTAATCATGTCTTACCAATTCTACCTCTTAAATTTCTCTCCAATACATCCTCATCTCTTGATAACCCCACCATAATTTTGATAGTTATCAATTATCTCTCATCTAAATACTACAAATGTTTCCAATCTGTGGCAGCAGAAATTAACTGTGTTTTTTTATGGAGCTACTTTGTCATCCTCATTGTACTAGCTGTCTGTTGTTGTGCAATAAATTATCACATACTTCACAGTTTAAAACATCACACATTTGCTCTCTCACAGTGTCTGAGTCATAACTAGGTATGGATTAGCTGAGTCCTTGGCTTCAGGGTCTCTTACAATACAAAAATCAAAATATTTCACTTGAAAGCTCAACTGGGGAATGATCTCCTTCCAAGCTCATGTAGTTGTGGCAGGATTTATTTTGGGCTGAGAACCTTAGGCCTTTGCTGGCTGCCAATTAGTGGCCACTCTTCATGCCTTCCACATGGTCCTCTGCATAAGGCAGCATGCAACATGGCAGCTTGTTTCATCAGAACCCATAAGGGATAGGGTCCAATAGCAAGCCCAAAGCCAGAACCTTACATAACTGATTCATAAAAGTGATATCCCATCACATTTAGGATACTCTGCTGGCTAGAAGCAAGCCATAGGTCTTGCCTATACTCAAGGGTTACAGAAGAGAATGAATACCAGGAAGAAGGGGTTATTGGAGGCCATCTTAGAGTTGGTAGGCCATCTTCATCATTTTCTTCAGCTTCTTAAACTTCTCGCTGTAATGCACAATCTAGGTAAAAATTTCTGCACTCTATACAAATGCAAGTTCAAGGAAAATCTGAGGATATTAACGGTGGACACTTGTGCACTTCCTGTTATTCTTTATTTCTCCTTACATAGCCTTAATCACATTCTATTATTGTTTTATTTGTATTATTTCATTGTACTATTTTTATCTCATTTGTATACCAAAGACCTTGGTTGTCTTATTCATCACTGGTGCCTAACACCTGCTATATAGTAGGTGTTCAAAATATATTTCTTACATAAATGAAGAAATAACTTTATGAAATGCTCTATGGGATGACATGTTTGCTCTCTGTTGTTTATCTTCATAAGGTTGCTAAACCCCTCAAACTAGATTACCTTAATACATCAATTCTGTCATTATCACCAATGAATACATCAAAACCTCTCTATAATTTATTTATTGTTTCTGCTTCTACCATTTCCTAGACTAATGAGTACCCTTGTTTAATAACTGCATGTATTTGCCATAAAATTGCCTCTTTCGTGAGTCAAGGAGACATTATTTCCAGCATTTCAGTATTCAATAACTAATCTCATGTTCATATTCTCTATATCCATCACAGAGGTGAAGATTATAATCCAAATATTTCACCACCTTCCTATTTTCTGGTTGAAGAATTTCAGTTTTACTGCTCTGCTGTCATATGGAAAATGCCCAATCACTTTGATTAGTTGGCCTTGCCTAGATCTTCTCCAACTGTGCTTTAGGGTATAATAAACAGAATTTTACACAGGTACACAGTGGTTTTGTTCAAAAGAACACAAAGTTCTTATTGCAAAGTTAAGATATAAGAAGAAAGATGATGAAATTTCTGAAAGATATTTTATAATAGTGTTGGTCCTTGGTTAAATTAGTATCTGGGATGGCTTTAATGCTGGAATGTTGGCTTGAATGAATGAAAAGAACACTAAGGTTAAAACTTGCACCATGCAAAGTCTTGAGACAGAGTTTGTCTTTTGTAAACTCCACAATAGTTTTCTTAATTTCCATCTTTATACAAGACTGCCCCTCCCTCATGTTTCAAGATGTTTCAAGTCTTTTTTAAAGTAGCTAATGCCTAACAGAAGAATGACAGGAAATTAAGATAGAAAATTATATTAGAACTAGTCATGATGGACCTTGCTGTAACATTTTAATTTAATCCTACACACAGTGGGGAGACAATGAAAGTCTCTGTGCAAAGGAATACCATGATGAGAACTGAGTTTCCAAAATATTCAAAGAGCATTTAGAGGTTATCACTAAAATTACAGGAAGAAGTAAAGAGGCTGAAAAATAATGATGATGGTGCTAACAATTAAAGAAAAGGGTACATAAATACAACACACTTTGGATGTAGTGGAAGACAGGGCATTTATATTAACTTTGAGATTTTGACCCTAGATAATTTGTGACTTGGTAGTGTCATTAAAAGCAATAAGGAACACAACACAAGAAAGAAAGCAGGTTCCAAAGGGCAGAGAATGGGATTCATTTTGTAATATACTGTACCTGAGAGCCTGCCAGATATTCAATGTATAAACGACAATTGGCTGTTGAAAATATATCTACTAATAAAGTCAGAGTGAGGATTAATTAAATGACGTTGCATTTAGTAGAATCTCTAGTACACAGTAATATTAGATAAATGGTAATAGGCTATTAAATAGAGATTATAAAATTCGTTATGAGGATTCAACCAAGAACAAGCATTTTGTTCCATAAATGTTTATCAAGGTGAAATCCTGAATTTCAGAAAGATAAAATAGCTATCAATGATATTTTTAATTATCTGAATTTTCCCCCTTGGACCAGAATCCTAGTACTTTATGCAACTAATTAGATCCATTATACATTTTAAAAATTATTTATTTACAACAGAATGAGAACATCTCCAAAAATTTATGAAGGAAATAAAGTTTTATTTGGAAAAAATATATTTTGAAATTTTAAAGTAATGTAAGTTTTGCTTAGGAATAGTTCTGAAATAGTGAAAGAGAACTACTTAAAACTAAGAGGCTCCACATGCCATAATAATAATATTTACTTATTAAAAGAGTATTCCAGGTTTAAGGTGGCAATGAAAATGTTCAATGCTACTGTCTCATAACATAAATCATATCAAAACAATAAGAATAAGAAACAGAAAGGCAAGACAGTTTGACAAAACTAAGAGATAAAATAATAAATAGAATAAAGAGAAACTTCAACTTTGTTAAATCCAGGAGACACATATAATGTTATAATAGAGAATTTGATAACAGAATGACAGTTACAGTGAAGAACGCACAGAAGTATAAGACCGGCCAGAGACTGAAATCTGGTGGTTGCAGATTTCAAGTTGCAGATTTTCAAAATTTAGACCATCCTGAGCATAAAATAAACAATCAGAAGGATATAATAACGGTTACAGAATACATTAATAAATTAGAAGAAAAGAAAAATGGTGAAACTAATAAATAAATCTAAGAATGTGTTTCATAATTAAAAATAAAAGATGAAACACTATCAATCTATTCATAGAAATAAGGAGAAAATAAGTACACAAAGAAATGACAACAGGTAAATCACGATATACATAGAGAAAATTAGAAGAATAATTTGAGATCACGTTGTTCAAATCTATGTAAATGAGATTCAAAAAATACTGAAAAGGATGATTTCCAAGGAAAATATAAAATACTAAAATCATTCCCAGAATGTATAAGAAACTAAACTGATTAACAGAGAAGAAAGAACTTTGTCAGGGACTACCCTACAAAAGTCTTTGCTTATAGACTAATTTGCAAAATAATTTTGAAAAAAATAGTTGGGATTTGATACCTTAAATTATCTCTGAATTGCTCCAGTGGAGAAAAATGGAAGAAAAACATCCACAGAAGTAATTGTGTTTGATATGAAGAAATTATTTCTATTCAAGGATCTAGACAATGATGACCAGCATCACCAAAATGTTTGAACACCGTTCTGGAGGAACTAGCAAACAAACAAACAAAAAAAGCCAGAAAGAGAAATGAGAGTTGTATAATTTGTAAAGAAGAAAATAAAAGTTGCCATTGTTGGCAACTGATAATATTAAATATTTAAAAGCTCAAGAGAATCAACTAAAAACTATTACAAACAATATTATAATTCTGTAAGATGATTAGTCACGAATCAGAGATAGACTTGCTTGATGACATCTGAATACAGAATATAGCCTTCCTGTAGTCAACAACCAAATTAAAACATTGTAGAAGAAAAAACAATAGTAACAAAACAAAAAAGGGGAAAATTATTAGAAATAAATATGCACAATCTATGTGAAGAAAATTTTAAACTCTATTAAGAAATCCAAAGAAGTCTTGAATAAATAGGAAGATATTACCTTGTTTCTCTATGTGAATCAACATCCTGTAAATATTAATTATATTAAATTAACCTATACATTAAATAGAAATATAATAATATTATAACAAGATTTCTTTTAGAAGTAAACAAGCTAGTCTAAATTTTATTTGAAAAACTAGCATGGGAAAAATCATGCAAATTTAATTAAAAAAAATAACCAGGAGGAATTAGTCTTTTGAGATGGATTTTATGAAGTTACAGAAAAAAAAAAAGAGTGTTGTTCTGATTCCTAAATAGATAGGCAAATAATAGAACACAAAAACAAAAGGTATGCTGGTGAGATAAGTCTTTCACTCTGATACCCAAAACTATACACACTTGAATTTCTCTTAAGTGAATGGCATAAAACTACTTTTCTCAGTCTCCTGTGTCTTCAGTCTTCTGGTTAGGTTCATCCAAAAAAAAAAGTACTGGCAGAGCTTGGTGAGGAGAAAATAGGAAAATCCAGGATACGTCTTGGGTGTGCTCACTCTCTATGGCTCCTGATCCCGTGGGACAGTCACTACATCTATGACTTTGGTTCCCACTGGGCATCCCTTGAAATGGCTGTCTCTCAATGGAAGCATTGACTTCTGGGCTCTGATTACTAACTTTTTGCTTTGTCACTATAATAGTAGGAGTTACATCAGCTTCCTGTTGCTAATCTCTGAGTTGCCTCATTATCCCCTATTTGATAACTCTATTTGCACCCCCTGCCTCATGCATAACATATTCCCTGTATTAGTTCTCAGCTTGTAATACCGAGTGATTTCTGTTTTCCTGCCTAGACCCAAGCTGTTCTTGCTGGCCATATATATCAGCGGAGTATAAGGCACCATTCAACAAACTGTACTGGCGAAATTTTTGGAAAAACAAAAAATACTATTAGTCCATCTCACTCCCCACACCAGAACAAAATCCCTAAGAGTCAAAGGTTTATATTTGAAAATATTCTGTAAATGTGTTACAAAAAAATCACAAGAGAATAAAAACCTTAAGTGTGACACAAAACTCAGATGTGGAAGAAAAGATAGATAAATGAAACTACAAAAAAATAAAAAGCAATCACAAAACAAAAGCAATGTAGACAAAGTCAAATGATAAAATACATATTGACAACTTACATTACAGATAATGGGCTAATTTTCTCAACATATAAAACCTGTTGCAAATCTCCAAAAACAATAAACAGTATTTTTAAAAAGATCAAAGGCATAACTGGACAGCTTGCAAAAGGAAAAAATGAAAACAGATCTGAAATATCTTAAATACATAAAAAGACATTAAATCTCACTCATAATAAAAGAAAAGCAAATTTAAACTATAATGATTTACTTATCTGGGGAAAATTTATCATGCTTTATAGAAAAAGGGTACTTTACACATTGCTAGTAGAATGGACAGTATACAGAGTATATTGCCTACAATTTAAAAATGTGTGCAGAGATAGACTTGCATAATGACATCTGCATAAAATATCTTTGAAAAGATAGTCAAAATACATTAGTGGGAAAGAGAATGACTATGACATAGAGAAGGAGATATTTAGCTGTAAACATTTTGAATCTCTTGATTCTTTCAATAATATTCTTGTGTAACTGTATAAATTTTTAAGTATAATATTTCAAGTTGAATTTATTTTTAGCTTACTTCTCAGTTAAGAAAACATATAAGGGTAAAAGGGCTGGAAATAATTTAGATTTTACAAATGCAGATATTTCTTGAGCCCAAATATGAGCTTTGAAATAAAATTTTTTTCATATCTGGGCAAAAAGAAACAGTATTTTCTTTTAAGTATTCATCTGAACACACACGAAATTTCTCTGATCTGTGTTTTAATTTATCCCAGTAATCTAGAAAACATTATAAGAGGTCTGTCAAGATGTGTCTGGCTGTCACACAAAGCCATTTCTAACATCACCTCTAACACCCCAGGTACTAAACGAAGCAATACAGCAGCAGCCCAGCACAGTTCCTGGCACCAGCCCTTAGTAAGTGCTAAGTTAAAACAAAGTATAATGCTACCACTGATGAAGGACTTAGTATGACATAATACGTGCCAGAAACTACCGGTATGGTCTCTAACCCCTGCAATTATTCTGAAATTTTCTTCATTTTTCTTATGAAAGAACTGGCACTCAGAGAAATCAGAGTGTGTGTGTCCAATGCCACTCCAACAAGGTTGATACAGAATGCAAACCAGATCTGGCTCACGGAAGCCAATGTTTGTTTTTCCCTTCATTTCACTCTAGATCTCCATTTACTAGACTTCAAAACACATTATTTTATTTCCAGAATCCTCCATTCATTCTCACTAAGTAAATCATTCCTCCCAGAACATTTTTTTTCCTGTGCCAACCTAAGTTCTCACAGACATTCTAGAGAATGTCTAGAAGCCCATTTCCATAGGTCAATATAAATGAACGAAACACTAACCCCAAATAGAAGGTTCCTCGGTTAGCTCTTCTCATCTATCTCCATTAACATTACACACACACGCGCGCGCACGCGCACGCGCACGCGCACGCGCGATTCACCCATCCTAAGCTCTATTTTACGCTACAAAGCCAGACCACAGGGCTGACTAGAGTACACTGTCAAAGAGTTTTGTAACCTTCCTTTTGTCTGTGTTCAAATCTCCAATTCAAATCCCTTCCATCTGCTCAGATGACTTTTGTCCTTCCTCTCACTTTAATATCTTTCATTCAAAATCAAGTAAAAATAATTCATAGCAACATATATTTTAGGGCTTTTTTTTTTAAGTTCCATAGGATTTCAACTGATATGACGGCGGTTATTGTGCTGAACAAAATGTAATTCTTTCGCTGCAAGACTTCCCAGAGTCTTTAACTTGATGGCATGCATTGGGAAAAGGAACCTACAGTGAACAGTAGTTTCCAAACTGATTTAGTAGATTATGTATTCTGAAGATAACTATTTTGAAAAAGAATCAGAATTAACTACTCTAAACTCTTATTCTTCAAAGTAAATTGCTAAAAACAGCCTGACTTCAGAATATACTTTAGAAGTTATTTGCCTATAGTATTTTCTGCTCAGGTCTATTAGCAAATGTAAATATCTTAAGACAAATGAGAAACTTGAGGCATTTGTCTAAAAATTGGGTAGGAAAACATTTGAGGAAAATTAGGTTTTCCCCATGACCTTGAAATTAGCCAAGTAAGCGCTTGTAAGACTGGCATATTTTTTCTCTCTTCTGGTTCAGGTTTTCCCCAACCCATCCTGAGTTTACTTAGTATAATTATATTACGCTTACCTCTCCCAAACAAGAAAAAAATAAACACTAAATTCTTAAAAAGAAGAAAAAAAGTTGAAAGTATATTAAAACACATTCAAACTAAGTTTCAAAGGTAAGCGATTCTAACCACAGATTAAATAAAATTCAAAAAAATAAATTTCACGAAAATATTCTAATACATTTCTAAACATTGAGACATAATTCTAAATATCTTTAACAATTAAACTGGTAAGGTACAGACAATTCTTACATAAATTAAGACCAGAGAAAAGCCTTATTCACATTAGGGAAATGCTTCTCAAATTAATATGCATAGGCATAAATACAAGATAAAAATGTTGGAAAATTCTGATTCAATAGGTCTGAGGTTGAGCCTGAACTTTTGCATTTCTTATATGCTCTCAGGTAATGGTAAAGTGCTAATATGCAGACACTTTGAATAGCAAGAGTTCGCTCAGAATGATTATCTCATGAAAGCTTATCGATATGGATACACTGTCTATTAATTATAAATAGGCTGTGCTAAACAACAACAAAAAAATGTACACCAAGAATTGATACAAGATTCTTTTGCCAAAAGAGTAGACCTAGCATTTTTGGAAAATAAGCCAAAAAAGCAGCACTTTGGTTCACACAGAACTCATTTTGGTATTTTAATCAACATGGCAATAAGAAACAAAATATCCTCAGAGGGCTTCTGTTAATTGAGAAGTGTAGACTGTTGAATGACAGTCACTCCCCTCTTAGCCACCTGTTTGGGCCACCGGCCAAGAATTGGAAAGTTACAGGAAAGATGGCAAGCGATGAGAAACGACTTAAGGTAGAGCTGGATTTGACAATGTGAATATACTTCCTGTTGGCTATCAAAAGATGCTACCTATTGTTATAGCAAATATATTCAATTCTACTCTCTCAGTTTGACTTTCTTTTCCTCTTCCTCTTCTAAATAACAAGTGGAGGTTGACTATAGCAATTGTTCAAGTAGATTGCATAACGTTTTCATGTTGTTTACTTGCTCCCTTGTCTCTTATTTGAATCTATTTTTTATTATCTTGATGAATACACTTGATTTTAGAATTATGTTGCCCTAAAGCTATGTTACACAGGTCTTAAAAAATGCTTGCTCAAGACTATTGACTTCAGAAATTGTTGGGCTACAACCAACAGCAAACATTTCTAACGCCATTGTGGTTTCAGTGACTTACAATGTCATGTTATCAAAATCTCTAACTCATATTTGCAGAATCTGTACCTGAATGACACTGACTAAGCAGCTGGGCCACTGCGCTCTTCTGAATGAAAGCAGCCATTTATTTCCTCTCTTGCTTCCAAGGAAATGGCAGCCTCTATATCTTTCTTGACTATTTCATTGTTGCTTTTCCACTATTTCCTTTTAAATTCTGCAGCTAGATAGAGCTCAATACCATTACCACAAACTCCAACATAGATTCTATTCCCTTATTTCTGTGGATGGACTACAAGTTCCCTTGTAGTGATGTTGTTAACAATAAGAATGGCATCACCTGGCTCCAATGAGGTTTGGCTATTCAGATGTCTTTGTTGCAATGGGACTTCCTCTAACAAGATTTAGCCTGTAGGGATCCAAGAGTGTCCATGTGAGCCTTGGTGAATTACATGAGTTGTGTAGTACTTGATCTGTAGGTAATCTTGGTTTCACTAAGTGAATTTACTGAGAAGCTAACTAACCTTTAATCTTTGAAAGGAAGAACGTTAACTTCCCAGAACCATTTTACTAGATTAACAGAAATATACCAATTACTACTGCTTTTAGAGCATGAACAATTTGACAATATCAATTAACTCAAATTTTGCTGTACCCCCTTTACTCCTTAGACTAACAGATTTAAAAACAAACAAACAAACACCAGGATTCTGAAAGTCACTACATAAGGAATTTGTAACTTTCTAAGTGGAAAGAATTCTATACGCGTAGGAGCACAATGAAAGGACACTTTAATCTTCCTTAACTTTTTAAAATTATTGTTTTCTCATGTAGTGTCATCTTTTTGGTAATTTTATTTTTTATTTTTATTAAATTTATTGGAGTAACATTGGCTAATAACATTACATAAATTTCAGGTGTATAACTTTATAATACATCTGTATACTACATTATGTGCTCACTGCTCGAAGTCTAGTCTCCTTCCATCACCATATATTTCACCCCCTTTAACCTCTTAGACCTCCCCCACCCCATCTTCCTCTGGTAACCACCACTCTGTTTTCTGTATCTATGAGTTTGTTTGTTTATTATGGACCTGTAGAGTATCATGATAAGTGAAATAAGTCATACAGAAAAAGACAAGAACTGTATGATTTTACTCACATGTGGGATATAAAACAAAAAGCAACAAATGAACAAAAATTTTAAGCAGCTATTTTTCATTTTTTATTTCAAAATAGTCCTTTTCACTATCAATACCAGCCTAACATTTTTCTCATAATCAAGAAACAATATTAAGGAGCAAAAACATTTCATTGTCTTAAGACTTGGTAAATAAAGAGAACAAGTACAAAAAATGGACGTGTGAATTTGATATTTCTTAATTCCTACATTGTATGTCCTTTCTTTGATTTGTCCCTTCTCTTTATGCTAGAAAACATCTCTGGGATACCAAGTAATAGCATTAAAGTAATAAAGTTCATAACCACAGTGTTTGTTGAGTGCTTACTACATTCTAGGCATTTTACATGCTTTATCTAATGTAATATTTAAAATATCTCTATGAGCTACATGCTAATATTATTACTATTTTAAAAATGAAAAAAAAAAAAAACTAAGACATAAAGAAGTTAAATTACTTGTAAAGGCCACTGACAATATCAGGCTTTGAACTCAGTCTATCTGAACCTGACGCCAGTCTCTTACCTACGACACTTCCCGCCCATCGGAATGTTGTCTGTAGTTAGATAGAGTAGACAGACAGCTAGTTTGCACGTGCTACTCAGGTGCCTTCAACTGATTGTAGTCCTTTCCCAGCTGTGACTTCGCGGATTTGGCTATTTAGTGATTGATCAAGCCCAGACACTTCTTGCTGTTTCCTGACTAATGCAGGTGTAACCCTTCATTGCCAGTGCCCAGAGTCAGTGCTGAGGTATTGTGCTAGATGCAAATTTTAATCCTCTGAATCATTAGAGAGCTCTAGGAGGTCGCAGAGGGGCTCAAAAAGGCTCAGGATGCTTGATGAACATTAATGTTTTTCATAATTTAAACTATGGTAATTATTTAGAAAAAATTGGTTGTAAATCAACATATTACTAATTATCAAAATATGTTTATAAATCTATAACATTTACTCTGGTTTGCCTGCTGGAAAGCATCTATTTCATATTGGCTTAGTGACCTCCTCTCCCTGGTCCTGAGTTCTCCCATCCCTTACCTCCAGACTTCCAGTAAAATGAAGACGTGCACCGAGTCATCTTTATAGCTCCTTCTAGAATGGAAGTCTGCGGAATCCTAGAAATGAATGCCTTATTCCACACAAAGCAAGAGTCATCCACACCTAGGGAGAGTGGTAGGTGGGCTGCTCCAAACAGGGTAGCAGGTCCCTCACATCTTATAGGGAAAAGAGGAAATCAAATTCCTCCCCCTTTGTCAAAGATTTTGGGTTCTCTCCTTTGGGTTGAAACAAGCAGTCACTTACCTTTAAGCTTAAAATTAGGAGTGTGAGTTTCAAGAGGTTTTCTGAATGACTGCCAGAGCTCTGATAATAGTGGGCTTCTTTTATTGTCTTTTTCCAGATCTCACACAGTACAATCTATCCTCCAACTCCCCTTCTGACTACTACTTCACCATTTGTTGATCTATTTTGCTGCTTCCTTCTGTTTCTTCGACATACAGTTTAGTTATTGGTGGCAGGCAAACATAGAATTTATAAGGGACTAAATAACACACATTATAATTAAATTGCTTTGCAAATAAAGAAATAAATTTGAAAATAAATGTTGGCCAAAATACACACAGTGGAAATGTACCTGAGAATTATGACTGTATGTTTCTAAACTGGCAGAAAGACAGCATTGGTACCTGACAGGAAAACTAATGCATCCATTCAACACTTAAGTGACCACATAAAAGGAAGTGTTTTGTGAGTTCTATGGGATATGAGATGATGAACAGGATATGGAGCCCACCTTCAAAGATCTTAAGAGTCTGGTGGTAAAATATGCTGTATGCACAAACGAAAGTAATACAAGACAGGAAGCAATAATTACTACAAGCTTCCCTCCACAGGATTAGCCACTCCTCTTTCTATAATCATATGCACCATAAACACAGATCCATTATAGGATGACAATACATCTGGACTTGCCAGAACAGTTCTAAGTCATGCTTATTGTTCAAGCATAATTACTAATTTTTTCTTTTACTCTCAAAAATGACCTAGATTGAGTAATATATTATATGGTCATCTTAATTTTAGTTCATTCTATTTTTTTTATTTTTATTTTTGTTTATGTAACTACTTCTCCACTAAAATGCAACTTCCATGAGAGAAGAGACCATATTTATTTATTTTTTGATCCCTTGCCTCTAGCACATGCCTGTAATAGTAGCAAATTAATTTAAATTCATGTAGTAGGCAATTAATTGAAAATAGTGAAAGAAGTACTAATTCTCTATTTGGGGAGGAGGCAAATTTACATTTATTTAAAAGGGGGATTTTCTTTTTATTAATTATTTTTGGGGGTTACATTGGTTAATACAATTATATAATTTTCAGGTGTACATTATAATTTAACATCTGTTTATTCTATTGTATGTTTACCACCCAAAGTCCAGTTCCTTTCAGCAACCATATATTTGATCCCCTTTACCCATTTCACCCTCCCCCTACCCCACTCCTTACCCCGTCACTTGCCCACTCTTCCCCGACCCTCCTACCCTCTGGTAACCACTAGTCTATAGTCCATGTCCATGAATCTGTGTTTGTTTGTCCTGTTCCTTTGTTGCTTTTAGATTTATATTCCACATATAAGTGATATCATGTAATTTTCAACTCCTTCTGTCTGGCTTATTTCGCTTAACACGATAATCTCGAGTTCCATCCATGTTGTTGCAAATAGCTGTATTTCATCTCTTCTAACGGCTGAGTAAAATTCCATTGTATATATGTACCACGGCTTCCTTAGCCAATTATCTATCATAGGATACTCGGTTGCTTCCATGTCCCTGGCCACTGTAAAGAATGCTGCTATGAACACTGGTGTGCAAATATCTTTATGGATATAATTTTTTAAGTCTTTGGGGTAAATACCCAGTAGAGGGATTGCTAGATCATATGGTAGATCAAGTCTTGGTTTTTTGAGGAATCTCCATACTGTTTTCCATAGTGGCTGTACCAATTTGCAGTCCCACCAGCAGTGTAG